>NW_026998620.1:1737500-2070000 GCF_035044405.1 Drosophila montana | reverse complement strand
CAGACTTGTGCCGGCCATGCCGCCGACATGGCCCAAGCCCTTCGGCAGCGTCATGTGCGTGGGCAGCGGAGCTGCTGTGACGGCCGCCGACTTGCTCAGATTATAGTCAATCAGGCTGCTGGTGGTCAGATAATCGGCCAAAGTTAGCGGATCACGTCCGCGTGGCAGGCTGCCCGAGGCCAGACCATGGGGCAGCGTATGATGCATATGCTGGGCATAGTGCCCGCCATTGCCAAGCGCATTGCTCGTCGAGTTCGCCACGCTTCCGGCCGAGCTGAGCGTACTGTTGCTGCCAATCCCACCACCAGCACCACCACCTCCGCCGGCGCCGGTGCCGCCGGCATAGCTGCCCATGTTCAGGCCCAGCTGCTCGTAGCGACTGAGCGTGGGCATGGCATCATACAGCAGCGATGCTGCCGCCGCTGGCGTCTGGTAACTTTTCGCCGCATTCTCACTTTCCAGTTTCAGCGTGCTCGACTGCGAGGGCGGGCTATTCAGGTGCGGCGCATTCACCTCCTGCAACGATGCCAAATGGCCAAATGTTAGCTATTGCAACATCAATAACATCCACTCAAAAAAAATTGCATTCTTTCTATTGGAAAATCGCCAAAAGTTATAAACATTTTTTTTAACAATTATTTGACTAAAAAAATGTTTTTATTTTTTCTATAAAAAATAACATTTTTTTGTAAGTCAATAATAATATTTATGTATTATTTTTTTTTTTATTATTTACTATTTATTTTCAGGCAAGTTTCTAAAATTTACTTAATTTTTTTTTGGGCTTGTTATAACAAATTTTTTTTTATTTTAGGGATATTTTCTTTAAAAAATCAACAAAATGTTCTCATTTTATTTAAATATAAAACCCTTTTTTTAAAACATGAAAAAATGCTCTTAATTTTAAAAAATTAAAAAAAAAAAATGTCCTTCGAAAATGTTCTAGTAAAAAAAAAAATATTTTTTTAATGGCGACTTTCGAAAATTTCTACAAACGTTTTTTTGTGTTCGTTTTTAGTTAAACGTGTTTAGAAAATCGCCATAAAAGATATTTTTAGTTTTAAAACCTTTTTTAAATTTTGTTTAAAGAAATTTTTTGTTTTAAAACTTATAAAATTATTTTAAAAACCAGAAATTCTAAATTAAAGTCAAATTGAGATTTCTTGACAATTTTCTAAAATGTAGTTTAAGAATTTTGTTGTTGGCGCATTCAACTTACATAATCGGCAGTTTTATGACTCGCCGATGCGCCGCTGGTGGCTGGCCCACTGCAACCGCCCATAAACGAACCACTCTGTCGATTTCCCAGCGGCGAGGATGTGTCGCTGCCAGTTGCGCTTTTCTGTGCACTCAGTATGTCCGGCTGCTTCTCGATGCCCTGCTTGAGCGTGTAGGCGACGACCAGTCGCTGATGGCCGGCGCCCGTTTCCAGGGGCGCCGTCACCGTCACATCCATGCCTGCCATTTGAACAGTTGGTCATATCATATTTTAGCCAGCGTTTTCGGCAATACTCACCCAAGTGCTTGTCCTTGTCATCGCACAAATTCCGGGCGCCCTGGCAGCGGCGACGACGCACCGCAATGACAACCACAAACAACACGGCGATGCCCACGGTGAAGAGGGTCCCGGTGAGCAGCGCGGCCAGCGGCAATATGGATAGGCCCATGCGTCCATCTGTAAGTGCCCAGAACCGATATGAAAAGCATTAGAGATCAAATGCAAACACTCGTAGGTTTTACTATGCCATATACATGTATTTTGCATGAATATGAAACAACAAATAAAATAAAGGCACATTTTACCAGTGTTATTTTGTTTCCAGGCTTATGCTCGATTTCAAAAAAAGAACACACTCTTTAAGTGCCTGTTAGCAACCAAAATAGACCATTTAAAACTATATTTTTTGCCTTCAATTTTCTATGGATCACGTTCGACTCTTCATATAAGACTCATACTCTCTTAATAAGGCCTGCACATCCTTTAACAAAAGGTCGGGGATTCGGTTTTCCGTTCGAAACGACTTTCTGTCTTAAGTTTTGGTTCGTAAACCTGTTTTTTCCCCTATCCATAAATCCATATTTTGGTTCAAACCTTGGCTTGTCATATATTTTCAATACTTTTTTCAACCATTCAATTTGTAATTTACAATTGCCCGTTAAGAAGAAGTTAAGAAGTTACTGAAGAAACTTGATCAATACAATGGTTGGGGTTCAATTTATTCCTAATTTGTGGCTAAGTCTTTCACAAAAGTTTTTCATTTTGAGTTGAACCAGAATTGGAGGAGCCCGTAACTGGAGGAGATTGCAGAGGTCTCATTCAATCGTTCTCTCAGATCAGATTATATTACCAACCTTTTTTTTGTAAATTTAATTATGTTAGACTTAAATGTAGAAAAGTTGTCATTAAAGTTGTTGCCTTAATAACAGTTAAATTAAAAAAAAAAATAAACAAAATTAAAAAATAAATATATGTATTGGGTTGCGTAAAAGATAACCCAGAGTTTTGTTATGTTGGTTTGCATTCTTTTACAAACTGGGTTAAGCCAGAATCTGTTCAATCTGAAAATTTTTAGCCCGGAGCTCCAACTTTTAAAGAACAGCCGAAACTCAACCAGAACCAAGTCTAATGTTTCTCAGAATATTGTGTGTTTCCAACGAATTGTATGACCCGAACTCGAATGAAAATGGTTAAAAAGGAGGCATTTCCCACAAGAATATTTAATTTGTATTTATTATAATAATTATTGCCAAATTTGGGTTTTTGACACTGAGAAAAGGAAAGTTTTGGAGAAATATAAAAAGAAACTAAATTGTTTTAAATGGAAAATTTCCAAAATGTAAGCAACTGTTAACAAAGATGTGGAAAACTGGTAAACCAAAGCTGCGCCTTTGGGTGCATTTCCTTCAGTTCGTTTTTATTTTAACAAATAAGTTAACTAGTTAGTTATTGCCGTGAAGAGAGGGCTTAATTGAAAAAGTCGTTTGATTATTTGGATTTATTTTTTTCGGGCATTGGTGTTGACGTTGGCGTAATTGAATATGCATTACAAGGCCATAAGTATTTCGTGTACGTAAATGGGACGTGGTGTAGCTGAAATGTGTTTAACATTCAACAAATCATGCGCGCCTGCGGATATGCAACACGGAATTTCAATAAGCAAACATGCCGAAATGGCAAAGCCACAGCCAAAGCTGGCTAACACACTCGTTGAGGGGTGATGTGGGAGGGGGGGGGTTCAGAAAGATGTGTTAGTCGCCGACTGTTGCTAATTTATAAACCTGCGCCTGTCAGCCAGACGCTGTCGACAGCAGCGCCAAAGTTGCAAATCAATAAATATTTTCCTGTTTTTTTTTTGATTTTTTTTTTTGTATTTTTGTGCAGCTTCACCAAATGTTGACGAAACTGCGCCGCGAGCGAAATTGCTCATTTATGCATGGCTGCGCTTAGAAGCACACCAACACACACAAGCACACACAAGCACACACACACACACAGCCGCATATTGGGGCATGTATGGGGCATACTTTTAAATACGCATGTGCATGTCGAACAATTTTTACATGTGCTGTAATTGTTGGCACATGACTTTTCGAAAAATATATACGAATCTGCGCCTCTTGCGGTGCACTTTCCAGATCTGCCCAAATAACATATAGCTTATTTCGATTTAATTAAATTTGAATATAATTTATATATATATGAACTTTCTTGGCTTGATTCGTGCAGCTGATCATATTTTTGGCCATATAAAATGCAAATTTAGTCTAATAATACTTAAATATTAAAAAAAAATAGTAAAGAATGTAATTAAAGATTTACTTAAAATTTATTTAATTAAGTGCGTCTGTTAAATGTTTAAAAATTGTGACTTAATTTCGTCTGTTAATTTGGTTAACTTAGGGTTCGCTTCATAGAGGCAATATAAATTGGGACTTGCCGGTTTGAACTGGTTTTCCGCCTTGTATATAAATATATATGTATTTGTATAAGGTACGTTGTGTAAGCTCAGTTTACTTAATAGATTGGCATCGCATTACCTCAAAGCTAGACAGCGCATACAAATCCCCGAACGCATCAAAATGAAACCCAACACACACAGACCAGCAAGGAATGCCAAAGTGAACAGTCGCTGGCCAAATAAAATATTGTACATATATATAGATATATATATTCAGCAGCAGGAAGACACTTGAAACTGATGCCGAGCGACATGCGAGCTGAGCTGCTGGCAACAACAAAGAAAACCAAAAAAAACCAAAAAAAATAACCAACAATAAAAAGGAAAAGCGAAGAAAGTAATTTAAATATAAGCAGAGCGGCGTAATGAAATTTTCACACTTGTGCAAATATTTATCAATAAAACAAGCAGCAGATAGGACGAGAACTGGCAACGTGGGCGTTTACACCAGGGAGCTGGGAGCTGGAGAGGGCATGGTGTGTTGCATGCCCCAAGTTAAGCAGATAAGCCAGGCAACCAGGGAGAGAGAGAGCCAAAGCGACACCCGAGTACCTGTATGTTGCATGCCACAACAGCAGCAGCAGCAGGAGCAGGAACCACATCACAAACATTGCCCAGGCAGCGCTCATAAGCCAATTGTTTGTATGCGTTTCATTTGGTGAGTGCAGGACGCAAGCAGCAGCAATTCGTCTACTGCTGCTGCTGCTGCTGCTGCGGCTGCTGCTTTTGGCCCTGGTTACTGGTTGGCTCTGCTTATAAGCTTAATTCGATTTAATGCTCCCCGTTTGTGATATAAATGATTCGATGAAACGATGAAAAAGTGGATTGGTTAAAATGTATTGGGATTACGATGACGACGCTGCTCACATGCCAGACCAGACCAGGCGAGGCCAGACCAGGCGAGGCTGAGTCGAGTCGTCGCCAGCTCTGGCTGAGCGGGAATGCGTTTACGGTTTACGTTTACGTTTACACAAAGTAAGCATAAATAAAATGTTGTATGCGGGTGTGTGGCCGGATGCCAGGCCAAACAATGTAGTATCTGTATCGCATGCCGTGCCCCGCCCACAGCTGCCGCCAAGGCGGACAAACCTCCAAACAGGAGCCAGGAGCCAGGAGCCAGCCAGGAGCCAGGAGCCAGCCAGTCAAGCAAGCTTCTTCGATCTGCTGTATATAGGATATAATTTTATTTTACTTTACTTTCAGCGCCGTTGTCTTTTGGGATATTTTATTCAGATAAGACATGTTTAATGTATATTTTTCTTGTCTTACAGTAATCGTTTATATTTTGTGTTGCATGTGCCACGCTCACTGCTGTGTGTGTGTGTGTGTGTGTGGCAGACAGGTGTGCGGGCGGGCAGGGTCTCAGTGTCTGTTACATTTCCGCTGCTGTCGTCTGATGCGCTGTTACCTTGACGCCGCACCTGCCGCTATAATGTATATCTGTATATATATATATATGTAGTATGTAGTATGTGCCGCAGCGTCCTGCCTGGCATGCTCAATGTGGATAATGTAACTCTTGGGGAATCTCTGTGTGTCAGTTTAGCATAACAAGATATTTCTTTTCTCAGTGTGTGGTTATTTCTTCTTCTACCGTTTTTTCTTTTTTTTTGGCTCAGGTAAAACATGAAATTGATTATATTTACATTAATGTGATGGCGTCAAGGCGTTGCCATTGTAAACTGTTCCAAAATTCCCTAGCTACCCAGTGCAACCCAACCCAACCCAACCCAACCTCCCCCCAACTCCGCGCTCGCCCCTGTGTGCCAGCATCCAAATCTACCCAGTTAAGTGTCGAATGAAATGCTTTCAAATTTGCCAAGGTGCAAATATTGACACTTGACGTATATTGCATTTTTGCGTATAACTCTCCCACACACACACGCACACACACGCACACCTGTGTCACACATGGTTACACACTTGGAGAAAAAACTATATGCTCTCATATCAGCTTTATAAGATTTCGTCACAGTTTCAGTTTCTTTGAATTGTGTAAACTATTGTGTGTATTTCAATAGAAAAATATCTGAAATACTTATATGGTAAATATTTATTGCAATTGTTCATAGAAATCTTGGAAAACTTTTATGAAGAATTTGCTGCAGTGTTATTGGAGCAATATTTATCACGGTGTTCGTCCAGCAATTGGAACTTTATTAGATTAAATTAGATCCCACATGGAACAGATATATTGTATGCCTGACTAATTTGTAAAAACATTTTTGCACATAGGATTGTCAAAAACTGCAAAACTGTCTTAAAAGTCATGGAGTGTAATTAAATAAATAATAAAAAAATTAAATTTATATATTGTTCATTGAAATTTGAATATTTGACAAATTTATATGATCTTTCGAACGAGGAAAGAAGAGTAAAATCTTTTATGATTTTCAATAATTGGTTATTCAATGTAGAACACAATAAAATTTAAATTGTTAGAATATCTTAATTCATATTAAACGCATTTGCGAGCAAACACTGTACTTTTTTTCAAAAAAATTAAAACCCATCCTTATTTAATATCTTTGGTTAGTGTAGAGACTAAAATCAATTTTAAATGGTTAATATTTGTTGTATACCTTTTGAACGCATTGCGTCTGCCTTACTTTACTTTCAAATCAAATTAAAACCCATCTTTATTTTAGTTTATTTGATAAGTGAATATGGGTTTAGCTACAGGCTACAGCTGTTCCATAATGAATAATAAACTTTTCATAATCAGGCAGATATTCACTTTTCAATAACAATTTTTAGAAACATTCATTTGCTGCCTAACAATAATAAATTGAATATCAGGCAAATATTCCCTTTTTAATACAAATTCTTAGAAGCAATCATTTTCTGTTTAACAATTATATATTTAAGATTTTTGTCAATTTTCAAACTGTTTTGATTTTAATACCTTTTTTCACTTAATGCAATTAATTCTCAGTTTTCGCTTAGTGCATCTGCAGTTCCCTCTAGTTCTCCTAGCTCCCTCTAGTTCTCCTAGTTATAGCTACGTAAACGTGCTATATCTAATATGCTCTAATATTTTGTCCCTTTTCCGTCCTTTTCTGACCAACTTTATATGAATTTACGCTGATGTGTGCTACTCTAATGCGCATTAAAGAGATGATTGAGTGGATTTGTTGTTCATGTTGAATGGCCAAAGCTTACGAATATATCATTGCCCATTGCACTTAGGTGCGAGTGAGAGAGAGATGGAGAGAGAGAGAGAGATGGAGAGAGAGCGAGTGATAGAGGGAGATACTTATCATTATTGGCTGGCTAAGTCCGCACTGGATTTTAGCCTACTTAATAACATAATAACGTAATAAATCAATGTGCTATGTTTAACTAGGCCATGTTGATATGGCCAGGTGCATAAATGGTAGTTCTGTATAAACGGTTCGTTTTGTTACATTTATTGTACACAATTTGTGTTTGAATTTGGCCTAATTGATTGCATATAAGTTCAACTTATGCTGGATGTGTGAAAAGCGAGAAAACTCAAAATGAATTGCAAATATTTATTGTTTTAACTGCCAAATTTGTTGGGAATAAATCAAAATTCTCTGCAATTTGCTGCAAATAAGTATGATTATTGGCAAAATAATTCCTGTTAGGGAACTTTGGATTCGGGAAAGGTTAAAGGTTAAGTGAAAGACAGAAAAAAGGGAAAAGAAAAAAAGAGTCCTTAGTGAAAAATTATGAAATGCAATAATCTCTGTTAGGAAAAGAAAGAAAGAAACGTTCTAAAAGCAAAAAAAATTTTTGTGAAAAAATTATAAATATTCTTCAAATCATTTCTGTTAGGGAGCTTTGGATTAAAGATAGTTTAAAGTTTAAAGGAAAAGATGAAAAAGAAACTTTCTTGGAGAAAAAATGATGAATATTTTAGAAATAACTCCTGTAAGGAACCTTCGCATTTAAGAAATGGCATTTCTTAGTTCTTAGTGAAAGAATCAAAAAAAATTCTAAACAAAAATTCCCTGGATTAAAGAAAGGTTCTTCCTAAAAGAGTTGAGTTCTTAGCTTTAAAAAGCTTGTATCTTATTTGAGTATTATATTGTGTGATTTTTATTTTAAAAAAATAAGTAAATATTATTGTTATTTAAAAAAAAAATAAAATGTTTAAGGTGTTAAGGTTCGGTTTACAAAACCAAATAAATTGAAATTTCGGGTTTGAAGTTGTTCACTTCAAAACCATTTTGTTGTCTTGATTTCCTTTATACTTTATCTATCATCAATACTTCAGTTCTCAATGCTTGTTAAGATTCACTTGAAGGACTCGAAGGACTCGAAGACTTACAAAGTAACCCAAAAATATCATTAAAATGCAAGCCTACTTCTTACTTATGTGGCGCAATCAATTTATTGCGGCCCACAAACAAAAATATCCCAAAGTGCGTGTAAAACAAGCCTTTCGAAACGCTTTCCACACAATTTGCACAATTTTTTTGCCTCGTTTAATGCGTCAGGGAAACGAAAAAAAAAGGAAGAAACTTTTCAAGAAAATTAACGTCAAAGTTGAATAACAAAGCATGAATAAGAAATCTTAGCGACACTACTTGCCGCGGTTTGGGTCAGGTGCACACAGAGAATGGGAGAGGGGGGAGGGGGAGAGGGGAGAGGGGGGGTGGGTAACAAGGGACAGGGGGCAGGGGGCCGGCAGAAGTTGGAGAAACTGTCGCGCCCCAACGTAAACAAAACTCGTTAAATAAAAGAACAATTGTACTTACAAAAAACTAAAACGGTTAAGCAGACTATGCAAATACTTGAATGACTTTTTAAAGGTGAAATGGTGCTTAAAAAGCAATGAATGAAGCCCCCCGCCCCACCGCCCCGGCACCTTGAGAACTTTTCGCCGTGTTGCATACTTTGAGGGACCGGCGACACTTCTCGTGGAAACACAAACACACTTCGGGGACAATGCGAAATGCAAACTTTGTATGTGCAATGTTCCAGTTGTAGTTTTTTTTATTTATTTTGTTGTTGCTTAAATGGCTAAGGTACAATTCATAAGCAGCATAACACCCACCTGAACGCTTGTCCGCCTCATTGATGGGCACATTCTCCAGCACAATCGGCTCGGAGCGTCCCTTCTGGTTGACGCTGTAGACGACCAAATGCAGCGCTGGATGCGCATCCGGATAGTAGTCCATCGGCGTCAGATCTACAAGGGAGGATATGCAAGTTCCATTAGCTCAACCGAATCATTTATTGTAAAACTTGTATTTGCAAACTCCATTAGGTAAACAGGCATTTAATTAACACGTTGCGGCCAGCAAAAACTTGCCCCGTGCGCATAAAATGCAAACTTTTGCTCTTTCGGTTTATTTTTTTTTTATTTCAATAGCCAGTGTACACTGGAAATGCGTAAAATGGGGTATATTGGAGTTGTTTTTTTTATCGATAAATATCGATGTTAGTGCCTGGCTTTATTTTTGTGCTGACTCGCAGATTATAAAAGCTAGAGAAGCAAAATTTTTAAAATATATTTTCCGAAAATTAAATTTGTGTTAATTTTACAACTCCCCTCAAAATCGATAAATATCGATTTTGTTCGTAATTATATTTATTTATTTATATATATCCAGAGTCGACACAAAGATAAAATTTCAGAAACAAGTTTACTTTTTTACGACCATTCCCCAGTTTACATAAAACCGATAAATATGGTTTTTTGTTCCAGCATATTTTATAGATTTTAAAAGCTAGAGACCAACATTTGAAACAGGTTTTCTGTTTATGAAGTTGGCTTAATTTTTATAAATATTCGCCAGTATTTTAATATCGATATATCGATAATCCATTTTGACATTTTTGAGCATATCTCATATATTATAAAAGCTAATGTTGCAATATTTGAAATATAGGTTTTCTGTTGTTTAATTTTTAAGTCTATTTCCCAAATTTATCGATTTTCGTTTCAATTTTTTGTGCATATTTGATAGATTATAAATGCTAGAGACATAATAATTCGGTCTGTTGATTCACAGAAAAGAATGTTTTTATTTTTTTATATATCCTTTATTTTTAGTATGTATATTCACTGACATGTCATCAGTCATAGCTTCTAGATAATGTATATAGGAGTTATACAGGAAGCTGGAAGAAGCAAGAGCTAGTAAAGGCTACGCCAGCTCGGAGCCTGGATCTACGATAGCTGCTAGTCGGGCACTCCCGTTTCGAACTATTTTGTGCGTTTTTATGATGCTCATATCAAAAAAAGTTTGTTGTTTCGCTGCAAAAGCAGCTCATTAAAATGGCAACTACTTGTTAAGGGCCAGCACCAATACGCAGCAGCAGCTAACCCCAAGACGAGTCGAACCCCAGCCAGGCTGTAGCCTCAAGAGGCAAGCTCATCTGTAAAGCCCGGGTCGTTAACACGCCTGTCTAACTAATCGTGACTTTACGCTTCGTTTGACTTTGCAAATATCGCAGAATGGAAAGCCGCAAGGCCAGCCCACAAATGCCGCCATCAAGTCATCGATGAGAGAGGCTACATAAAAAGCTGCTGCCGGGTTGCAAGAGTGTTGCCAAGTTGCAAGCCAAAAATGATAACCAAATGTGGCTCATTAACTCGACAAGTTTTTACCTTTTGCTCGTTGCTGACATTACGCATGGCTAAAATCAAAATTGCAATTTGCGATTATATATTTTTGGTTCATTCTCAGTCGCTGGGCGTGCAAATAAATCTGGTTTTTCAACAACTTAATTCACGAAATTTTTGCCACTTGCTGTTGCTGCCACTGCCACGGCCACGGCCACCGCTGCCCCTCGGTTACCGACGACTATTGCCAGCGGGCACTACTTCCACCCCCCCTTCCCCTCATCCAGGTTTCAGATCCTGCCCTGCCATTGGCATAAAAGTTTTGCTGACTAGCTAAAATTCATTACAACAAATAGAGGCAGCCGCATGTGCCAGCTGCTTGTAATGTTTGGCGGGGCGGGGGGGCGGCATGTGGCCCTGGCAGCCTCAACTAATTAATCTGCGTGCCACTGTGTAGTTGTTGTTGCCGTTGTTGCTTTTATACCCAGTACACATTTTAATAGGTTATAAGAGTTATATGCATAGTGTATGGCATCTCCGACCTGATAAATTGCCTATGTACATTTTGATCTGGAGGACGATTGCAGTTGATCTAGACTTGTCCATCCGTCTGCCTGTATAAACATGTTGATTCTGGGAACTTTAAGAGCAATAGGTTTGATATTTTGAAAGAAACTCCGCCTATTCTCCGGTTTTTTTCGATTGATCGATAACTTACGCACTTGATCGGAATGTTGAAACTCTCTCGTATCACAAGTTAATTGTTAATAAGGAGATATTCCTTCTTTTTTTTTTCAAAAATCGATAAATATCGATTTTGAGAGGTTTTTGTTTTTAAGAAAATCTCGAAAATTATAAGAGCGAGAAACACCAAACTTGGTATGTAGACTTTTCGTATATTATACACAGGTCCAGGGTTAAGTTACTTTTGAAATGCCACCCGCCTTTCCCCCCCTGGCCAATAGACTTTTGAAGCTATAGCCTTGGGCTTTCGTGCCAATTTTATCGATCGAAGTTATTAAACAAAGCATTTGCCATTGTGTGTGGAAGTGTACTGGGTATCTTCACGTCGGGTATTTGCCCGACCAGACCACTTTAGCTTGTTTTTGGATAGCCTTGCTTGCTTATCCCCATGCCCGTTCCATGCCAAACACGCCGCGCAATTTGGCTTGCTTAACTTTTTGCACAGTTTGTTACTTTGATTTGTTTTTGTTGCTGCTGTTGCTGTTGCTGTTGTGTTGGCCGCATAGAAGTCGAGTCTTTAGTTTGCGGCTTTTTGCACAGGGCTGCAAAACGCTTTCTTCTTCTTCGCTAAGCCGAAGCAGTCTTACCAAAGCAATCTGTAAATCCAACCATATTTAAATATAATAATGATTAAGCTCTGCTGCGATAAACACAGCAGCCAAGTGCTCAACTTTGGGCCAGCTGTGTGCTGTTGACTCAAAACATTTCCCATAACCAAGTGCAAATTGTTTATTTACAGGTACACACTGCCTTCAATCTAAGCTTCTTAGGTATTTTCTATATGTTCAATATATATACACAGGCGCATTAACAAGCATCTACAGTTCGACCTACTTGTCCTAAGGACCTGCCGCCCACTTCTCGGGCGCCTGTTAACAACCTGAAGGCATTCAGGTCTACCCACTTGCCGCCCATAATCTTGCCGGAACCTTAACAAGTGCCTTAACTTACAATATGTAAATATATTATTTCTTATTCAAAGCTCTGATTATGATAGAGAAAAGCAAGGTAGAATGCCGATTGGAAGGTGCTCTGTTCTGAGTGCCGCTGGGAACAGTTATGGAAGCAATATTATTTGCAGTTCCATCTTTCAAAGAACTTATCAGATAATCTGATAAGAATAGTAAAGTTTGCAAAATAAATGACTTATATAGTAAATTGTACAGATTGTGTCACTTGCTCCCCTTCATAGAATCAGCATGAAACGATCTCAGATAGATTAAATTTTATGAGTGAATATCTCAGGGTATAAAGTGGAGAAGACACGAAGAAGGGCGATAAATAGCTAATTTAAATTTGGGTCAATATCCAAATATCGCCTAAAATTACAGCCCCATTTCGAGCTATAGATAAAAATGATTGCAAGAAACGCCTTATTTGCATATCCCTATTAAGCAAAACTCAATAAAAAAGACGAAGTTGGATGTCACGATAAAAGATATAAGAATTTGTTCTGTTTAGAAAAAGTGTTTATATACCACAGTACAAGTGCAATGAGAGAGCCTGTTAGGTTGTGTATGTCACCTTTTTAAGGTAGTTCGGGTAAATTATTAGAAGAGAATAAGAATAAGAAACCTTTTATTAAATAACCAAAAATAATATATTTTTTTATCCAATGCTCTCTCTTGTTACCTTTATTATAACCTTATTAAGAGTATACTAACTACCTAAAAGTAAAATATCTATTCATGCTGGCACAGTTTTAATAGATAGGTCGATATACCTATGTTCAACTATTCGTTTGTCTCTTGGTTTTTGACTTATCTAATTGAAACTTTTACTTTTTATACTACACTTAAAGCTGGCGGCAAGGTATTTATTTAAAGAACCTACAAGTTACTTCATCAGCTGCCCTCGTTATCGACTTTAGATATGCAGCGCTTTATTTTCACTGCGAAGCTAGAACTACTTGAGAATTATAAGCAACGAAAAGGTGAAAAGCCAACAAGGCTAGCAAACCAAAGCGCACTCTTTTCATTTTAAAAAATCTGCGCTATTCTCATTATAAGAAGAGCTTGAATAAGCATTAACAAAATGCTATCATTTAAATCATGTGGCTAATCATTAAAAAAGTCTTTTATCTCATTTTATTTTATCTGTGTGCTTCCTTAAGATTAGTTGTAAGCAATAGTTATCGGAACGCAACTCACCAGACAGATCGATGCGAAAAACTGGCACATCCATATAGGTGCTGGTCATGTTTAATCTTAGCTTTTTGGTCTTTGAATCGTAGGCCTCCAGATAGAACTGTTGCTGCAGACCGCCATCATAGCCGGGCATGCACTCCAGCTCCATCGTTGAGTATATTATGTTGTCATAGTTGTCGAAATTGATGGTCCCCCCTCCGCCCCCGCCGCCACCGCCAGCCGCTGCGTTGCCATCGTATCCATTGGCGCCGCCACCAATAAGACTTTGAGTGACCACGCCATTGCTGAAGCTGTACTCCATGCGTGAGTAATCGAAATGGGGTTGTTGCCACTCGGCTGGCAGAGCTGTGGGGGGCTGTTGTTGCTTTGGTTGCTCTGATTGCGGCTTCACTGTAGTTGTTGTCGTTGTTGCTGTTGTTGTTGCTTCTGCGGTAGACAGCGCCACGCTGGCCACAAAATCATCGTCGCTAACATTGTAGATATCATCATCGACATCGACATCGGCATCGGCATCCGCATCATCATCCTCTAATGATTCCAGGTCCAGCTGCTGCTCCAGGCTTGAAATATCAACATGCTGTCGCTGTCGTTGTTGTTGCTGCTGTTGTTGTTGTTGTTGGTCGCCTGTTTCATAGTCCGCCAAGTCGCTGGGCTCATCTGCCATGTAGTTGTCGTCGTCGTCGTCGTTGTCTGCTTGCAGCTCCTCAGCATCTCCGTCAGCAATCGCAACGTCATCCTCATCAGCATCAGCATCAGCTTCATCATTGTCCTCATCATTGTCTGCCTGCTCAGCTCTCGCCGGATCTGTGGACAAAGGCGCGCTATCTTTGCCCAGGTTTGTCTTGACTTCAACAGCAACTGCTGCTGCTGCGGCTGCTGCGGCTGCTGCGGCTGCTGCTGCTGTTGCTTGCTTATTGTTGCTGCTAATTGCTGCTGCCATTTGTTGCGCTGCTGCCGCCGGCTTGTTGCTAATTTGTGGCGCATTCGGTGGCAACAGTCTGTTCTTGACTTTCTCATTGCCAATCACCTCCAAAGATTTGCGTGCCCGCATTGTAGCCAGCATTGTGTCAATGTCGCCGATGCCAATGCTGCCGCTCCCGCTGCTGCTGCTGCTGGCATCGTCTGAGTCTGACTTGGTTGTTGCTGTTGTGCCAGCTGCTGCTGCTGCTGCTGCTGGCGTGGCTGCTGCTGCTGCTGTAATGTCATTTGCTGCTTGGCGCTTGCCTCGTCTCGCTGTTGCAAAATGATGGATTATGTTGTGCTCGTTTACCTCGCTGCTTAGTCCTTGTTGTTGCCGCTGCGGCTGCTTCTGCTGTTGCTGCTGTTGCTGCTGCTGCTGTTTGTGCATGTTTTTCTGTCGCTTATTAAAATACTTTGCTGGCAGTTTGCCGTTGTTGCTTTTGACATTCGAGCCAGCAACTATTTCAGCCTGTTTTATATGTGACAATGATAAATTTGATTTTGCTGCACGTTGCAGCTTTTTGCCTGCTGCTGTTGTTGTTGTTGTTGCTGCTGCTGCGGCTGTCTTGAGCAGTTTTGGAGCGCGTCGCAGACGCCGCTTGGTGTCCTGTGGCAGGTTCGACTGCTTTGGCTGCTTGGCCAGTAATTCATCAGTTTTGTTATTGATGAAGCCAACTGTGGGCGTGGCAGCTGCCTTGGCCAGCAGCAATTGCTGCTGCTTCTTGCCACGCTCAATGGCCGCCAATGTCTGCGATGGTGTAAATGATGTCCGCTTTTTTAGACGCTGCAATTGCTGTTGATTCAGGCGATATCTTTGCTCCGACTGCTGCTGCTGCTGCTGCTGCTGCTGCTGCTGCTGCTTATTAGATTTAACAGGGCCAGCATTTATTTTGCTTTTGCCTTTCATATTTTTATTATTGACAGCTGATGCAGCCACATTGTTCCGTCGATTATTGCTGGCATTATTGCGCTCACGTACGTATTCCATGTGCGGATAATTCGCATCGTGTCTGCCGTATTGTGTTTGCAGCATTTGATTGCCATGCATTGTCGTCTGATTCGATGAATTCAGCGACGCGGAGGTCACCACATACGGACGCAGCGTACAATTGCGCAGAGCGCCCGGCTTGGCTACGTAATGAAAAAAAAGCCAAATAATAAACCAATAAAATTTAATTTAAATCTATAAAATTAATTACGTAACACACACTCACCCGCTGGCACCACCTGAAATAGACACGGCTCCGACTGTTTGCCAATCGCATTCCGTCCCCAGCACGCCAGCGTGCCGTAGTCCCGCTCGCCCTTCGGCGTATAGATCAGCTCACTTATTGTTTCCACTGCGAGGAAAAGAAAAGAATTATATACATGTATAATCGAGAGAGAGTCAATAGAATTGTGTCTTAAATGGATTACATGATGCGCACAGACATAGATAGATACAGACATTGTGTTTGCATTAGGTTTTGGCCAAGTTAAATGAAATAAATTCTGCTCGGCCAGTCAGGCCAGCTGGGACGCACGGGTAATTCAATTTATGTGCATAATATTGATAGCAAGTAACAGTGCACAAGTCAAGAGTGCACGACTAGTAGATACCCAGCAAACTGACTTACGCCTCTTCTCAGTCGGACATTAAAAAATGAATTATTTCAGTTTTTATCGATTTTGAGAACCTTATTAAGATATTTCTGACTGAACTGTGGGGTTTTTATATTTTTTTTTTTTAAATAAGAAATTATGTAAGTTTTTTTTTTCTGTGCAATTGAGGCGATGCAATATATTTGAACGAAAATTAATGGCATCAATTCGGGGCCATGTTTCTGATGTTAGGCAAATTAAGCAAATATTTTTGGTAGTATTGAATATCCAACATTATTAAATTGATCCGGGTAACACCTAAGAATTTATCTACTATCTGTATATACTAATCGTCAAGGTTATATATTAGAAATTTTAACTGCGAAAGGTGCTCAATAAGTTAAATATCTTTGATCTGAGTAAGCGAGACAGGAGTCTTCGTCCCAAAGATGCCGTGTTTTACTCTCACAATCAGGTTCAAAACCGTGGATGTTAATCGAAATTGATCGATTTAAGAGATTCGATAAGAATTATCGATAACATGAAATAAACTTGATTGGTTTAGGGTCTAAAACAACTTATACTTCACATTTCATTTCTCTAAGATCGACTCTTATTGACAAAAGAACAGAAAGTCAGTTTGAGATTGATTGGGAAAGTATATATATTATTAAATCAGGGATGTCTTTTACATATATTTGCAAATCTACAGAATACCCCTTTTTAGGCATGATTACATGGCATAACTTACTATAGGCTCCAGTTTGGGCCAGCTTTGGTCGGCTCTCTCTCACCTGTTAATTTTCTAAAGCCTGCTCAAGCGCAAGCACAATGCAAATTAAATTCACATTCTATATGCATGGCCAGGCGCACAATGTGAGGTAGCAAAAATGACTGTGCAACTTACCGTAGCTCTCGAAGTGGGTATCATTGGACTCGACAACGGTGCGTCGCACATCGCTGCTGGTGCTCATGGTTGGATCCTGTATGGTCGCATAGTGTCCCGATGGCACCTCGAAATGCTCGCCGCTGCTCGAGAATGTCCACTCGAAATCGATTTCCGGCGGATCGGAGTTGACGCGGCACGGTATCGGCACCGCCTCCTCCAAGGAGGCGCCAATAACCCCAATCACACTGCTGCTGCAAACGGGCGCATCTGTGCGAGACAATAATATAGAGAGAGTATATATATAGTACAATTGAGAGGCAGGCCGGCAAAAAGAAAAGTTCAAAATAATGAGCAGCTGCAGTGTCCATAAAGTATCTATATATTGACTCAACATTTACCTATATATACTATATACATATATTGTATTTATAGTGCCAGCCGAACCGAGTTGACAGCCGAGCAGTGGACAGCGGCAGGACAAATTGACAGCTTTGATTTTCAATTTAACTGCAGCAGCTGGTGTGAAAAGCAGGAAAACGCCAAATTGTATTGCCGACAGGTGTGAGGCGCCTCGGACAGCAGCGGCAGCAAAGATCTTGATGTTGATGCATTAAATTAAAATTTTGACTTTGTCAAATTTGACATACAATCTTTTATACATTTCAGCTGTTTTCAGCGCTTACTGCACATCGCATCAGCACAAAGTTGGCTTTAATACTTGGCTTATGATTTATTCAAAGTGTTGTCATTGTGTGTGGCACACACACACACACACACGCAAACACACATGCTAAAAAGTTTGACTTCAAGTTGAAAACTTTCACTGCCGCCTCGTCATAAACAACCACAACACACACACACACACAAACACACACACACACACACACACACACACACACACATACACACACACACATACACACACACACACATATACACACACACGCACACACACACGCACACACACACACACACATAGGCACACACACACACATAACCCCACCCTTAAGCCTAAGACTTCTTAGTATAAGTACTTATTTCATGTGCTTGATATTTTTTTCACAAAATTATTTGAAAAGTTTTTTTTTTGCTGTTTTTTTTTTTTTTTGCGGCTTAATAAAAGCAATACACATACCATAAAATATTGAGGTATTTGGAGAATGTAAAAGTGCTTTTTATTGCAGCTGATAAAATGCATTTGCTTGATCCGCTTGCAATATACCATAAGTCGAAATGTGTGCAAGCTAAGTTTTGAATAGCTTTGGCTTATAAGCTACCAAATATTTCAAGCCCGAGCATGTTAAATATTTCAGCTTTTGCTTTTTAGCTATTAGCCAAAAATGTGTGTGTGCGACCAATTGCAACACGAAAGTGCCAACTAGTCGAAAGTGCCTGTCCAGAAGATACCCTGTAACCAGCGCATCGTTAAGCTTTTTTCGATACATACTAGGCACTATGAATGGGTTGAGTTATTCCGCAAATCATATATTCTGGAGCTGTGCAAACTATACGAGAGCTAATAAACAAATTGGTGTCGCTCCGAGATATCCTCAAAAACTGGCTTCCGATAACGATTTTGATCGATTTCATGCCAAGTTATCGATAACTTCTAATAAACCTAATTGGCGAGGTCAATAGAGACTCTTTAGCTCTTATAGTATCTCAGATCAACGCATTCATACGGACTTGGCTATATATATGCCTTATGGGGTCCGAGATGCCTTCGCCTGCCGATTGTTACGTACATTTGCACGAAGCCAGTATACCCTTACCTACCCATTTACAATGTGCTCAGAGTATAACAACTGCAACTTGACCAACTTTACGAGCAACTGTTTGGTCCAGCTGTTTGTCCGACTCTCCGTCTGTCTGTCGGTCTGTCTGTCTGTTTGCTGCTGCCATACAAAATACTCATAAATTTATATGGCTGCGTCAATTTCACAATCGTAGAATGTCACTTTGAACATATTCTGATTAATTTCCAGCAAAGATATGAGCGCCAACTGCCATAAATCCATTTATCTCAATCATAGTCGTGCCACACAATATTGTTACCCCCCTTCGAACCCTATCAATACACCAACTCCCCTCCCCTTCCATCCCCTCCCCGCCCAGTGCACCGCACCCAGCACATTTGGGCTGTATGCGTTATGCAAATGTTAACGTGGCGTATACGTTATGCCCGAGCTCGATAGCTCTTCAATTTGATAGCTGACTGTGTATATACTTATATATATATGTATCCCTTGGGTTTGTATTTGCTTTTAATTATCGCAATTATCGCAAAAGGGTAACTCAATGCAATGCAAACAGGGGCATCAGGTAATATCCATTTGCTGATGTCTTCGATTTTATACAATTTCACGTTTGCAAACGGCAGCTGATGCAGCACTTTTTCGTATACAAATTTTCATTCTCAGTCAGGCTCGTTTTATGTTTGGGCGCTTTTATTTGCCTTCAACTGCTAATTTGCGTTAATAATGCTCGGCATACTATATATATGTATGTAGATGCGATTGGTATTGGGTTACGTTTGCGTTTTCAATTCAATTAAATGCAATTGAATTCAAATCAGTCGACCGCAAAAATCAAGCATAATTAAATTTTTAGTTAAATAAACTAAATAATATGCATAAATACTGAGGCTAAATGTGCGCTTGTTCCCACTGCGCATTGCAATTAATTAAATAATCTGCATTTACTTGGCCTGTTGGCAGCAGCAGCAGCTATAACATTAGCAGCAGCAGCAAAACTTATTTGCATATAAAATGGCTTTTTTTGCCAACTGCATTAAATATGCACAATAAAAATTGAATTTTACACTACAGCGCACACACACGCACACACACACACACACACACTGGCTGAAGCAATTTTCCATCGATGTCTGCTGATCCGTCCTGCTGCCCCCTTCTGCTCTCCACTCTGCTGCTGAGCCCATAATTATAAATGTTTTTACAATGACTATGTGTTTCAATAATAAAAGCATATCATTCATTTTTATTATCCTAGCCCCAGCCCCCCCTTCGCCCCCTGCCCGCGGCCAGCAACTGTTGTCCAGCTGACACGTTAGCTGCGTTTGTCCATCCAGCTGCGCCCTATGAATATGCATACTTATTTATGCTCACACACATGCACACACACATGCACACACACGCACACGCACTCGCTTTTGCCCATTGACCAAGCAACACTAACGGTTTCTATATATATGTATACATATTGTATTTAAGCATCATTAATTATTTAGAAAAACAGTCGGAAGTAAATGCTCTATAACGGTAATTGAGACATTTTCAATATGTGTGTGTGTGCATGTGTGTGTTAGTGTGCAGCCTGAAATCATTTTATGCGTCCATTGTCAGGCGATGAATTTATATTGCGCTTTGTAATGTGTGTTCCACGCTGTAAATGTGTGCGTGTGCGTGTGTGTGTGTGTAATTACATATGTACATGTGTATTTGTTAACGAGTGTCAACAGCAAATTGAAAACAGTTAATTATGATATGTAGCTGTGCAGCTGTGCGGCATTAAAGTCAATAAATTGCTGCTGCGCAACGAAAAACAAACGTTTTGCAGTCAAAATATATGTGTATATTCCAAATTTATCAGTTTAACAAATTAATTATTAAATATGGTAAATTTTCGACCATTTTCTAATCAGTTATCATAATAATAATAATAATCGAGCAGTCATCAGTAGCTGTGTTTTCTAAGTGATTTAGTAATTTGGGCAAGTTTGCAAATGTTAGGCTTGCTTATGAATAGAATAATAAAACAGAAATACAATTAATAATAATAAGAAAACTGGTTGAGAATCAAAAGCTTCATGGATCTCTTTATTGGTGAAGGTGTCTGTTGCTTAAACTTTGGTAGTTGATAGATAATAAAACAAGAATACGCTTAATAAGACAATACACTCAGACAATCTAAATCGGCATATACGTAAACTAATTGAGAATTATAAGCTTCGTGGACTGTCCACTATGTTTATTTGTCTTTTGCTATCATTGCCAACCGATCATATAGAGCCTTTATTAAATAGTTTCTTAGACTATATCTATTCTATATAATATTCAAACTGATTTTGCTCGAGTGCAACTGTATTATATCTCAGCGGCAAAAGCACGAACGATTTACTGACTTCTTTCCTTATCACATTTTCTTATTGTGTTTCATTCTCTTTAGGGTTTCAGATATTTAATTGATGTCAGTTTGGACAATTGCAATCCACTCCTCGAGTCACTAAAGTCGTCTCTAAGCGCAATTTTAAGATGGATAATTGAAAGAAAAATATCCATTAAGAATTTGGCGCAATTAAGCCCAGTTGATTATAATATCATGCTGCCCGCTGTGTTAACTGACCCCAAGGCAAATTTTCTTTAAAGTTTAAACACACAGTTTTAACACAAATAATTATAATATTAAAAAATAATATGTTCTATATGCCAAACCCAGCTATTTATGACTAAAACTATAGCCTACTTAAAGGCAACAAAAAATATATAGGTTCATTTATAAGGG
Source organism: Drosophila montana (assembly GCF_035044405.1). Taxonomy (NCBI): domain Eukaryota; kingdom Metazoa; phylum Arthropoda; class Insecta; order Diptera; family Drosophilidae; genus Drosophila; species Drosophila montana. Next base: position 2,048,655 of record NW_026998620.1, on the reverse strand, counting down.
AGAAGAGAGAGAAATAACAAATATCATGTTTTAGTTCTCAATGACGAGAGTACTCCAAAAATTCGTATTCTGTTTTACCTTTCTTACAACTCGTAACTTTAAGGTAAATATTTGTCAACAGACTTTTTCAACGTAATGCTATATTTTTATTTGCTTATAGCCCAAGTTTTTCAATAGTATTAGATGTAAATGGCATTACAAAGAATTGTTTAATTCGTGTGCATTGTGTGGGATAAAATGAAATTTCACATATTTTCGGCACATTATATTGTTGTTGTTGTTGTTGTTTTGGGTAAAAAGTCAGTAATTGTAAAGTTCTGCCAGTTTGTGGAGAGGTAAAAATGAAAAGCCATTAGACACGTACACACGAGCAACAAACACATATGCACACGTTTATATCCATATATATTTATATATGCGTGTGTGTGTGTGTGTGTTTGTGTGTGTGTGTAGCAGTGTATTGTTCATATTACGGCTTTGTGCACAAAATATTTTGTAACATTTATTGTTGTTGGGTTTTGTTGCTGGATTTGTTGCTGTTCTCCAGTTGTCAACAGGGCGGATGGTTTTTGTGATTTTCTGATGTGAACTGCCGCACACACGCACACACACACACACACACACAGCTTATCAAAGCTGGGCGCTGCCACGCCCACTCCGGACAGTTGGCGGTTTTGTGCAGTGGTTATGTCTACTATTTGTTGTCTATTTGTGCATAAATTTACGCATATGTATTTTTAATGCTCCGCTCGACTGACACCAACTGTCAGCATTATTTTTGTTCAAATTTCGACATCATTTTTGAACAATGGGGATGTTTAAAATGTTGGCAAATTTTATAAATATTAAATATGCTTTTTATCTAAAATTTTTATTAACTGGCAAACTGTGGCCCTCGGCAAAGACAATACATTGGCCTGGAACTCGAGTCAGGCTGCTTCTGGTTCGCTTGTTTGGAACTCTGGATCTGCGTTTATTAATTATATTATCAAATACCACTTACAGCGTATCCGTAGATTGACCAGCGCGCTCTGCGTCTCGCCGCGATCATTGGCCGCCGAGCAGGCATAGTAGCCGGAATGAACGCGTCCCACACGCTGCAGGACCAGGCTGCGCGTGGATATGATGATGCCCCAGGAGACGTTCTGTGTAACGGGCAGGCCCTGCAAAACAAGAAATTTCATTTACTTAGCAGCTTTGCGACACAACATTTTTATCGCTCAACCAGGCAACTTACATCGTGCGACCAGGTTATGCGATGCTCCTTGGGATTCGCCTTGATGTGACACTCGAAATAAACATCATCGCCTTCCTTGATATCATCAGGCCGCAGGGTGGAGCCCAGCGACAAGCTGACCTGTGGCGGATCTGTAAGACATTGTCGAACACAATTTGTTGCATCAATTTATTTATTTACAATAAGTCGAGAGTGCTCTAGTCGGGATTGCCCGGCTAGGAGATAGAAGCCGCCAAGCTGCCGCTGAAAAACAATCTAGCTTCCTTATATAGGCAAATCCACACACAACCAAAAACCAAGGCGGCTCTGCTTCTTCTTTCCACATCCTTACACTAAGGGCAATACGGTCCGAATTAACTGCGATATTTATTTTCCGATTTCTATGAAACATTGAGGGCTATGAAGTACAAATTTATGTGTATACCAAAGCCCAAGACTATAGCTCCAAAATTAAGTTTCTTTCTGAAAAGTGAAATATCTTGGATCAGCGAATACTAAACAAGAGTTCACATAAATTTGGTGCTTCTAGCTCTTATAAGCTTCTAGATATGCTCGAAAAACAGGATTTCGATAACGATTTTTATCGATTTAATGAAAAGGGGCCAAGTTATCGATGATTTGAAACGAACTTCATTAGCGAGGACAAGATTTCAAGTCTCCAGCTCTTAAAGTCTTGGGAATTGATTTGATGATACAAACGGACGGACTCAGCTTGATGTTCATCGGGAATAATAACACTTTATACATTTTTAACCATTTTATCCTATTTAACCATTTTAACGCACATTTTAATTACAATTTTTTGATAAACATATTTTTCTTGATTTTTCATTGTCACACGCTTCAAAGGAAAATGTCTTTCTGCGCGGCCGTGCGTTGCGTTTTCTGTTTTGTTTTTTTTTTTTTTTATAGCGCAAGCCGTGATATAAAATATAAAATCGAAAAATATTATGGGATAATAAAATGGGGAATTGTATGAGCCGCACGGCGACGCGGATGCGCTAAGGAACGACCATAAAAGTTAACAGCGCGTCGGCGCTGAACCGCTTTATAAGCCGGGTTAACCCCTGAACGCCGACCCGCCGACCAATGGGTATGACAAAATTTTTAAATTAAAATGTGTGTGTGTGTGTGGGGCACAAACAGCGATGATGGATCACATAAAAAAAATTTAGTGTTATTTTATTTTTATAACACAATGATTATTTATCGTGGTAAGGGTATATAGATATAGTGTGTGTAAAAGTGTCTGTCTCTGGTGTAGTACATTTTTGTATGCATAAATTTGTCTTAGGTGCTTTAATCAAACATTGGGCACTACAAAATTAGCTATAAGTAGATGAATTGACTAGCAGATACCCTAACTAAAGTACTAATACATATATTATGTCTAAATATTAAGTATGCTCGGCTAGGGTATACTTTGTACTTCGATTTACAGTCGTTAATTAGTGTTAAATACACTGTCCAAGTTAAATCTCTTGATTGAAAATATTTTCAGGTAATCCTACCTGGAGGCATATTTAAATATTATACTTATGTTTCATTTAATTTAGTTCTGACTTGGGAATAGTTATCGAAACATGGAAGTAAGGGATAATAACGAAGCTGAAGCTGACATCATTCCATGAATAGCTTTGATGGCTGACCTGATAATTTGTATACCCTTTTAGAGAGTATCATTATTTTGTCACACAATATGTAAAAATCGGTTTTTTTTTATTATTAAATTAGTTTTTGCATGGAAAATTGCGCTTTATTTCAAGATATCCCTCAAACTGAGGAATTACAAGCTTCTGAATTCTTCTCACATTTCAAATCCAAATAAAACATCCTGCTTATAAAATAAGCTATATCAAACGAACTGAACCTTAAATTGTCAGCACAGATTTAATTAATAGTCAACATTTTAAAGGTAGATGAGGGGTGTAGTCAGTTTAAGCTCGCTTTTCAATACTTTTTCATGCCCAAGTGAAAGGTTGTTCAAGTTTCGTTTACTGTATTTATACCCTGCACCCATTGAAAATGGCTAAAAGGGGTATATTGTTTTTAGCCATGTCCGTCTGTCTATCTGTATGTCTCTGTGAATGCGTCGATTTCAAAACTACAAAAGCTGTAGACTTGAAATTGAAATATATGTTCTCCTATACCATAAGCAGGAGCTTATAATTTTTTCTCAATAACTTCTCCCACTTATATAAATCGATAACAATCAATTTTAAGATCAGGTTTTTTTTAAGAATAGTTCGAATGTCTAACGATGCTGAAATAGTATATAAAGGTTTTTTACTTTTGCCTACATTCTTCCCTTTCCATTAAATGTTAAATGGTTTATAAAGATCGGACTATAAACACCGACGGTATTGAATTTTCCTAGTTAAGTCAAGCAAAGGGCTTGCGTGTGTGTTTTTAAGAAGGAGGCTCAAATGTTTGTAAGGGCAACTGGTCGCTGGGTATAGAGTATCTACTAGTCGGGCAACCCGCGCATTCTAGCTTGTTTTTTATTTATAAGTTGGTTTTGCATATATGTGTGATATATGTGTGTGCGCTGGTATCTGGATGCCCCGCATGGACGACTTTGAAATTCAATAAATTTATGATTATCTTCGCTCGAGAAAAGCGAATCTAAGTGTCAAAAAAAAAATGGCGAATTCCGGCAAACTAATCTGCAAAACTTTTGGTAAGAGACAAATTTGCATCCTTATATTTTTTATGTGCTACGCAAACTGAAAAACACTTTTGACCTTTTGCTGACATGTGGAGGCGCGGATCGGGGCTCGGTTTGTGTGTTGTTTTATACCGGTGAATTGTAGAAATTGATAATCATATAAAGTAAAATTTATGGCATTCGGTTGAAGTTGGCAAATAGGGGCGAACGCCAAAGGAACTTGGTCGGCTGTCTGCCATTTTATGGCCTCGCCAAGAGTCGAGAATGTAAATATTGACATATGAGCAGCAACTGGGCAAATAATGCTACATTATTTAGACTTATTTGCGACGGCAGCTTTGATTTGTGCAGCCTCAGCCATATTTATGGAAATTAAAATGGGGCTGCTCCAACCACACTTCGCTAAGTATTTATATTTATAGTATATATATATTCTACTTACACATGACATTCAGCATGAGCGAATCCTCGATGGCTGAGTTTTGTAATCGGGGATTTGAACCCTCGCATTTGAGCATGGTGCCATCGTCTTCAGGTTGTGGATAAAATGACAAAGTGGATAGCACGCGTCCATTGCCCTGGCTCGTTGACAGCTACGTAAAAGATAGATAGATAGATGGAAAGAGAGAGAAGGATCCGAATCCAGTTGAATAGAGTGAAATCGATTAGAAAAGTGCCCGCTCTGTGCTAGGTGGGCACAAGTGCAAGATATCAAAGTGTCAATGACAAGTCATAAATATGACATTTGCCTGACACATTTTCGGATATACATATATATTTTTCTCGATTTTCCTTTTGCGATTGGAAGTGCAAGCCGCTTACCGTGCCACGTTTGAAGGGTCGATTATTCTGTGTCCATCTGATTTCCGTATCCGGCACCGAGCCGGCCACAATGCACGTGAGATTATATTGTGTGCTCGATGAGAATACCTTCAACTTGTTGGTCAAATTCACCGACGTCGGCTTCACTGCAAATTACAATTCGAGTATTAAAACATATATATATAGATGTGTATATTCGTAGAGTAGCCGCAGACTTACATAACATTTCAATGCGTATGCTACGCTCGACGGGCGCCACCAGCTTTGTGTTGGACGCCTGACAGCGATATGTGTTGTTGAGTGCCGCACGCGTTATTTGTGGCACCTCCAGTCGATTAACAGTTACATGACGGCCCATCGATATGCCGCTGCCAGCCTCCAGAGTCCTGGAGCCGTTCAGCCATGTGACAGTCGGCTCCGGTCGACCTATGGACAGGGCATTGAATAAAAATTATGCAAATTGCAGACACTCAAATCTAGAGAATAGACGCACACACACACACACACACAGAAGCCGTAAATGAATATTTAATGCAAATATCAATTTTTTATTTTTGATTTGTTTTTGCCGGCAACAAAGTTTTGGCTCATGCATTATTAACTCGCAACTAACTTATTAGGCAGCAGCCGTGCAGCATTCGCAAAATTTATGGCCGAAAAGAACTTTGCACATTTTAATGATAATGCGCATTTAGCAGTGTGTACCCAAGGCTGTTAAAAAAGGCTTAGCCAGCTTAACTAGCAAAGTTGCCCCCAGAAAGTCCGGCAGCCGTACGAGCTGACCCTATCAACCCACGAAACTTTGGATAGACAAACGCCAATGCCTGAATGTTAAATAAGCCGAAAAAAAGGGCAGACAAATTGCTTTTCGAATTTGAGTGGTCAAAAACAAAAAACAACACTGAATATATGCATTAAAAAAACCATTTTTTTACGTGTAAAATATTTAAAAATAATCGACTGTGTTTGCGAGTTTATGTTGTCTGTTAATAATTTATTATTGTAAACTATTTGCAAATAGTTGGATTTTACGGTCAGTTGAATCATTGTCTCTCCTGTCTTTTTATTTACTATATTCCTTTATTTTAGGCTCACCTTAACAAATTAAAGCAGAATATCACCAATATCTTACAAATATAATTAGTCAAACAATATTTGTTTTTCTACTTCTAACTAATCTGCTAGCATTTATTCTTATTGCGAGGAATGAAAAAGAAGATTCGTATAAAACGATTTTAATCACATTATCATCATTATTAGCCATTATTATAAGATATAATTTTATTGATATAAAATCGACTGCTCTCTGTTTGTTTTCAAATTATCCTTTGCTTTTTTTAATTTCACTCTCGATTATATTGTTAGCGAACGGGAATGAGAAAGAACAATAATTGTACTCTTTGGCATGCCGAAGTCTAAATACGCTTACTGAAAGCAATTTCTTTTAAATATTCACAGAGGATTGATTATTTCTATATATAGATATTCTTTTGTCGAGCTATTTCTATATATACAAAAAGTTTGACCTGAATAATTAACTGAGTTCAATAGGAATCAAAGCACAGTAAATAGTAGATATTTCTTTAAATAAAAAACAAATAAATTAAAACAGAATTATTTAAGGAAACTTAATCTCTGCAACAAATTTATGTAACAAATTTTGTTAGCACTCTTTCAACATAATTCACGTGAGCCGGGCAATGCTGGGTAATTTCTTCTAATAATAGATATAAGCTGCCAATATCAGATAACCTTTTGTTGAGGTGTTTAAAGTATACTAAAACTCATTTGTTATTCTACTCAAGTGTTATCATTTAACTGCCACTAACTAATAAGTGAGAGAGATTAGTAAATATAACTTCTATAGATATAATTAATATGTACACGTTTGGCATGTGTCTGGAGTCGTGTTTTTTATCTAGCCAAGTATCTGCTTTCTTTAATTTCACTCTCTGTCTGGCAAAAGTAATCGAAATTCTCCCTGTTTTTTTTTTTTGCTTTTGCTTTTTCCCTTCACGTCTAAAGCTGGCACCCTTAAGTAAAAGCATTTCATCCGCTGGCTCACATATCAAATGCACAAAATATTTTTAATCCGTTTAAGTGCCCCGAAACATTAGATGGCGGGGCGGGGGTGTTGTGAGGGGATGCTAAGGGAAGGAGAGCTGTTGCTGAGCTGCAGCTTGGCCATTAAGTCAGCCAAGTGAATGTGGCGGAAATGAGCAACAATAGGAACAAGCAGACGAGACAGGCTTGGAAGAAGGGCGGAGGGGTGGGGAGGGGGGGGGGGATGGTGCCACGCAAGTGGCTGTTAGTCGAGTGTGTGTGTGTGTGTGTGTGCTGGACGCCAGTTTGGGGAATTTGGTGCCCAAATGTTTGCTGATTGCAAAGGATACGCAGCGAGGACATTGGCGACAATAAGCCAAGTCAAGACACACAATGGCCATGAATGTGGCACGAAAAGTATGCAGGGATAATAGACAAATAACAGTTGCCTTGTGGCATTTAGCTGCTCGCATGTATGTGCCCCCACTCCCCCTCCCCTGGTAATCCCTTCAGTAATGAAGACAGCGCGCTGCTAAGCCATACTTAAGGTTGTCGACAATTGGTTGGGCAACGTTGGGCAACTGCGTTTCAGCTGGACCATCAAATTATGCATAGCCTAGCGTGGCCATAAAAATAGCTTGAAGATCGGGGTTTTTATGTGTGTGCGCTTAGATTAGCTTTTTATTGCTGGTATTAATTGCTATTAGTCGAAGTTAATAAAAGTTGATAAAGCAATTTGGCGTTTGCCCGTTTATGATGCTGCGCGCCGGCGCCCAGCTGGGCAATGATTATGGGGGCGCAATCATAAAAACCACATCAAGATTTGCATGCGCTTAACCTCTGGCCTTTGCCCTCGCAAACCTCCCTCTTAACCTGCCTTTCGAGCCAGTCAGCATGTGGCAGGCGCCTAGCAGCTAATATTAGTTAATTTGCCTAAGCGCTCAGCGGTGCCAGCTGCAGCTGGAAAATGAAATATGCATTTGCTGGCTGCCAGCTGCGCCGGAGGGTTGGCAACAAAATGTTGCATACAAATCACAGGCGAGCTGCCGCAGCCAGGCTACAGCCAAGGCGTCGCCCAGCAGGTGTCAAAATAGCAAATGTCGTCGGAGTTGTTAGAGCTCCCCTCCCCCTCACCACGCTGCTACCCGCTGGTAGGTACAATCTGCACTGCGGCTAATCAAAGCAGCCGGCGCGTTTGAGTACGTGACGCATTGCCAAAACCAAAACAAACCGCACGGCAGCAAATGCCAAAGCTACGAGTCACACAACCAAAAGCAAAATCCTTTACATGCAGAGTGCTGCACGTAAACAGCAGGCGGAGGCGGGGCAGGCGGGGGCAGGCGGGGGCAGGCGGGGGCAGGCGGCAGCATGGGGCACCAGGAGCTGGCAGCGTGCTACATTCAGTTGCACAAAGCCATAGCTAACTATTTGAGTAGTTCAAAGCAAGGATTTGCGAGGCACTGCTGTGGGTACACTGGCAGAAAAAAAAAACACCAAACAAATTGGTTCTAACCCAACTTGGTCGAAATACATTTGAACCTCGATTATGGGGGATATTTGAAATTAAGCTAATTGCGGATATTTGAAAAACTCGAATAAACGATGCCGTGTTTTTATTTATTTATTTTCCCAGCTAAAAAGAGTTCTGAATAATCGAGGATTAACTGTAGTTCAATTAATTATTAAATGTTTATAGACTAAATTTTGATTCAATTTTGAAACTTTGGTTTACGTCTGCCTTAGGGTTAAGTGTGTGGAAAATCCATGAACACAGAAATCGGTTCAAGCTTTTGTTTGTAATATTTATGAAACAATTCAGGTTTTATTTTGTTTTCACTAAATATATTGCAAGCCAAACATATTTTCTTTTGATATATCTACTTAATATCATTTAATATAACTCCAAATTATTATTAGCATCCCCATCTGTCTCTCTTCTATCCAAATTTTCATTACAAATTTTTTAAAGAGTTTTTTCTCCTTTTTTTTCAATTATTATATATTCTAAACTAATATATTTATTTAGGATTATTTGTTAATTTTTCTTAATAAGATTAATTTCTCTACGAAAACCTTTCTTATTAGCTGAAGAATGTATTAAATACTAAGGTTGTCATATTTTAATATTTGTATGCTCCTCCGATCATACTACAACTTCGAACAACAAATTTCTCTGAGTGTACAGCTTCTGCAGCTAGTGCAAATCATTAAAGCAAGCCACACGTTAAAGCTGCGCTGCCATACGGGGCGTATGCGCAATGCTGGTTGATTAAATTGTAAATTGATTGAATTGACACCAAGCTGATTCTTCTTCTTTAGCTTTGCTTGAAATCAAGCCCCAAATGGGCGTGTCAGCGCTTTAAGCTGCACTACACAAATACGCCACCTTTTGAATCTGTAGAATATTCATCTGCCGTTCGTCTGGTGGGCATTGCCCCCAGAAAAAGAAAAAGAATATTGTTGTCAAAAAGTTAATGATTTATAATGTCCGTGTCAGGGCAGTCAGCGTAGCAGCAGAGCCTCTGCCAGCCAAGCGGCAAACCTTCAACTGGAGCCCTGCGAGCAGCTTTGGTGAAGCGTGCAACTTGTACAAATTTTTCACACTTGCCCGCAAACAGTGTAAAAAAATACCAAAAATTAAGTAAGAGTGCTCGAGACGGGCACGCTCGACTAGGAGATACCCTTGCCTAAGTTTACATACAAAATGTTCTTGCAAGGTGCGAGATATGCTCAAAAACAGGATATCGACATGGATTTTTATCGATTTCTTGGCAACGAGGCAAGTTATCGATTATATGAAAAAAACTAAGTACGTGTGTTTAATAGAAGAAGCAGCGTTTAAAATTTCATGTCTTTAGCTAGAATAGTTCTCGAGATCGAAGAGTTTTTACGGACGGACGGACATGGCTTAATCCTCTTCGCTATTGATTCGTATTAGGAATATTTATAGTCTATATATGCATACATCTTCACAAAACATCATACCCTTCTGTCCATTTGCAATGGGTTCAGGGTATAGCAAAAACCAAAAACTTTCGCCCATGAACGCAGTCGTTTCACCTTGGACACCTTTTTAAAGATTTACGATGCCGCATATGCCTACAGGTCACACACAGGCGACGCTGCGACAAAAGCCAGACGCTAGAAAATTGTTGCATTTTTCAAACTAAAGTGGCAATGACAGCCGCAGCCGCAGTCGCAGCAGCAGCAGCAGTTGCTGTCTGGCCGACGCCTCGTCGACACTGTCACCGCAGACTCTGACATACATATATTTTTATTATTTACGACGACTTAGGCCATGCTTCGACTGCGTCTCAAACTCTGCCTGGGCCCTGGGCAGCGTGAGCGCCCGTGTACCTATCTGCGGTGCCTCATCTTTAATTCTTTAAATAGACTCACGGCCGGGCGGCAACTGGGGCAATGTTGCGTGCGGCATTGCTTGTCAGCCTTGCTTGATAGCCTTTTGTCTGAGTGCCACATTTAAGTAGCTGACTGTGCATGTATCTGTGTGCGCGAGTGTGTGTATGTCTGTGTGTGTCGTGTCTGTGTCGTTTATCATGATTTACTTACCGCCACGCACTTCACATGTCAACACAATATTATCGCCCTCGAGCAATGGACCCACAGCGCCAGCCACATCTCGGCCTGAGGCATCATACACGAGTATCTGATGCGGAGGAACTGCGGAGAGAAGGGTTTGTTTGTTTTTTGTTTGGGTGGCATATTCGTATCGTATATTGCAGTTGCGGCTAGCTTACCAATGACCGTTAAATTAATTCTATGATTGCGCGTCGGCGAGTTCTGAAAGTCCACGCGACAGCGATAAACCTGTTGACAAAAGCCCAAACAACATTAGAGCAGAAAAGCAGCAAAAATAATAAAGCATACTTTATGGGGTCGGGGCAGGGTAGGATAGGGTAAGGGTAGGGTATTACTTACGCCCTCATCGTCCAGCTGTATATTTTCCACAGATAATTTCGCCGGCTGCTGTCCGGTAACAAAATACGCACGTGGCCCAAATGAGTTGGTATCCGACCAGTAGAGCGCCTTCTCAAAGGGCCGCCCGCGCACATCAAAGCTGCAGGAAGCAAACGAGAAAAACGTGAAAGATATCAAGTAAAAATATATTTGTTATTTTTAAGGAATAATTGCACAAAATATATATAATAATATACATTTCTATAAGTACGTATTGGCGAAAGGTCGTAAATTTAAATGCGCTTTGCTGTATTTTTTTTTGGCAACTGCTGCGCTGTTAATGGTATAGGGTCTGCTTTAGGGGCTGCTTTAGGGGCTGCTTAAGGGCTGTTTTTGGGACTGTTACGGTTGCCGCACGTGGCTGGAATCTATCTACTTTATTCTATTTTACTTTAGTCAATGGCATTTTTTGCGGCACAAGCTGGAACATTTGCAGCAATAAAATGTTGAGCAAATGTTTTATTTCTATACGCTGTTCACAATGCCTAAAAAGAGTATATTGGCTTTGTGCTATGGATGGACAGTCATATGGACTCTTTTAAGTTTGCGAACGACTATAAAATTCCAGTACTCTACCGTTTTATAGCCATTGACTCTGGCTTACAGTTTTGGATGCACTGAACCTTCAAACTGAAAAGCTCCTTTTGAGCCTTGTTTGACTGTTATAGAGCATTGCTGAGTCGGTCTTAAGCATTGTTAATTTGTTTAAAACTGTTTGTATTTTGCTGTAAATATACATATTCATTATTTACATTCACAAAAAAACCATTTCAATCAAAGAATATGCAAATGTGCATGGTTGAATAATGCCTCTTTGCATATGAACAAAGAAATTTCAACTAGTAATAATATTGTTGCTTTGAATTAAAATAAAAAACTTTATTGAGTGAAAAAATATTTTAATAATTTATAAAACAAAAAACCTATGAGAATGCGTGAAAAGTGTATAATGATTTTTGTGTGCAAAGGAATCCGTAAAGTATATTTAAGTTGATCTAGCCAAAGACTATATTATAGGCAATTGTCTTTGATGTATGTTCTATGCTCGTCCTTTCATCAGTCCGCCTCTGAAATCTCCGAAATAGACTTGAAATTTAACCTAAATTTAACTTACAATATATTTTAAGCATAGCTCGTATTAGTCGAAAATAATAAGAGACTATATGAGGCATATAATACCAAAGTTGGCAAGTAGATTCTTGTATAGTTTATATTATTTATCTCTTTTTGCATATATCTCGCTCCCTTTCTCCCTTTCAACATCATGTAGAGCCTTGCAATCGTTACACACAGATCGGACTCTAAGGGCCGAAATTAAACACAAACACATTTATCATAGTTTGGTGCCAAAAGAAAGAAAAATATATATCCCAATCGGGGAGCCCTGATTCTTTCTATTAAAATGGTACAGAAACTGCTCCAAAGGTTCTTCCAGCGAATGTTAAAGGGCCTAAACCGCGTCTGTTGTAGGGGCCGGTGCCTCAAGTTAAATGCATAATAAAAATGGCTGCTCAATTTAGCGCATTTTTCAATTTAAACGTTTTGTAACTGCGGCATTTGATGATGGAGCCGACACCCCGCCTATCCCCCTTGCCATTGGGCCTGTCGCATTGCTAGGCCAATAAAAAGAATCGTTAGAAAATGTTGAAAAGTAGCTGCGGCTTTCTGTGGAATGTGGACAGGGGGGTAAGGGTCTGGGAATTTCACGCGTCTACAAAATGACCCTTTTCCTGTGTGCCAGGCTGACCGAAAACCTTTGAGCATAAATTTGCACGCAACTAATTTCTTCCGTTTCGCATTATTTTCGCAGCTCGAGCTGGCAACGTTTGCAATTTTGCGCATTAAAAAGCCTGACGTGCTATCTTTGGCGCTTTTTATTGTATTTCTTAATGTCCGTCCGAGGGTCGGAGGTGGAGGTGGAGGTGGTTCCCCCTTCCACAGCAAAGCACCAACAGACCAGACGCCGAGTGCCGCAAATGACTTGGCAAAAGCAAAGACAGGACCCTCCACACAGACAGCACAAGTTGTGTCCTTTTGTTGTTTCCGTTCTTGTCGCCATTTGTGTGTTGCTCTTGCTGCCATTATTGTTGTTGTTGTTGTTGCTGTTGTTGTTGCCCTCTTGCTTTTGCTGCGCTTGCGGTTAGTCGAGCGGTTTGTCATTGTGCCGGCTGCCTGGCAGCAGAGTATTGTTTGCGCCTTTAAGTGGTTTTTTATCATTTTGCCGCTGACACAATTTATATCCGGTGCTCATATTTCTTATGCTTATCACGAGGCGTCTTTTGCCCCCTCCCCCTCCCCTTTCTGGGCCATGCCCTCGCCGCACCTTATGCTGTGAGCTGCGTCATGTGTTGACCAGGCAGACATTTCTAATTATTGTTGAAATGCAGTAACCCATGCGGCGCATAAATTAAACCACACCTCCCCCCGCCTCATGCCAAAGCGGAGCTTAAGCCGCTTTCTGGCTCAAAGCACGTTCCCTAATTAGCCTAATTAAATATATATTCGCGAATATGTAAACAAAAGGCGCAGTTCAACGATTTACGCACTCGACAGCAAAACGTAAAAAAATTTAAACATAAGCATAAATGCGTTTGCGGAGAGTGCTCGACTGGGAGATGATAAATAAATTGTTTTATTGAATTGAATTGTCCTATGAAAACATTCTAGGTATATCACATATCATACAGCGGTATTCATAAGAGATGTGTTATGAAAGCGAGAGACTTTTTATGTAAGATCGAGAGAGATAGAGCATTTATACCATGAGACAGGGAGAGGGAGACAGAGACAGCGAGAGAGATATATAGATAGAGATAGAGAGAGAAAGAAAGATAGATAGATAAAGAGAGAGAGAGATAGATACAGATAGATATAGAGAGAAAGAGATAGATAGAGATAGACAAAGAGAAAGAAAGATAGATAGATAAAGAGAGACAGAGAGAGAGAGAGAGCGAGATGAAGTGGTAGATAGCTAGAGATACATAAAGAGAGAGATAAATAGAGAGGGAATGAAATATAGATAGATAGAGAGAAAAAGAGGCAGCGAAAAAGACAAAGGATAGACACAGCTACAGCAAATGAGACAGAAGGAGAAAAAGTAAGACAGGAATAGAGACTGCGATAGAGAGAGAGAGAGAGAGAGAGAGAGAGAGAGAGAGAGAGAGAGAGAGAGAGAGAGAGAGAGAGAGAGAGAGAGAGAGAGAGGCAATCGATAAACAGAGATATGCAAAAGGTAACAGCGAATCAGAACGAGAGAGAGAGAGATTGACAGATTGAGTAGATAAAGAAATCTTACTAACCAAAATAAGAAAGAAAGAGAGGGAGAGCGAGAGATAGATACAGTTTGCGACTTTATGCCAAAGCGAGAGGGGGAATAATACAGAAGACAGGAAATACTTTCTGACAGTTGAAAGAAGCGTTCTTATATCAAATGTCGTTTTTCCTAGCTATTCATTTTAAAAAGAGACTATTCATCGTGGAGAAAGGCAAATAGGCCAAGAATATGGCACTGTAATATACTTCATAAGCTCCTGTGCCTGTTACATACGTTTGCACAATATTATAAGTGACAGTTATCACAATTAAAATTAATAGGGTATGCCAAGTAGTTTTAAACGCTGAATCTCAGACGTCGCAGCTGATTTTAATTTGGCGTCTACGCAAACAATAGAGCAACGCCGACTAGTCAACAAAAGGGAACAACAGCAGCAGCCGCAGCAGCAGCAGCAGCGATAAGGCAAGGTGCGGATTGGCCAGGCTGTTCCGTTCTCTCCGGTTTTAGCCAAAAGTGACTTGGCATGACCCAGGCTAGGCGCTCGGTTGACGTTGTGTTTTCTAGTTGTTGGCCTTAGGAAACAATAATGTCAAGTTTGCACAATGAGCAAAAGCGAAAGGCAGCAACAAAAAAAAGAAAGAAAGAAAAAGAAAAACGCTCGAGCAGTAAAAATTGTAAAGAAAATGGGCTGGCAAAGGAAAAAGGAAAATAGAAGTGGGCCAAGCGCGCGCTGGCAGGAAAAACGTAGACACGACAACATTGTGGCAGTTGCAGAAATGTTGACTGTCGTCGGTTTGCGGCCAAGTGGCCGACTGGACAGACTTTCGCGTCTGTCCATTTTGAAGAGTTTGCCTAGGGTCCAACCTCAGCTCAGACTGATGCTCGTTCATTTCTTTTGTCTGCACGCCCACTTTGTCCCACTCTTGTTTTTTTTTTTTCGTTTTTTTTTTTGTTTTTTTTTGTTTTTTCGAACAATTAGTTGAGTTTTATTTATTTTGCGTTAATTGGTAGCACTTTATCTTCTGCTCGAATGAATGAGCCACGTTATTTAAACAAAACGAGCGCGCAAATCCCTCGAAGACCTTCTGGACATGGCCAAGTAATTACGTTTTTGGCAACGCCCAAGGTCTAAACGCATATGCTGGAAGGATCACACTCCCCACCTTAATCCAAATGTATACATGTGTGTGTGTGCGTGTGTATGTATAAAGGGGCTTCTCATATTGCCATTTAATGTTTTTGCCTTTTTATTTTGCAACGCTTACGAAATGCTATTCAAAAAAATTGCAAAAGGGCTGCACGCGGGAAGGAAACGCTACAAAGTAAGGGTCCAAAAACTTTTAACACTGTGTGTGTGTGTGTGTGTGAGTTGATGACGTTGACAATAACCATTGAATAATTTTATGACAATATGTGTCAGAGCGTGTCCCTGTCCATATCCTGGCCGCTTCGTGTTGTTGCTTTTTTTTTTTTGACAGTTTAAACACATGTACCCCACCTCCGCCTGTTGGGTGTGGGACAGGGAAAAGAAAAAAAAATTGTTGACTTCAATTATGCAGCGCCAGACAAAAGTCGGTAAACTATGAGGGCGTGTACAAAGGCCCTCAGCTGCTGTGTGTCCTGGTGTTTGTGGTGCCCGTAACTGGCGCTACTTCTGCCATATTAGGCAGGTGGAAATTGCTTGGGTCTGTGACTGGCAGCCCGTATCAAATTATGTCCTACTGACACAACACAAAAAACAAAAAAAAATCGAGTGCGATAAAGCTAGAGCGAGCGGGCGCTGTCTATCGGGCGCTTGTAACTGAAGCGCCAAAAAGTATGCAATGGAATTCGGCAAAACTCACAACAAATTTTAAATTGGTTCGCTCGACAAAAAGAAAACAAACAGAAAGCGCGCGGTCGAGAAATATGAATGAAAAAAAAGAGCTGTTCACGCCCTCATACACAATACACAATGCTCACACACACACACACACTCACACACACACACACACACAGCCATATGCAAATGGTTTTACAGCCTCTTTTGTTTCTTTTCTTCTCCCCCTTCTTTCCTTCATGTGTGTATTGGTATTATTATGGAGCCATGCTGTGTAATATCTGTAAATTTCTTTTGTTATTGCCAACAACAGTTTTTGCCGAATTTTCCCCCATGCCACAACAGTGAGGGACAACACCCCCCCCTTTCTCGCAGTGTTGACATTTGTTGGCATCATTCCGCACATTGTTGCCGCTGGTGTTTTTTGTTTTGTTTACTTTTCGCTGGCGCTTCTTCTTTGCTTTTACTATATAATTTGTAGCATATGAATATATACATATATATATATATATATATTTGAAAACAAAGGGAAAAAAAAGGAAGGGAGGGGAAAATTCGCATACACATATAAAACGTAAACTCCTCCATGATGGCCAAGTTCAAATTTATGCAGTGTTGCCCAATAAATTCGGCAATAAATTCAAAATAAAACTTTCATCTTGGTAGGTTGGCCATTTGTTTTTCTTTCTGTTGATTGTTGATTTTCGCCAAAGTTTAGCATGATCCAAAGAAATGAATTCATATATTGTTCTAAAGGTTTTTCAGTTTTGTTTAGCTGAATTATTAGTTTTTCTGCTTTTTTATTTCAAGTTAGATTACAGTTCTTATAGCTTGGGATGAAGTTCTATTGTGGAAAGGGTTTCTTTTATTTTGTGTAGTTTAGTCGCAAAATATGTTATGCATAGAAGAAAACAGCTATTTATACCAAATATATTATATATACTATTTCCATAAATAGTGTAATGAAGTTTTTGGATGGAGAGTTCTTATATTGCTCAAGCAATTTACTTTTCAAAAAGGAAATACATTAAACTTTAATCATCAAACATCTAAGTAATGTGGCATTATTTTTTTTAAGTATTAAGTGTTTAGTTTTGTATATTTGTTGAAAAAAATATAAATTATTTTTTAAAACTTATTATTAAATTATTTATTTTTTATTTTCTTATCATATTTTTTCTTAATTTTTATTTTTGCTTTATTTTTTTAGGTATTTAATTTGTTATATTTATGTTGAATTTTTTTTTTGTTAATTAAAAATTATTTTAGTTGTTTTTACTTTTTATTTTATTTTTTTTTTAATTTATAAATTTTCTTTTTAGTTCTTAGTTTATTTTTTTTTTAAATTATACGTGATTAATTTTATATATTTTTGGTTTAAAAATTTTATTTCATAGCAAATACTCAGATCAAGTTGAAATGCCTCAAATTACGATTTTTCAAAGTTCAAATTCGAATTTTAAATAACTTAAATATTAAAAAACTCTTACGAACTAATGAAATGATGCAATAAATAAGATCGAACTTCGCGATTTTATTAAAAAATTTTTTTTTTTTTTAGTTACAAATCAAGTTCGAAATATTTAAGTTTTTCGCGCTGTGTACACAAACAGCTTGATAACAAAAGATGATGGGGTTAGCAATCTGCCCGGCATAAACAGCCACTTGCTCTTTTCTTGTTCAATCAAAGATTAAACAGTTGAGACCAACAAAAAAAAAGAGAAAGGGTGGGAGAAAAATAGAAATAGGACAATGAAGCATCGTTTGCCGAGACCACAGAAGCCCATTAGAAAGTCTGAACAGTGGGACGTAATCGTTTCGTGGCCGCAATCGCAATGGATGAAATGCATTAATGCCAAGTCAAAGTTTCGTGGCTGAAAATCGATTTGCATGCGCTCTTTGCATTTCCGGTTCCTTACACACACACACACACGCCGGCGCGCACACACATGCGACGACTTAATTACAGTTTTAAATAACCCATCTAACTGGAATTTGCGCAAAGTGCGGCACAGTTGCAATTGCCGCTGGCTGTGCCCCGCTCTGGCTGCCCATTGTTGTTGCCGCTCGTAAAGCCCCCGAAAATGCACTCGAGTTAATTGCCATTGGCTCGACTTTTGGCCAACTTGGCCGGAGTCCTGCGGGCTGCTGCTGCCTCTGCTGCTGCCTCTGCTACTGCCGGTGGATTTTATTGCCAGCCATTTTGAATACCATTTCGTGGTTTATTACTTTTGTGGCCAGGCAGATTCTCAAGTAGAGCCCCAAGTGCATGGCATACACACACACACACGCGGCGGCAGAGACTGGTGTGAATGCACTTTCGATTGCCGTCGCGCACACCTCGACTGAAAGTTGAATATATACAGTGAACGCTTTTATAATCGGACATCCAAAGTCAATGCCAAATTATGGAAGGTGGGAGAGTTGTATATTATTTTAATTTTAAAACCTAAAACAAGTAATGTTAAACAAATACCAAAAAAATATCTCTGTGGCTTGTGACTTGTCAAAATTGAAGCTTAAAAAAATATATATATAAGCTGTTGAATTTTTAAAATAACATAACTCTTTTGCTACGTCAATTTTTCCTTTTCAAATACAATGTTCAATTTATGTTTGACAGTTTAAATATGTTTTTTGGTGCCATTTTATGGCTTTGAGAACAGATTTGCGATTTACATAATCGCTAATTAATTGATTAATTTTTAATAATATAATTGGCAGCCACTAAGCGAAAATGAAGAAGCATTTGCATTTTTGAGGTAACACGAAACTAACAATTTTTACTATTATTTTGTTTTAAACATATTTATATTACATATTACATTTCATAAATAGATCAAATATTTTTTCTTGCTGCCATTTATCGCTCTGATGAAAATAAGTGACTTACATAATCGCCAATCAATTAATTAATTTGAAATAATAATACAACATATAAGCTTTAAAAAAATTAAAAGCAATTGCAATTTAAATCTTATTTTAGGCACATTTATTATTTGAGAGATTTCCTTAATAGATCAAAAATTCGCTTCTTGCTGCGTTTTAAAGCTCTGAGTAGGATAAGAGATTAAAAAATTTTTTGATATAAAATATTTTTGAAAATATAATTGACAGGTGCTAAGCGTAACATAAACAATTTACAGCAACTATTTAAACGACCAAGAGACTTTGTCTTGTTAAATTTACAAAATTTGATTCAAAAATATTTTATAAAGATTTTTTTAAGCTTCAGACCTTAGACAATTCTTGCCTGTGAGTTTAATTGCTTCTGCATGTATATGCGGGATGTTAAGAATAATATTATTTTTATTTAAATGCAGGATTATGTGCCGACGCAATTTGTCCGGTTATGTGGGCTGTCCATGTTGGGAGCTTTCACTGTATTAAAGAGTGTTCCCTATGCATATCAGGCTGCACTCCTGCCCTCGCTGGACACTGGCCTGAAGCAGAGCCAACGCACGCTCGACCGAGTTTTCACTGTATACATGCATATATATATATATGTATATATATATATATAGTTGTGTGTATTTATGGTGCAGGCCAGTGGCCAACGCTGACGATTATGGCAGTTAGCGTGGGCCGTAACATGGATTATGGCTGCTTTTTGACAGCCACAACACAGCCGTTTGGGGCCAACACGCAGAGCTGCCGTTTTGCAGTGCAGCAAATTTTATTATTTAAGCGCCCGGCAACCGCCACGCCCCTTTCCCCTTTCGGCAGACGGCAGCCTGGCAACCAAGCTGGCTTTAAAAATCAATTAACCTTGATTGCGGCCGTACTCAATAAGTTTTCTCTCTTTTTTTTTTTTTTATGGTTGCCAACGAGCAGACCAGGTCAACCAGGCCGACGTTGTCTTTGTCCTTTCTGCTTGTTTATTATTCCGGCTTTGTTTTGTTGCCTTTATACATCCCCCGACCCCGACCCCTCCCTCTCCCCAGCGCATTGATGACTTGCAATATGGAGCATGACATGCGGCAACTAAATGCCTGTTACAGCCTGCCCAGTCACGCCCACTAAAATGCCAAATGTTAATTTTAATAATGCTCTGCTTGACCCCTTATCGAATGCCGAAGCTCAAACACAAACCAAATCCATAACAGTTAAATTTATATATATATATATATATGTTGTTTGTGTATATGAAAAACAATCTGATGGAAATCGCATTTCAAGGGTCAAAACGAAATCCCAGCAAAGGTGCGGACCATAAAAAAAGGCAAAATAAAAGCTGAAGCGAATCATAAAACGTAGCTAACCCTAAAAATCCACAGCTCAGCTGGTCCAGACAACAAAGCAAATTTTAACATTATAATTTTTAATATTTTTGCCTTTCGGCCTTGTCGTTGTTGTTGTTGTCGCTGTTGTTGTTGCCTTTGGTGTGAAGCTGTCAAATGCAGAGCACCCTAGACAGGGCTCTAGGTAAGGCTCTGGCTTGGTTCCGGACTGCAAGCTGTGACATCCTTACAAAATGTGGCAAACGGAAAGCACACACACGTGCACACACACACACACACACACACACAGAGGACACTCACATATACACTGGGCCGCCTGCTGCCTTTCAATTTTGGCATCTTCTTGCTCTCAGCTCTTGGCTTTCGTTTCTTTTTAACTTGAGTTGCCTTCGATTTCACGCAGCGCTGGCAATTTTATGCCAAAAAAAAAAGAAGAGAACCCAACTTGTAGCCCTGCCCCCGCCCATGCCGCCCTCCCGCCCCCCCCTCTCTGGCCCAGCCGTGGCTTAGCCTTGTTGTTGTCGCTGCTGTTGCTGTTGCTTGTTTACTGTCTTTTATTTATTTGCCCATATTTGGCTGTTGTTGTTGTTGTTGTTGTCCCGTCCCAAGCATGGGAAATCGAATTCGAATCACTTTCGGATATTTTGGTTATAAAGTCGGAAATTTTTGGCGACATTATTGTTTTCGACATTTTCCTAGTTTTTGGCAAACATTTTTCTCCCACTTCAAGACTCTCCCCCCTCCCCCTCCCGCTCTCTTGCTCTTTGTCTGTGACATTGTTTGGCTCTTTTGCGCATTGTCTGTGCCCCCCATTGAAAATTTATTGCTTCCAATTGAGTGCACGAAGCGGCAACAACAACCAGGAGCAGCAGGCAGCAACAGCTCGCGCTTGTCCTTGATATACACGTGCGTTCATGCTCCCTGTCCCTTGTTATGGTGCCCCGATCCCCTCCGTTCCCCTGGCGACTGCCCACGCTGTGCGCTGTGGCAACATATTGGTGAAGGAAGCACACATGTAAGCAAAATTGACAAGGCTAAAGGAT
This sequence comes from Drosophila montana, assembly GCF_035044405.1. Classification (NCBI taxonomy): domain Eukaryota; kingdom Metazoa; phylum Arthropoda; class Insecta; order Diptera; family Drosophilidae; genus Drosophila; species Drosophila montana. The sequence goes on along the minus strand of NW_026998620.1, from coordinate 2,027,530 downwards.
ATCGATGTCTGCTTATAATGTGCAACATATTAAACCTAAGCACACGCTCCCAGCGCTCGCCCGCTCTATAAATAACAGCAGCAGCAGCAGCAGCAGCAGCACACCTCAGCTCAGCTCAGCTCAGCTCGTCTCGCCCCCGGCATATCCCTCTCTCTCTCTCTGAAATAATCAAAGTTGCCGCCAAAACAGTTTTCACTTTGGCTGCTATTATTTTGCTGGCCCGGGCTGCCATTGATGTCCTTTTGGCCCTGCGGCTAATATATGAGTCCATGTCGCAGCGTTTTGGCCTCGCCTTCGCCTTCGCCTTTGCTTTTGTTTTTTTTTGTGACCCACTAGGCACATCAGTTTCCCTCCACCTACCCGGTAGCATCGACTCCAGTTGAGTTGATATTGATGATGTTATTAAAATAATAAATTATTTGAAAATTATGAACTGGCGCCATTTCTCATCACGTGCAGAACATTTGCCCAGTTCCTAAACATAAATCAAATGCTAGCCCTTACTTTAAGTGACTGCCACTCGAAGGCGGAACTTGTTAAAGGTTTAACTCACACAACAACAACTCACACACACTCGCACACACACACCCACACACTCACACACTTGACAGACACAAACAGACTTTAAAATTAGCAGTCAACTGTGCGTGTGGGACGATTTTGTCCAGCAACCGCTTTAAATTGAATTAACAATGTGTGTCCAATACCCTATGCTAACTTTAAATGGGTATATTAAAACATATAATATATATGTTTATTTGAGGAGGACATATCCGAACCTTTATCAGCACGTCCAGCTGATCACTATCAATATGTTGATGTTATTTGAAGTAAAATGTACAAATTTTAGGTGATATGTGCCTACAAAATCTTTTTATATCGTCCATAATATGCTATCGAATCGTTCTCTCTCTTCCTCTCTATTTCTTCCTCCCACAACCCTTTTCCAGCCGCATTCTTTAACTTAGTTAAATGTGCAAGCATTAATGAATTTATGAAAATCGCAAAGAAAGGCGCTTGCAGAGAATAAAAAAACAGAAAACGAGTAAGTGAGGGAGAGTGGTAGTGGGTAGGAGAAATCAAGCAGAAGGACAGAAGGATTGAGTGAAAAAAGAGTGAAGAAGAGATGAAATAAACACTTGTCATGTTTTGACCCTTCTATGGGTAAGAGACGTAAGAGGAAGCAGTAGGACATATCGATTGAGTGCAAAATAGGGTGAAGAAGAGATGAAATAAACACTTGCTTTGCTTCGATCCTTCTCTCATAATTGCGTTCTACGCATTTTTCTCACTTAAATTCTAACTCTGTAACTATTGCTGAAATTGATGAGAATCGCATAGAAGGGTGAACATGTAATACCAGTTTATTATAAGTTCTATTTTTTATATAGTTTATAGGGTATTATCTGTTTACGCATTCTGAACCAGGACACTTCCCCCTTTATTTTTTGCAGTTAAAAGCCAGACTTAAACGTCATTTGTTTCTGCACTTACCTGTAAAGTGGTTTGCCAGCGGTCTCACGGAACCAGAGCACCATATAGACACGATCGTCCTTAGCCTCGGGCTCAATGTCACACGGCAAGGATGCGGTGCGTCCCAGCACTGCCTCCACAGCCACAGTGCTAACTGCAAAGAGAGAGAAAGACGAGAGCGTGGTTAGACCAAAAGTCAATTATAAGCGAAGCGTGTGCAAATGCAGCCAGCTATCCAAGTTTAGTTTTAAATGCTACAACACGATGACTATTGACAAAGTCATTAACACAATATTAAATTGTCTGTTGTTGTTTTTGTTGCTGTTGTTGTTGTAGCTGCAATTACCTGACTCCTTCGTCGATTCCTTAAACATCAACAAATGTCAACAAAACGCTGCCTTTTAACTGTCACGCCAACGGCACGCAAAGCGAGCCAAAAAACGAAACCCAGCCGCACGACAGGTCCAACCCCTCCAACGCCTCCAACCCCTCCAACATTCCGTCTCCAACTTCAATTCGAAATGCCCGCCACACCCTGACCCTAAACCGCAATCGTAGCCATCGTCGTAGTCGCATAATCACAACCAAGTACGTGAGTGGGAATATTAATGCTAAATTGACGACAACGACAACGACAACTACGATGACGTCGCCAACAACAACAACAACTGGATGAGAATGCTCGACTAGGAGATACCCTGAATAGATCGCCGAGCTGGCGTTACATATATAAAAACGCTGCGATTGTGCCTCTTCTTCCTCCCTTGGACACACTCTATGAGAAATGGGTTCCGAATTATCTTCGGAGTTGAGTGCCCGAGATCTATACAATTTTCAAAGCCTAACTATATATGTATAAAATGTGTAAATATCAAAGTTGCAAGCTTTTAATAATTTTGTGGAAAACAGGATGAGTTTTCTATGATGATAAAATATTCTGGATCCGTGTATACTATACAAGAGTCAAGACATTTCAAATTTTGAGGAAGCTTCGAGATATGCTAACAATAAAACAATTTCTATATCAATTTCTATCGATTTTTTGTCTCTACTCTTATAGTTCCCGCAATCAGAGACAGAAGGACGAACGTGGCTAGATCGGGCCCGAAGAAACCGGCATCTCTCTATATCCTTATACCCTTTTGACCCACTTGCAATTTACAGGGTATTACAACGACAACAACTACAAGGAAATGATGACGATGGCAACGGCATTGCCTTCAATGAGCTCTGCTCCCAGTTTTATATCTAGTCCTAGCTGTCGTCCATCCGCCTGTCTAGCTGCGATTTCATGGCGGCCTCATCTTTTGCATTTAAACTGCCAATTGATGTCGGTGCAAAGAGATATGCGCCTAGGGCACAACCGGGAATTGGTGGGGCTGGCAAACTCTAAAGCCAATCCCGGCAAATGACAGTGGTTAAGGCGCTGGATTTCAACGGCCCGAGGCGATTGCTTGATGGCCCAATGGGCTTTGTCTGACCGCAGACAGCGCCTGCAATTGCCTATTCGATATATGAATATATATATGTATATATATAATTGCAGCGCGAAAGCTGCAGGAAGTGGAATTTGTTATCTAAAGCTTGATTGGAAGATAACATAAAAGGAATTGGGAAACTATTTCACAATATAAAAACATTGGACTACAGCTAAAATATCACACTCTATTCTAAATGTCTTCAAACTAGTCTAACTTTCTCGGAATTCGAATGTTTGCTAACAAATGTGGCTTTTAGGCGTCCATGATTCTAGATCTTAAAGGAAGGCACAAAGGTGTCTGTTGATTCTTTAGATCTTATTGAAAAGAGTTCAGAGATTTTGGCATAGCAAATGTTACGAAAGTTCTTGATTCCTCTTCGAAAATCTGCTTATATCTGTCAATATTTCTGTTTATTGAGATTTCAACTATCTTCAAAAACGATCTTTAAACATTGCAAATCTTATAAATCAAACTTTTCGCCAAGAGCGGATGCTAAGAAATCTTTTGAATAAAAGTATTTTTTAGCTAATAAACTTTAGTCTTAAGTTTCCTCATATACTTCCTTCCTGACATATCTTTCCTTTTATTATGTGGATATAAGTTAATTTCTGATAATGTGTTTTCCGTCTTCTTTGGATTTTGAGGTTTAAACTTCGTGCTTAGTGTGTTAAGGCCAGGTGTCAAAGGCAAATTCCGCACAAGACAAGAAAGTCCCGCCAAGTCCTTACATTTAATACAGGAGATAATTTGTTCGGCATGTTGATAAACTTTCCCAAGTACTGTACTATAGTTATCTCACTTTAACTTAGAACTTTTTTGTTTTCACTATTTTTTATATAATATCTAATATCTCTAAAGCAATACTTAATTCTACTCATAAACGCTTTTACGGAGTCAAACTTAGTAAATTTATTTATATCTATTTACTTCCGTTTATCTATTCGGCATGCATATATCTTCAAAAAGGAGCTTCGTATTAAGCGATATATTAATTTCAGATAAATTTTATTGATTTAATATATTGAATGAAGCCGCTTAAGCGTTTGTCAATTCCGAGCTGATTGATGATTGACAGCGATTTAAGGCACAGTTAACGCTAGACAGTACACCTGGCAGCTGCTCGAGCAAAAGCAACAGCCCACGCACACACCCCCACACACACACGCACACACACAAACTCAGAGATCCATCAAACGGCGCAAAGCTCATTAATACCCAAAAAGGGGATCCGCAATGATGTTACGCGTAATTTAATTTTTGGGACACCCGCCAGCAGCAAATTCCTCACGCATAATTTCAGTTTGCACTCGGCTTTGTGTCGCGTATGTGTGGGTGTGTGTGTGTCTGCCAGTGTGGGTGCGATTGTGTGTGTGTGTGTGCGAGTGTGTGTGGGAGGCAATGGTAAAATTTTTGACATTTATTTAATATGCGCACGTTTTATAGAAAAGCAATTCCCAGTCGTATAATTTATGGCACACTACAAAAATTTGCAAATGACGACGACAGCGGAGGGCAGACACATATATATATATATATATATGAGTATGTATATGTGTGACATGTATACAATGCGTGTGTGTGTGTGTGAGTGTGTGTATTGGTGTGTATTTGGAATGTCGCAAAACATTGTAGCAATTTTCGTTGCGTTTGTTATTCCCATGTAAGATGTCAAACTCCCAACGAGCAGGCCAAACACACACACTCACACACACACATAGGCACACACTCACACACACACCCATAGACACAGTCACACGCTGTCTAGGCAGCGCGCTGCGTCTCTTGACGGCAGCGGCATCAGCAAATTGACATAATTTGTGACGCTGCCGCCTCCACCACCCGCAGCTCCTCCTCCACCCGCAGCTCTTGCTCCACCCGCAGCTCTTCCTCCACCCGCCAGCCCCCAGCCACAGGCTCAGCCTCAGACGCAGCCGTCGCGCTGTGCGCCCAGGCATGAGTGTGTAATGAGTGATTTGCCCGTGAGGCGCACATCGCAGATAGCGCCGCCAATCGTTGCAAGCAGCCCCCCGTCCCTCCCTCTCTCCCACCGCAAGCCAACCAACTGGCAGCGCTTGGATTTTGGCCAAGTGGAGCGTGCTGCGGCTTAGGTGCCCAGCTGCTTGTGGGGTCATTGGCATGGATTAGTCTCAGCGGCGGCGGCAACAGTTGACAGACTTGACAAATGTGTCCTAGTTTACAGCTGTCTCTATGTGTGTATGTGTGTCTGGTTAATAGTTATTTACACACGCACACACACACACACGCACACACACTCACTGCCACATGTTTAATTGGCCAAGCTTAATTGTTGCCTTGTTTATCTTAAATATTTATAATACATCAAAATATATTTTATTATACTCTGAAATATGTGCAATTAAATAGACCTGGCTGACCTGCCCCACAATGTTTGCATTAAATATTTACGAGCATTATGCAGCAATTTGTTTGCAATAATTACACCTGCGACAAAATAAAATCGTTCAGTGTGGCTATCTATAACTTTTAAAGCTTTAAATATATATATGATTTTAGTTGCTAGATCTCGAGAAAGTAACGTATAGCTATGCTGTCTGCCGTTTTTCTGTTATATAATTTCTTTGAAATATTTAGTGATATATGACGTTCATTATCTAAGATATCAGACTTTTCTAAAACTGTAGCGATTTTTATGCCTGCGGCCATTTTGCTCTCTATTTGTAACCAAGACAAATGGGCTTGACCTGTGTCTATATAGGAAATTTGAGGGTTCAATTCGCACATGAATTTTGACTAAGAAACATGTTGCCAGATTTAGATGCCAAACTGATCTAGAGGCCAAACTATTAACAAAGAGGCAAAGCTCATGTAAATCGGAAGAGATTTGACCGAGTTATGGGAGTGGGAAATTTTGACCTATGTCTATATAGGATATTTGAGGGTACAATTTTCACATGAATTTGGACCAAGAAATATGTTGTCTGATTTAGATGCCAAATTGATCAAGAGGCTAAACCATTAACATTATAATATTATTTTGTTTTAATTTATTTTTTATAAATTAGAATCGAACATTTTTGGATTTAGTCGAATACAGGTAAAACAAAAATATATTAAAATGCAACATTAAAAAAATATGAGGACGTCCTTAAGATTACAAACCATGCCAAAAATTATAATAAGTTAATTTAGAAAAATTCCCTCACTAACTGACAAATTATCCTGCCAAACTTCAGACTAGGAAATATATTTCTAAAAGTTTATCGACATTTTGCTCAAAACCAACTGTTTTTTCTCTTCATAGATTGTCGCTTGGATTTAATATGCCAAAGTTTTATTAAAGCAGCGATATTTAAACTGCGTTGACTTTGTGATAGCTGCTCTGATCTTATTAAATGCGCTGTATTAAAAGTTATTGCAAACTAGATACTAAGAGAGCCTTTCAGTTTTAGTATCTGATATTTGCTTTTTGCTGCAGTGCTCTTTCGGTGCTGGCACATAAGTTTTCTATTACACAATGTCATTTCACTTTTTCCTATTTTTTTAATTTTCCTTTTTTTTTCTTCTATTTTTTTAAGTAGCACAGGATGAGGCGGATACAAATTTCATTTGTTCGCGTTGCCGTGGCAGCTGTGTTGTTGTTGTTGTTGGTTTTGCTGTTGTTGTGTGTTTTTTTGTGTTGCATGCAAACTACCAACAGCTCGGCAACACATACTTAACACACAAGCGCACACACACACACATACAGGCTGGGAACAAGTCGGGTGGTACGACTAGGAGATACCCTAAACCGAACGTCGTGCTGCCCTTGCAAACATTCTAGCTTCCTTATATGCATACACAAGGAGACACACACACGCTCACACACACACACGCACACGCACGCACGCATGCGGCTGTGCTTCTTCTTTCGTTAGCTCTATGGGAAATATGTTCTCGAGTAACTTCGGTGTTTATGATCCGATACTTATGAAATTTTCAGGGCATTAATATCGTCTGCAAATGTGTGTAAATACCAAAGCCCATAAGTATACCTCTAGAAATGCCTTATGTACAATTTTGGTGGGAACAATAGTAAAAGTTGTGCGTACAATGTTAAGTATCTGGATATGTGTATACTATGCAAGAGTCTTCATTCCAAAGTTGAAGAGTCTAGCTCTCATGAGCTTCGAGATATGCTTAGCAGAAAAGATTTCTATACAAGTCAATATCATGAAAACAGGTCAAGTTACAGAAGATTTGAAGCAAACTGAATCTGCGAGGGCAATAGGAGAAATTGTCCAAAATTTTAAGTCTTTAGATCTTAAAGTTCTTGAGATCGACGCGTAAATACAAGCGGACAGACAGATAGTACACGGCTAGATCGACTCGGCTCTTCATGCTGAGAGATATACATATTCTGTAACGTCCCCCTCTGCCTGTTACATACATGTGCACACAAACATGATACCCTTTTTACACGTTTTGAATAGGTTGAGGGTATAAAAACACACGCAGCGGAGCCAGATGGGTTATGCACATGGTATTTATATTTATATAAGTTGTCTTTATATAAGCGAAAGAAGCTGTGAAACTTATGCAAATTGCATTTCAGTGTGTCTGCGCAAAAGCGAGCCCGAGCCCGGGACCCAGGGCGAGGCAAGAAACTCAGAGCAATGCCGAGCGAGCGCCTAAAAGTATGCAACGGGCTAACGGGAGTGCGTTGGAAAAAGTGGTAGAAAATGCGCATAATGAAATCCAATGCTATGGCTACGTCAGCTTCTTAACTTGGCTTGCTTGGCTGCGCTGCGCTGGGCTGAGCAGGGCTCGGCTAGGATAGTTGCGCCTCACCGCCTGCTTGCCACTTTCACGTTCCACTTTCGAGCTGCCTCTGCTGCTGCTGCTTCTACATCTGCCTCCCTTTGTTGCTGCCAAGCGCGCCAAAGTTGTTTTACTCGTTTCACGCCACGGCCGCAACGACAAGAACGCCGCGTCCTCTGAGCATGGTAATTTTCGCATGGGCACAACCAAAGTGTGCGTGTGTGTGTGCGTGCGCTTAACTGTAGACACTTGTAAAAATAGTGTGCGACTATATGGCAGGCACTGTCGCCGACCCTGGCCAACGGCAAAGCAGGTCACGTGTGGCATAAACGAGGCATTGCGTCAGTGCTGCTTGTTCTTCTGCTTCTGCTTCTTCTGCTTCTTCTTCTTCTGTTTCTGCTTCTTCTTGTTGCCGTTGTCATTGTCTTGGGTGTACGAATATGCATGCATATGCATACAGTAAAAGCTCTATTAACGCACAACTTGCGCGCAGCCTTTTTTAAGGAAGTTAAATTTACTTAGTCCCAACATTTTATTGATTGTCTTCATGAAATGTGCGAATCCATAAAGTCGAGTCGATCTGTCTGTCAATCTGTCTGCCTGTCCGTCAGTCTACATCTATTCAAACTAGTCTCTCAGTTTTAAAGGTTTTTCCATTAAACTCTGAGCCTCTTTTTTCTATTGCAGCCAGTATATATATCGGAAAAGGTTGGATCGAATTATATAACATCTCAGCCAAAGGATTGATCGGTCGAAAATTAAGTTCATGTATGAAACTCTTTTCTATTTTTTAAGAAGAACTTGACCAAATCCAGCAGTAATTAGTTCCACTGTGCTCCTCATTATTAAATATATATCTTATCGAAACCTGACTATTGTAAAATTTAAATCTTCAACATGCCGAACGATTACTCTTCTTGCTTGTTCTTATCTACTTAAAAAAAACCTGTCCTACAATGAGTAAGTATTAGATTGGCCAATATATTTTTGAACAAAAAAGCATTATTAACTGGAAAAAAAGGCGATTACGTTTACGTAAAAATGAAAATAATCTCTATTCGTAGTAAGTAGAGATATTTATACGCTGTTCCCAAAGTGCGAATGTATTGAATGTTCTGTATTATTTAAAATATTTGTTCGACAATTAAGCAAGGTATTTTTTCACTAAAAAAACTGCTTCTGTGGCTGCTCACTTAAGGGAGTTTTTACTGTACTCAGCTGCTTCTAAAGTCTTGCCTGTGCGCTGTCTCTTCATCTCTCCCACTCTGTCACTCTCACTCTCTCTCTCTCTCTATTGCTGCTTGTCTTGCTATTTCGCTCGTTCTAGCTCTGTGTGCGTGTTTGTATAATTGAGATGAAAGGTAATGACTCGCATAGCATACTTTCGAGCGCCCAAATCGCGGCCCAACAATGCGCCAGACAATGCCATACAACAAACACACACATGCATTGTGTCTAGGTGTGTGTGTGTGTGTGTGTGGGTGTGTGTGTGTGCCAGGCAAGCCAGCCGTGTCGCTGTTGTTGCCTCTAAGTGGCACAAGGTAAAGTCGCTGCCGCTGCGTCAGGTTTGGGCGTTTGACGCGCCTGACTAGTGTGTGGGTGTGGCTGAGTATGTGTGTGTATATGTGTGTGTTGTGTGTGCACTATTTGCACTAATTTAGTTGAAAACAAACAAAGTCCTTTGTTCAATTTTCGCCTTTAGATTGAAGTACACACAGCAAGACAGAGAGAGAGAGAGAGAGAGAGAGAGAGAGGGGGGAGGATAGTGGAATAGAGAAACTTAGCCGGCGGCGAAGCAGCAGATGCTTGCGCCAAGCAACTAAAAAAACAAATAAAAAAAACAACACAACGACAGCCGTTAGCAAGTGTTAACCCATTTTTAGCCAACTCACTTTAAGTAATTAGCCAAGTACATTTGCAGCTTATAAATTTTGCATAAGCTACAATTAGTAGCGACTTCTTGCAACAGTTGTTGCCACAGCTTGTTGTAGCTGTTATCTCACGTGCGCCCAATTAGAGGCAAATGTCGATACTTGTGTGCACAGTTGAAGGCTGCCAGTCAAGCATCAACAAATTCAATTTGAATTGCGGCCCAATAAATAATAAGCCAGGCCAAGACAGCGGCCCGACTCTGTCATATCGGTGGCGCCTCAAATTGAAGCGACTCGTCAGGCCATAAAAGAAAGAAAACAAACGTAAACACACACAAAATACAACAAATACGTCAATAAAAAACAAAAAGAATCGACATAAATATAAAAATGCAAAAGTAACTGGCAGAGCCCAGCAAAAAAACAAACATGCCCGTTGCTTACATATTAATTGACCTTCAGCTGGCTTGGTAGGTTTTATTCTGGGGGTTTATTGATTTGCCTTATTGTCATATCAATCGATTCTTAAACAGCTCAAGTAGCTGGCCTTAAAGCCAAGTTGTTTATGGCCCTAACACTTAAATACCTAATGCCTCTGACAGACTAGAGTTGGGCGCGTGACGTATTTTCTTTCGGTAGACGAATAAGCACGAAACGAATTAATTCTTTTGCGTGTCTATATACAAGGAAGAAGTGTGAGGAATATGACATAAAAGACATAGAAACTATATTTAATTGGTACTAGAACAAATTCAAAGACATAAATAAAATTAATAACTGAAGACAATTAAAATTCTTAAGATATCGTCTCAACATTTTCTTTTAAGAGGATATTTCAATATACAATATGTCTAATCTGAGGCTTTAATTTTTTAAATTTATGAATCGCCAAATTGTATCGTTTTGAAAAGGTTCGGCAATCGACTGCTGAATAAAAAATGTTACTTAAAATGTTTACATTTGTGCGTGGAATTTTCGTGATTCGTCGTGTTGAATAAAATCACGACACGCGCTCATATCTAGTACGGCCAACTGCTCAAATGCTCAACCACAAAATCATCGAGAGAGGAAGCGAGTCTCAAATGGCGGCTGACCTCACAAGCTCTTTGGTCCTTGGACCGCGTCTGATATGTGAGCTGTCAGCTAGTGACTTTTGTGTTCTCCGGGGTTTCGGTTCTCAAATGTTGCACACCATGCACAAAGGTACGAAATCTCTGTGTGTGTAGTTTGATGCCTGTCTTGCACCTTTGCCCAGAAATTACATCAATTACAGCGACTTGTCTTCAACTAAGCTGACCGAAAAAGTAAGAATAACGAGCCGTGCAACGAGACCTTGCGGCTGTCTAACAATACCCATTCGCACACGTTTCGGTCTGTGTGTGTGTGTGTGCGCCGGTGGGTGGGGGTGTAACCAGGTGGGTGGATGGTCCCTTGCACATTTGAGAACATTTGACCTGAAGTGCATTGGTCATCACGTGTGGCCATGAGTCTGCATTTGAGTGCACTTTGGTCAGCAATTATTTTACGTTGAGGTCACATTAGAGAGGTCGGCGCCAGTGCGGCCAGTTCTGTTGCCAAAGCCAAGGCACGTGCGAGGTTTGCTTGAAATAGATAGTTGCACGAAAATTCTATCTTCTACAAATCTGAATGCTTTTGAGTTTAATAAAGTTTCGTGTTAGTTTAGAACCAATTATTTATTACTATTTTTAACGATCTGGCTATACTTTTTAGCAACAACTAATCCGGTTGCTTTTAATTTTGCCCAAATGCTTTTATCGCTATACGGTCACACTGAAAGTTCTTTTTTTTTAGCAACAAGTGCGTTTGTAAAGTTTTGTGTACCGAACTTAAAAAAACCCATAATAAGTGTATAAATGTGTAATTATGTCATGTAAATTATGGCATCCTATAACCAGTTCATTTGCATAAGCAATTTTTAGTGCATAAATATTTTAAATATCATCTGCAAACACGGCATCTAATAAGAACTTCACCAGCACAAGCCAAACACCAAAGTGAGTAAAAACTGTTCTGCCTTAATATATATATGTACGCACCTTGTAAATGATTCAATTGACACTATAAAAAATGTACTTTCGAGATTGTTTGAGTTTGGTGACTCCTATGGAGTAATATAGTCATTTTCTTATTTCTTATTGTCTTCAGCGCGCTATTTTTTCGCCGCGTTTTTAATTTACTGCTGTTCTTCTTTTTGCCAATTGGGCCTTGCCACCTAGGCAAACACACAATAGCTTGTGACGTCACATTAGCTACAAGTGACAAAATTTGCGCTGATCTTGCATATTGCATTTTCGATTTGCAATAGGAAATTTGAAAGTATTAAATTTATTTGCTGGGTGGTTTACTGCTTGAGCAACCCTCGCAACAATTGAACAAGTGCTCTGGCAGCATTACCAGCAGCAGGGCATAAAGTGTGAGAGAGCTTGCCCAGAGCTGCCATGCAACCTAATGGTAGTTTCGTACACATGGGATCGAAGAGCAAAGAGTTAGGAGTCAGATACAGAGAGACTGTTAGTAGAAAAGTCCGCAGCAGTCCGCAGACCGTCGCCCGTGGCATATTGAAGTGCAGTTCGACGCAAGCATTTTGCAGCCGCATTGTCATGTCAACCGATAAATTCACACATATATGTGTGTGTGTGTGTGTGTGTGTGTGTGTGTGCGCGTGTGTTTGTGTGTGTGCGCGCGCACCAACAAACAATTGACACCTACGGCAATCCTTTTTTGGTCACGTCCAAATTGCAAGTTGAAGTTGCCGTCTGCAGCTGTACGAACTACGGGAACTACAGACTCCTCCACTGTGTGCAGTGAACTGTTAGTTATGGTCGCTGACAGGACGGGCGGAAGGACTGACGGCAGCACATGGCTTGCATAAGCTGCGTTTCCGCTGGATTCTCGATCCACCAGCTGAGCGTCTGTCAACCGAACGCCTGCTCCGGGCCAGGCAACTGGGCGTGCAATTGCACCTTAAATGGCTGCGTAATGATAACAAGAAAGAGCTGCTATCCTCGGGCTGCTAACGATAAAAAGTAGTTGTCCAATATAATAATATACTGCGACACCCAAAAAAACTCAATTTCCGGACGATTGTTTCTAAATAATGCTAGAGATATAGTTTCCAATCTTGTTAAGTTTTTGGCAGATGTATGTTAGGCGCGCAGAAGAGCATATATATCCGAATGGCAAAAAGTACTTGTATCCATCAGCTTTATTTTCGACCGATTGTTCCTAATATTGTATGTTAGGAGCGCAGAAAAGCCAAAATATCCTTATTTGACAAGAAGTACTTATGTTCTACAGCTTTCCGACTATTTGCGACCTATTTTCCTATAGAAACCATATTATCTGGTAGACGGATTTGAATCGGTTTGCATTTATCTAAGGAGAATATTAGAGCTCGTGTAGGACAACTTTGATCGAGACAACTTAAAAAGCACACAGGACCTTAAGTTTCGAAAGATCATGGGTATACCTATATCATATATTCTTCTATGTGGTCGAGTCAGAAACTAGCTGCTGTCGATTCTGATTAAGAATAAATGTATATACTTCATAAATATAGCTCTCTCTCTATGATGCGTGACAAAATTTTAAAAATGCCAGCAGGGGTATAATAATGTGAATTGAAGCTTAGCTCCCAGTTAGCTGCTTAATTTCATGATTACATGAATAAATTGAGGCATTTATGAAAGCCTTTTAACCCGCCAATTAAAACTGTGTTTCAATATACTCTGTTAGCCGCAGCGCAAAAGGGAGTATATTGGTTCTGGTAAAATAATGTGAAATAAAAGTTTTCATAGCGTTATTTTAAGCTCAAAAATGTAAAACGTTCTGATATAGTGTCAAAGCGAATGCTTTTCATATAGTTTCAGTTTTCCTTTGCCCAGCAGGCCTCTTCTTCTGCTGGTGTTTGCTTTCGGAAAAACAGAGTATCGCGCTGTCGCAAACACTTACAATTGCAATTCGACTTGTTTTAATTATTCAGTTTTTTGTGGCTGCACAGCAAAAAATTGCACGCTCAGCAGGCTATCATGTTCATTAAATCAATGATTCGACAATTTTAATTTTTTAGCCAACGTCGCCGCGCACAGCCTCTGCCAACGCCCATTTGCGTGGTGGATTACGATGTGTGCAACACGCCCACCGACCGCATGCAATGTGGGCGCATGCAGAAGCAGAAAAAAACTATTGCATACTTATGTGCGCTTCAAAGTTTTGGCTGCAAAAATGTCTATGGGCAAACATTTTGGCAAAGATTTCGGCAAAGCTCTGCGATTTGTAGACAGTTAGACAACGCCAAAGTTTTCGACAAGTTGTGTGTGTGCGAGTGTGTGTGTGGTGTGTGTGTGGTGTGTGTGCGGTTGCACTGGAATTTGCAATTATTGCCGCTTAGCATAAAATTCTTTGCATGTTTTGCGCGCCCGCCATGAAAGTAACAACTTGGCAAAACTATTGTCAAGAGTTTTTAGATCAACACACATGCAGGCACACACACACACACTAACACACACTCGCACACACGCAGCGCATTCGTATGCCTGACAATGAATGACAAAAATGAATTTTAATAAAGTTGCGCAAATATTTGCATATTGCATGGACGCTAAAAACTTTCATTGACAAAACTTTTTGCGCGCCTCACAGACAATAAACCAATTTGGGGTTTTATGCATTGCGAATTGCTGGCATTTTCGATATTGAAAATGGGGGGCAACTTTTGATGCGGGTCCAGAACGCAAATTAGCTTTGACTTTTTGGCAAAAGTTAGTTGCGTATATTATGTATACGCCACGTTTGGCAAACACATTCACTGTTGTTTGCATTCTGGGCTGCGCTTTAAACTTTTCTTAGCCAAATCAATTTGCCCGCCCACGTAGCCCAGGTCGTAATAACTTTAAACTGTTTTAAAACTCAGCGCGAAAAAATTCATTACCACCTTTGCCTTGTGTTGGGCGCGGGGCACCAAGAGCCGTTGGTGGGCAACCTTTTTGATTATTTTGCGCCGCTTTCAAAGTAAATATTTGACAAGAAACAACAACGGCAGCGGCAGCAGCAGCAGCAGCAACAACAGCAAACAACTTGGTCGTCTTAGACGTCGCTGAAGCACTTAAAACCTAATTAAATTTGCATTACAATTTTTCTCTGTTTTTCTGTTGTTATTGTTGCTGTTGCTGTTGCTGTTGCTGTTGCCTTTGCCTCTAATTTTGTTTTGAGAAACAGCCACGAGCCAGCGCTCCAGGCGGTACTTTGAAGGAGCCCACACTCTCGACACTCTCAACTGAACTGGTTGACAATCAGGCTGGCTGGTCAGCTAGCTCAGAGGCACCGAGGTTTAAAAACAAAAAAGAGAACAGCAACAGCGTAAAAATCTTAAACTTTGGAAAAAGTAGTGTGTACATCTCTCAAGTATCTTGCATATTATAAATCCTAATATCTTTGCTAAGCAAATTATTGCTTTGATGTTTATGCCAAGGGCCAGGAGACTTGTGCGTGGCCTTGGACCAAGCTCGCTGGAGCGTCAAGTAAAAGCCAGCTGGGTATATATATTGCAGGAATGAACAGATGTTCATTTAAATAATAACTATTAGAATACTTTAAAAAAATAATAGCAAGTTTTTACGACATGCCAGATATTCTCCTAATCAATATGTAATGTGAAAGTAAAATCTCCAATCGTGAAAAAATGCAGGTCAAAGTTTGTCCGAATAGCATCAAGAGCACAGCAAAGCATTTAAGTTTGATTTACAAAAGCGTTGAACTAGCAAGCTGCTAGTGGCTGGCTCAAATTCAGTAAAAAAAATTTTTAATTTAAAATATTTTTATTTCTTTTATTATTATTCACCAAGAATAATGCAATAAAAACAATTAAAAAATAGAAAAAAAAGAAAATGGAAGCTTTTAAATAATAATAATTTAAGTATTTCCTTTGTTATGTTTTTTTTTGTCAACATCAATGCTGTCATATTTATTTGAAAAGCTGGTTGCTTCTAGCTTAGAATTATTTGAAATCCTATTTTAAATTTTGATACATACATAAAGATATATATATATAGGTACTTATGGATTGATTTTGAGGGACCCTTATTTTATCGAGCGCCTGTTAAATCTTACTTACGCTCTTTTTTTGTTTCCTTTCCAACCATTTTCTTTGCCGTGCACAATTTTATTGTTAACTACAATTAACTATCAAGGAATGCCATCATAAGCTTACGCTTTTGGTGGCTCAATGACTCTGTCGTTCACTTCTTTTTCTCAGACCGATTGTATTCAATGGTTGGTCAGCTTATTTGTCATTATATTGAAGCGCAGTTCTATCTTGAACTGTGTTTTCATTCCATCTACGCTCAAATACATTCTGCATTCCTTTCATTCATTGTGCAGATTATTTGTCATTATGCATGAGTCACATTTTTTATGCCCTGAACTCATTGAAATTGGTTAAAGAGGGTAAATTGTTTTTGTGCAAATGTATGCCCCATCAAGTATAAAAAATGTATATTATTAATTGGAATAAATATTCGTATCGATTTTACCTGGTTTGACTGTCTTTATGAACGCATCGATTACAGAGGGTGGAACCTGGGGCTTAATTTTAAATGTAGCTCCTTAAATATATCGAGCTTATTCCAAATCATCGATAATCATCGATATGATTCATTAAAAATCAATGTCGATATACTGCTTTTTGAATATTTTTTAAATATTTTAAAAGCTAGATACGCCAAATTTAATATGTTGTATATCTTAGAGTATACACAGATTCAAATTACGTTTGGATACCTTCCACCGCATTATCCAAAATTAAACAACCTATGCTCGAGTTATAGTTACGAACTTTAGTATATGCACACTAATGCATGCCATATTTAAGCTATGCAAATTTCAGAAGATCAAACAACAAACACCGCAGGTAATCAAGAACGTTTTTTCCATTAAGGGAAGATGAAGAGCAGCCTTTGTTTTGTTAAATGAGTCGTGCCTGCACGTGTGTGTTTTTGTGTCTGTAAGAAGAAAAGTTAAAATGTTCAGGGTATCTTCTAGTCGGGCGCTCCCAACTGGAGTAGGCCCGCCCGTCTTTTTGCTGCATACAATTTGAACAATTTGCTGTGCTGGTTGCCTGGTTGTCGGGTATCGCATTGCTTTATGACCTTAAAGTCGCCACATAAACACGTAGAATATTGGCCATTACGAGTGAGTGGTAGATGATTGTTAACTGGGCCGGGTTTTGGGCCTCAATATCGATCAAGCCTTTGCCGCAACAACAACAACAACAACAACATGAAAATCATTCAAAAGGGCATTAAAATTTATTCGAGTGCTCGTTAAAATGTCAGTCGCGCAAACAATAACCAATAAAATGTGCGTGCCGAAAAGAACAAAAAAAAAGAAGGTATGCTTTATTATGTAAATGCTTAAGAAAACACGTGTAACACAATACAATAAAGCTTAAAGCCATTGTTTAAGGGCACAAACGGACGGCGGCGTATACGCAATAAGTTTCGCCTGCCGCGGCAGCGCGATCTGGCTGCAGGGCGACTGCAGGCGCGGCACATAAGGCAACAAGAAAAAGGAATACATCCAAGATTTATTTCTTCAACCAAGTTGACCAAGTTGGGGGCCCAGCAAAGCGTTGCAAGGACAGCGTCTGCTATTTCACGCCAGGCTCTGGCAGAGTTTCACATGCTGACACAACTCCAGGCGCCAGTCCATATGTTGCGTGCAAATCACGCTGTGTCTGTGTGTGTGTGTGTGTGTGTGCTGTCCGGGCTGCTCTGTCTGCCTTGGCTGGCTATCAAAAGAAACTCCATGCTCTTCTGGCCAAGATGCCGGCCGGCCGGTTTGGTGTTGGGTCCGTTGCCAACAGGAAGTTTGCAAACCAAAAACGGAAGCGCCAAGATTTATTATAAAAATGCTCATAGCTCAGGCAGCCAAACGGCATATTACGTTAAAAGTGCACAACACACACACACCCCCACGCACACACACACACATGCACGCACACACATACACACGTCCACCTAGCGCTTGTACGTGTGCAGACCGTGGCAAAAGTTGGCTGCAAATTGTGCGGTCCAACGGTAAAGTGAGCAGCTCTTAATTGCACATTTATTTAGGTTCGCCACTCGAGCACCGGCTCGTAGTCTGCCGCTTAGTAGTTTATCATTTGCTGTGCTTAAATAACCCCACACAAGCTACAAGCCAGACTATGAAGCACCACTCATCATATGGACTCCCAATACACCGCTCTCCGTCTCCGTCTCCCCGTCTCCCTCTCCGTCTGACCATGTAAAAACTTTCCCCTACATTTGTGCTCATTTTTTTTTTCTCGTATACCCTTGCAGCGGGCTTTATTATTTTGTTTTCGGTTGTGAAACGTCTATAAATTATATATTCTTGATCCATGCGATTCCATGCAATCTTGTCTCTCTGTCTTAAGGCTTTCTTCATAGGACCACTATATCATATTGGTTCCATAGAGATGATCTATCAAAAGTTAACTACTATGAAACATTTTTTTGTTTATCAAAAAATGTTAACCAAACTCGGCATTTGTTAGTTTAAGTATGCTCCTTACTATCTGTGAGTTAAATTTGATTAATATCGGGATATTATATGATATATGATTTATATATATATCTATAGAAATAGCTGGTTGAATAACAAGTTTACGTATGGGAAAATTTTTTTTGTATTTGTAGCAAAAAAAGAGCTATATTTATGGCATGAAGAGCGTAATGTAAATAAGGCATATATTTCCATATATGTATATATTCACGTTCAATATGAACTGGCAGGATAATAAATTCATGTCTAACTGCCTCTAAATTTTCAAGATATCTTGCTGACATTTAACATAGGTCAACTTTGTGGTTATAAAACAGGCAGTTGAGCGAATCGGGAAAATAGATACAGATAAACAGGTATAAGGACAAAAATTTAGTTTTTGTATAACATTTGTTTTTTAGCTGAAGCTGTTTTTAAAATGAAGCAGTAAGATCAAGCTTTCTTATATATTCTTCTATATATAACTATATATATATTTATTAAATATATTTGTTAACGACCTCAGGCAGAATATATATATCTATAAAAATATTAACTTTTCAGAAATGAGTTCCGGAGAAAAATCCTTTTTGTTTTTTAATATATCTCAATAAAAGGCAGCAGCTTTAAAAAACAAAACATTTAACGAGCATCGAAATACTTTATCATTTAGCAGCAATTGAAATTCAACCCAATGCAAGGGTATTAAATCTTCGGCTGCTTAAACACCAACTATACTTTTTTGTTTTTTCTGCTGCTGCTGCTGCCTTGCGGCTTGGCAAAAGTTTTTGCCTCCTGACGCAAAACGGAAATCTGTATATTAAATGACTAATTATAGACATTTTATTACCTTGAGCAAGATAAATGGCCGCACAGTGTGCGCCCGTGTGTTTGTGTGCGTGTGTGTGTGTGTTTGTGTGCCTGGCTTAGTTTGTGTACACTGCATAGTTGGCTGTCTCAGTTACTTAAGTGCCTACTGCTGCCAGGCCACGCCTACAATTAAGCACAGCAACTGACTAGAACATTTTCAATTAAAACACATTTCTTTCCAACCAACCTTGGACATATTTTCTATTTTTTTTTTTTGTGGCAATGCTGCAAATGAAAATGTGGAAAATCCACAAAATTAAAATGACAAAAGCGCGCCGTTTACTTTAAAATGCATTTCCATAGAGGCAGCAGCAACAACAACAACAACAATAACAACAATAATAACAACAACAATAGCTGCAGCGACAGCGGCTTCCTCAGCGTCGGCGTCGGCGCCTGCAATTTCCACGTTACGTTTCGTTTCATTTCAGTTAGTGCCAGCTGCTCCCGTTGCCTTGCCTTTTGTGTAATATGCTGGCTGGCTGGCTGCCTGGCTGGCTGTGCTAGGCAGCACCTACATTTATGCGCGGCTCCCTCCCCCCCCCCCATACCCTTACTGCATCCCCTCTCCCCATATGTGTGTCCTTTCAAATGGCATACCGTTTGCAGCTTTACTTCTGGCCTCAGCCCCGCTTACTGACAGCATGAAAATTTTTCGCAAATGCAGCAAATGAATTCTTTTTTACTCTCTTGCCAACCGCTTCTTTTGCCAATCTGGCCTAGGCGCTGTCGCTTGCTATACCCTGTAATCAGAGCAAGTGACTAGGGGTCGTTTGGTGTGAATTTTTATAGTAGGCAGAAGGGTAGAGTTCCTTTGAGTCAGCATCTAGCCATGGCCACCGAAGTTAATACAGAATTTATTTTTCATAGTATGGGAAAGATGTATGAGAAGATGTGTGGGAAGATGTATGTGAAGATATAGAAGGAAGCTAGAATGTTACAAGCGGCTAGAGTATCTGCTAGTCGTTCACTCCCCGTGTGGAGCACTCTAACTTGTTGTCTTGTGCTGCTGTTGTTGTTGGCCTTGTTGCTGGTTGTTGCCAGCGCCCTTTCAGTGCATTTAGTGGCATCATGAGATGCTATTGCAATTTCCTTGCTTGTCGCACATACTAATTCGCACCGAGGCAGCCAACCGCATGCCGCAGCAGCAGCAGCACGCCCCCATCCTTTGGCTGGGTTGGGTGGTGACAATACAAAACATGAGACAACCCAATGGCAAAGCAAAGTGGGCGAACTCTCAAATGCTTTGCATAAACGGAAAGTAATAATTTAACGCAAAATTTCCTTTTGCTGTTTGCTGCGGCTGCGGCTGATGTTGCGACTGGTTTCTACTGCTGTTTCTTACGCTTCAATTGGCCCTCGTTCGCATGTGCATGTGTGCGGGTGTGCGGGTGTGTGTGTGCTTGAGCGTGTAACAGCCGCCGCCGCCGCCATGCCGCAAATTGAACTTTTAACTGTAGCACAAGCTTCCCCAAGCATCCGGTGGCAGCTGCCTCTGCTGGCAACTGCTGCCATTGAGTCGCTGCTGTTGCTGTTGCTGCTGCTGCTCAGGAAATGACAACATGACCTTCGGGCGCTTGTGGCGCTTTAAATTTGTTTAGCATCTTCCGCTTATGACTTGGCAATAGCCTCCAGATAAACATCCAGAACTAGTCATAGTCCAACTTTTCCACTTATTACTCTTGACTGCGCACAATCGATATTTTGTCTTGGTTTTGCACTAATGCCAAGAGGCAACAACAACTACTTGCTGCTGCTGCTACGATTGCAAATATCTATGTAAATCACCTCAAAATACAATAACACGTGCCCACGTGTGCCTGCCTGTGTGTGTGTGTGTGTGTGTGTGTGCCTGTGTGTTTGTGTTTGTGTTTCTCTTTGTTTTTCTTTGCTACGTTTTGTGGCAAACAATTCTTTTCATACTCGTTCACTAACTTAAAAGAGTATATAGGTTTTGTTCAATGTCCGTTCTGTTGTCGGTTCGTAGACCAATACGGAAGGTCTACTTAATATATATATTAAAAAGTTTGTCCTGACTGACACACAGCTCGAATGAAGTTGGGAAAAATAGCTTTAACAATAAATCAACTGTGTTATTGAGCTCCATTAGCATCAAACCAGCAAGCGAGAGGTCGCCGGTTCCAATTCAGGAAAAAACGCAATAATATTCAAAAGAATTTAAATATAAATAAACATTCAACATTATTGATTTGCTCCGAGCGACGCCGGGCAATTTTCTCTAGTCTTCGATCATTTTATAGCTTAAGTGATTTGCATTGAATACTTATGAGGAGCACTTCTAAAGATCGATCCAAACTATTTTGCTACTGGGGGCGTGGCAAATATATATGTATCCTACAAAATTGGCTCATAACCTATTCAAAGCTTGTATTAGAGGCTGAGCGAGTATTACGCAGTCGGTTACACACGATTGCAACATTCTAAATTTGTAATTTTTTTGCCTTTTCCAGAATTTTGCATGTTTACACTTCAGACGAATGTGTTAGCAGAGTTTTATATGGGGCGTAGCTGGGAGGATTTTTGGCTCATGCCAGAGCATGAAATATGTTAAGTTCTTAGCTAGTTTTTAGGTGTTCTTTATTTTAATACCCTCGCTGGTTCGTCCATATTTTTTAATAGATATACATACATTGTTAGCAATGCCCTGCCCCAAAGGCTGCGTTCCATGGAAAACTTCTACGTCACTGTCAAATGCAAATTTCAGTTTCAAGCGGAAAGCACAAAAAAGAGCCAAAAAGAGAAATATAGGGAAGAACGAGGAACTCCCAAGAAGATTTCAACATGTCCAAACATTCTAAACATGCAAATTTTCCAGTCTGTCGCTGCTTTCGCTTCTTTTTTTTTTTGTTCCTTTTGCATTGCTCTTTTTATTTGCTTTTGCTTTTTAAGTAGCAGCGAGTAGGAGAAAACAAGCAGGAAAAAATAGCAAACCCGGCAACCGGAAAAACGGAAGCAACGTGCGTGCATGCGTGACACAATTGAAGCGCCCAACGCCGCCGTCCGAGTTCGAGTTCGAGTCCGCGTCCGAGTTCGAGTCCGGGTCCGAGCGGGTGCGGGAGGTCCGAGTTGTAGCGTGCGCTTATCTCCTTTTTTTGTCTCTCTCCAATGGCTACTCTCCAAATCGGGCCCCGAGGAATCGTTAGCCTGCCATTTTGGGCAGAGTGGTTCGGTGAGCAAACAATGCAAAACAACAGCCGCAATCGAAGCAGCTGAAAAGGCAAACAATGAACTAAAGACAAAAGCAAAACAAAAACAACACGGCGAATGTAAAGGTGTGACGAAGAGCTAATGCTCTTTTTACAAGGTATACTAATTGACATAGTAATTGGACTCTACACGAAACTTTGTCAAGTGCTGGCATTTTTATTCGTGTCGCAAGAAAATTTGTTTAACAGCAACCTTATTTTCAAGCTGGAAAATCCTTAGTTTTTAAATAGAAGAAATTACCCGGTGTTGCCCGTGTCAAATAAAAATGTTGTACCTAAACTGCTTGTGCATTTCAGATATACAATTCAATTTTAATTACCTTTATATTTTTGTCTTATTTTTATTATATTTTTATTTCATTCTTCATTGCTTGATTTTATTTTGTGCAATACATATAAAGAAACATTTTTGGTGACTTTGAACCAGCGACCTGCTGCTCGTTGTTCTACACTCAGTTATTTATGCGACGCACTTGCAGTTCAAATTTTCCAAAACCCCGGCTTGGTGCTTACATTCGATTCATAAGGAAGCTTAAGTAAAAATTGCAATTTGCTGAGATTTAAGGCTTGAAGTGTTCCTGGCAGTAAGTCAGTCAGTCAGCACAAACTCGTATATAGATATAGATTATCCTATATCTTATTTTGCCAACATTGATAAATACACTAGAACCTGAACCCGGAACCTTAGTATATAAAGTAAACATGTTTGGTTTTAATTTAAGCAAGTTGAATACAGGGTTAAAACTCAGTTTCTGATAGATAAAAGTAAGCTTGTAATATTTATATTTAAAAGCCATTTTATGCAGAATCTTAATGTTAACCAATGATTTCTAATCGAGCGATATAAAATAGATTCTTTAATAGGGAAACTTTTCAACTTTTAATGCAAATAAATCTTTGATTGTCTGATCCATTTCCGATTAGACTCAGTTGTAAAGTGGAAAATCTTTGACAAGTTTGAACAGAATAAAACTAATTTTATTTGGAAACAGCTCATCTGTAAATTCTGGAATATGCGCATAACCTTTTCGATTTGCTTGAATGCGTTACATATTGCGCGACAAAATTGGTATGCCCTTGAATGACAACAAAAATATTGAACTAAACGCCGGCAACGTGCACTGCGTTGATATGGAACAACGCACTGAAGTGATTTGGCGATTGATTTTGCTCTGCTCCTGATTTGCCTCCTCTGACATGAAAGAACACGCAAAAACGAAGAGTTGACAAAAATAAAAGAAATGTAAAAAAAAAATATAAAAAAAAAATATAAGAAAGGAAGAGCATTGCCCGCAGCCGGCGACAAGTGCATAAAAACCCATAACAAAATGGCAGCTGAGGGGCATATGAAGCTGCGTGGGGCGGGGCCCGAAGGGTTAGCAGTAAAATTGTTTGGAAAATTGATTTTTCTTACATTTAACTGAGCATTCGATTGCTTATTTTGCTAGCATCGCAGCGAACAGTAAGAAGTGCAAACAAAAGCAAAAAAAAATATTGAAAAAAAATGGGGAAACAAAAGAGGCCAAAATAAGTTTAAGAAAAGAGCAGAAAGCAGCGCAGCAAGTGAAGTGGAAATATTAAATTATTTATGTAGTTGCATTGCGTTATGTTCTTCCGCATCTCTCCCTCTCTCTCTATCTCTCTCACTCTGCGCTTTTATTGCTTGCTGTTCTCGCTGTTTGCTAATTTCTTTGATTGTTTTCCCAGCCAAACACCCGCCCAGCCCCAAATCGTCCATACTCTGCGCTTTTCCTGCTCTTTTGCTTGTTTGCATCTTTTGTTTACCCAGGCGCTATTTACATACAGCTCGCAAAGACAAAGGCCAAGTCTCGGGGCACTTGAAAATTGACTCAAATATTTGGGCGTAGTTAAATTAAAGCATGTACTTACACACAAACACACACACACACACAGCTATTTATAGCAAGTAAGACCGATTTAGTTGGGTGTGCCCGACTAGAAGATATGCTGTCTATATACACATACATACACATGGGGAATATAAATTCTTGATTAACTTCGCTGTTCATTGTCCGAATTATATAAGTTGAATCAGGGCTTTAATATCGCATATAATAGTATGAGTGTACCGAGGCGATAGGCTTTAAATAATAAAGTTTTTCCTATTTTGTGTTGATTTTGGAGAAGCGTTCATAAAGTAAAGTATTCTTAAGCCGTATGACTTTATGGCAACCCACTTACCAGGCTTGTTGTATACAACTGTTACAAATATCGATAATAATCGAGATCTATCGATAATAATGGATATATATCGATAATAAGAATCGTTATTTTTCGATATGAATACAGGGAGAGGCATCGTACAATTTGTTCTGCATGTGTTTTAAAAGAATCTATATTTTTAATTTTAATTCTCTAGCTTTTCTAGTTTCCAAAGTCGATTCAGCTTGTTGTCCACATTAAGTACTTTCCCCTTAAGGGCTAGAAGCACCTTCTGTCTGTTGCATACACTTGCTCAAAAATATGCCACCCCTTTGAACACATTTTCAATCGGTTTTGTGGTATCAAAATAATTGTGTATTTATTTGTAAGGGGGCAGTTTTTGATCGTTTTGGTTACCTGCGGTTATTTGGCCAACTTGATATCTGTCCTGCTTCATGATGTATTCATAACGAGCAACTCAATTAATTAACTAAAGGTAATGCGCTCCGTCTTGGCCCAGGGAGAGACCTCGTGCGATTGTAATACTTACCACACAAACAAACAAAACAGCATAATGCTAATTATTTTACTTTACGTTCGAGTGGAGCAGTCGCATGTCCCCTCATTCGAGGGTGGCTGCGCGTTTCAATTACAAGTGAAGCAGGTCTGGCGAGCTGGATTGTTCTACACGCTTTTGACATGGGCAATGTGTTGCCACAGCAAAATGAATAATTTCCAGAAAACAAAGCAATACGAGCATTACGCACTCGCTCACATTTACTTTTTGTAGCTGGGCGACACAGCGCACTTCAAATCCTTAACAAGGAAGGGGAGCTTGAACAGTTTCAAATGAAAACCATCTGTGGAATGTTCAAATTTAACAGGAATTGCAGATAAAAGCAGCTAGGCTATACTATGCGAGACTTTATACGGGTATATGCATATCAAAGAAATATATTTATAAAGTAGAGATGTGAAAAGAATGGGGCTGCAAACCGAATCGAAAGAACCTTAAACCTTAAGCCAAGCAGAGACGGGTAGCTCAACCGATTTAGTTAGTAATAATGATTTATAATATTTGCACAAATTATTGCCATTTTTTAAATGAATTAAAAATTCAATTTTTTCATTATTGGAATTTTTTTTTTTTATTTTCTAATATTGTTGTATTTTATTAAAATAATATTTAAATTTAATTCTTTTACTTAAGTGTGAAACAAATTTTAATTTGGATTCATGCATGTAAAATAATTAATTATTATTTTTTGTTTCTTATCTTATAAAAATGTAATAAACATATATA
Source organism: Drosophila montana (assembly GCF_035044405.1). Taxonomy (NCBI): domain Eukaryota; kingdom Metazoa; phylum Arthropoda; class Insecta; order Diptera; family Drosophilidae; genus Drosophila; species Drosophila montana. The sequence continues at coordinate 2,001,801 of NW_026998620.1, read as the reverse complement.
AAAATTGACGATTTAAGCTGAATTTGAACCGGCGATCTCTCGCATGCTAGTCCGACGTTAAGGTAGATGAAGCCACGTTACGCACAATTATTTGCATTGCAGTTTAGGTTTTTCTTACAAATTCTCAGCATACTTTTTTCTTCCAACTGAAGTTCGAATTTAACAAAAAAGCTAACTAATGAGTATTAATAGTTTTGAAGGAAACTTCAGTAGATATTTCATCTTCCTAGCTGATCAGCTTTAGTCAGTCGGTGATTCGGTCAGTCAGTAAATCAGTCAGTCAGTGCATGAATCATTCAGTTAGTCAGGTGAATGTCTTCTATTCTCAGATATTATATATTTATTTTAATAAATTGTTTTTATGGTAATACAATTTTAACGCATTGTTTTGCTTAACACATTCCCAAAATGTTTAAGGTTTTTTTATATTAATATTATATTATATTAATATTATCCATCATATGCACCTCGGTTCAGTTTTACTCTACACTCTTCTTAATCAGAAAGCAGATCTGATTTGCATGCCACGCTGTGGGAAAGAGTTTAATGAGTAACTTTCATGTTGGACAGTGTTGCTGAATATTAACCCTTTGCGCTCGGGGGGCACTTGCCACCTTGTTGTTGTATATGGACACCATGGGCCATTTTCTTTTGAACATTTATTGACGTCGTTGTTGATAAATATTTAACGGTCTACAAGGGCAAACCGCGCAACTTATTAGGGTCTCAAACTTGGCTCATGCTGTGCGACACTTTTTCAACAAGCTCGTTGGCTCCTTGTTGGCTGGCTGTAATTGTTGTCGTTGTTGTTGTTTTGTTTTAAGCAACATTATTAATTTTAATAGAAAACTTTTCAGCTGTGCTCCTCAACACCCCCGGCACAGCACAGGGTCCGAAATTAATGAGGGTTGTCCACTTGGCGCTTGTTGAATTTGTAATTTGTCGCCGGCCGTTCCCATAGGAATAAGCGAACGTAGCCTGCCCCATTTTGTAGCTGTAGTTGCAAATGTTGCCAAGAGAGATAAGCGTCAACCCAGTGCAGCAACAAAGTGTAAGCGTCGCAATTATTTGGTGATTTCTCAAAGCAACCCCACTCCCAACCCCTGCCATATCCAACCCACACTTGCTGCCTGTCCGGGGCCATGGTTTTGGTTAGACAAAGGCTTGGCCATATCGCGGCACTAAACTTAATTTAATAGGCACTTGGCCGCAGTCGCGGGCTCATTTTTAAAGGAGCACTCTGGCCAAGTGAAGGTGCCACGGCTATATAGCCATAAATAAGCCGCCCGATAACTAATGTAAACATCGGCGGTCGCGTAGAGTTTGCATTTGCATTTGGTAGCGGGCGCGAGAAATTGCGGCAATAAATTGAGAGCATAAAAAATATATACACACACATACATATATATATATGTATATCGACATACCCGAAGTGACACGAAAGCGCATTAAAGCGAAGTGCATACAATTACAAAGATTGGCTGAAATCTGCCAGAGCCAGAGGCAAGTGAAATAAATGTGAAAACTTCAAAAAGCGCTCAAGGTAATGCCCAAGCCAAAAGCTACAAATGCGTGGCCCAATATAAAATTCCCAATAGCCGTAGCCCCCGACCCCAACCCCAACCCCACCTGAACCGAAAACTGTTAACGCCAACGTGCTGTACGGTTTTTGAGGTTAGCTGGGAGAGCTGCTGTGTTTGATTTTATTACACTGACAAATGGCGTGGCGCATTTAAGCCAACCCCTTTTGAGGGGGTGAGGTCAGGTACGCAGCGAAGTAAAAATTTGAATTTCAGCTTACCGAAGTGCCAAACATATGCGACCCGCAGCCGACGCCTCTGCAGCTTATGTAGCATACTTTGAGGCTTAGGGCGCGTTAGGCGCATAAATCGCGCAGTGTCGTCTTCGCCAAAAAGCTGTCCCCGCCAAGACGACATGACAGGCTCGCAGTCCAAACAACCCGCACATTCGCTGTGAATCCATTTATTAGCTTTGTTTAAATTGAATAAACAAAAAAAAATAGGCACAATTGATTTTAGCCCAAAAAGAAAATAACTTTAAGCACCTCAAGGTTAGGCTCCTTTTAAAGTTGTTGCGTCCTCGCTGCTCAGTTGAAATTAAAGGACAGAGTTACGCATCGCGAGCATGCATCAAATTTTAAACAGCAATCTACTTGGCAATGTACTTAAAGACCCATCCCACGCGCCTCCAGATTACGCTTTATGTTACGTGATAACGCATAACGCGTAACCTTTTCACAGATAATCTCCTTAAGCAGCGGCAACGCCTGCCTCCAATGCCAATGCCAAAAGATTGCCCGCCCACATTGCGTCTATTACGCGTAGCAGTCAACGCCAAAGAGGGTATATACGCCAGGCTAATGAATATGCTCTGTCATAACAGAGCAGAGCCTTTCCAGCAGCGGCGTGCTCTAAATGTTTTTTTAAAGACTTTCAATCAGATCGGGTTACATTTTAGACATTAAGAAAATAGATATGGGATTAAGTGGGGCTCAGTGGAAATGCGCTAGTAGCTATTTTTACTTTTGAGTTCAAGGGTATGCGTGGGAGTCTAGGACCAAGTTGAATGCCTTCTAATATACCCTACAGCAATTGTATGCTGGCAGAAATCGGGTTGATTAGTGTTGTGTAATATGTCTATAAAAAATGGCGGAGAAACGATCCAGCCATGCTCCATCCATCCGACTTAATGATCTCGTCTGTCTCAGAGACTATGAGCTCGATAGAAATATAAACACTTTTTTATATCCATAAGTTCCCTTATATGTATATGGATACACAGTTTCTTAAGCACATCTGAAATATAATATCAACTTGGAGCACACAGATCAGAATCTAAAACTTTCTGGATACTCTTATTATTTTCCATTGTGAAGCAATTAGCTTGACTTTTAGAATGTGCATACATCAGAATGCCATCTTTGAGTCCTACAAATTTCACAAGAATCGAGGAATAAACACAAAAGATTGAAATTTTTTATAGAGGCAGTTTATGAATTACAGGGTATCTGCTCACCGAGCAGCCTTCGCCTAGAGCACTCATACCTGTTTGTTTTTTTTTTCTTGCTGCGTTCAGTGTTGACATCTAAACGCTTGGCGCTTTAGTATGCCACGCAACATTTGGCCATGGTGACAGGTGCCTTTAGACGGTTGTACTTTTCGGAGCACACGGCGCAAAGCTCCGGTGTCATCAAAAATGTCACTCAAAAATTTATGAAAAGAAAAACGTTGGGGCGGTTGGTGGGTGGCCGAAAAGGGAGGGTGTGCTGCTTACATGAACCCACTTAAGTCGCATGCATATTGATAAGAGACAAGGCACGGCACGGTAGGGGCACGGGAACGGGCACGGGCAATGCCGGGGAATGCGTGCGGATGGCGATACAAATGCTATCAGTTACAGCTGCAGGAAGTACGCTTAAATGTGTCGCGTTAAGCCTTTGCCCAGGATTATGAATTATTATTGTTTGGCTTTGGAAATGCAAGCGTCGCGAATAACAATCACGCACGCAGCTTGTATCGATTGCGGCTCTTGTAAAAAGGGGGGCGTGGCACGGCGAGGGGGGGGGGGGGGGGTCACGCACAAATCAATTTTTGATGTACGCTCAATAAGCTGCCACTTCCTGATTATCTGGGCCAGCGCCTCCATTGTTCGTTCCCGCTTGTTACGCAATATTTGCGCAGCTTCCTCTTTTTTTTTTGTATATATGTATATTCTTTTTTATTTATTTTTTCGAGCATTTCACTTGGCATTTTGAGCACGTGCCCAGGGGAAATGCACGTGCATTTATGTGGCTGGCAGCAGGTGAATGAATTTTCATGCCATGCAAATTTATGAAACCAAAATAAAAATAATAATAATAAGAAAAAAAAATAAATGATATTTGGTTATCAAATTATGGCCCAGTACAGTGGCCGCCAATTAAAAAGTTTTGCGGCTAATTACCCAACGAATCTCTCTCGCATGCGAGCACGCATCGTACGGCATACACTCGGCGTATCTGCCACACATATGCCCAGCATTTGAAATGACTTTTCCGCTTTTCACTGCTTGCACTGATAAGCAACTTTTCAAGTACGCTGAAATGTCTTGGAGTGTGGGCCCTTCGACTAGCTGGTTGAGCCTGTGTAACTTATACTTTGGATTATCGCATATTTTTCATAAGTGCGACGTGACTCCATTATTGGGCTGCGCCACAGCCAGTACCTATAGGGCACTTGTGAAACCTCATTTTGTGTCGTCACACTGTAACAACGTAAACGACGGCGACCCCAGAGGGGCACACATTTGCATTTAGAGTCATGGCCAAGTGCCTCATGTGTGTGCGCCTTCTCTGTACGTGGTGTGTCCGTGTGTGTGCGTGTGTGTGTTATGTCATGTGCCGGAGCCTGGAGCGTGTCGTATCTATTGATTAAGCTAAGCGCTTTAAATTTATTTTTTATAATTTAAGTCAAAAGTTTTTGTTGCTTACGGCCTGGCTTAACCGTTCCCTGCGACTTATAAATGTGAATTGCTTTATTATGGCCTGAACCCATTTAAATTAAATGAGTAAAAAATGCAGAATTGCATAATACATAGGTATATCCGACACTACTACTGCAGTCTCGTTAAGCAAAGAAATCTTTTATAATCGCTTGGATTTCAGAGACTGTAGAGATATTTTATACCCCGTACCTATTTAAAACGAACTAAAAAGGGCTTAAACTGTCGTGCAAGTGTGTTTGCAGGCAAACGAAGCTATCTTCTACTCTATAAGCTATGTACATATATTTATCGGAGCGTCTATCGGTAGAAACGGGTTAATTTCACAGGATATTAGTTCGAGAGGCACCAATTTTGAAAGGTTCTCGTACAAGTATTTCCAATTAATTTTGATATATTTTTATATGTTTTTTCATCTATACGATAAGCACATTGGTTTTATTTTAAGTTATCGATAACTTCCCATTTTCCTGTAATCGATTAATATCGTAAGCTTAGTAAGCGATCAAGATTTTAAATTTATTTTTAGTTATTGATAACTTCTCGTTTTCTAGAAGTCGATAAGTATCGTTAGCATCGTAAGCGATAATGATTTAACGATTTAAATCGATAAATATCGATTCTTTTGCTCTTCATCGTATAACACACTCAACAAGAATTAGCTGGTTACAGGACAAGATAAGCTGGTTACGGGATATCTCTGCTGTTAAGGCAATCCTGATTAGATTACGCTTACTTGATTTTACGTTCTTCCAAGCGACTTATAAATATATCAAGTTAATATACCTTTGCTTTAAACAGCTTTAGAGTTTTATCGATTATCTCATTGTCAACAAACAGAACCAATTATCTTTCATGCTGTAGAAAATTGCTTAATGTCTAGTTAAATATTTTCAATTGAATGAATGCAAACATATCTTTGACTTTTACAACCCCATTCTCTGAGCTCTGTTATTTTCAATCCAATATACACTTAATTTAACAAAGTTTTCTTCAATCGCATCGTTTTATTGATGTCAACGCTCAAAATTGTCAGCTTTCGTGCACGTTCAAATTACTGAATATATGCATATACATTGTGTATGTGTAATTACAAAATACACTTTTCAAATTGTAATTGCAATGCAACTGTCAAAATGGGGACTGCAAACACACAGATACACACACACACACACAGATACACACACAGACGCACAACAGCAACGGGAATAACGACCACAATAATAATGCAAACAGTTTAAGGCTTGGCGCAGAGGTGTGGGCGGAAGCTGAAATTATATGCCTATGCATTTGTAGACACAACAGGATAAAGTGCTTATGTGCATGTGTGTGAGTGTGTGTGTGTGTGTGTGTGTGTGCTGCTGCTGTGTATGTTGACATATTGTTCTCGCTGGCCTGCCTGACTGCCCGCGTGCCTGTAACTGCCTCTGGATGTGGGTGTGAAGCCTAGTTGTGGGTCGAGATATGGGTCTGGCCCAGGTCGGGTCTATTTATGCCCTTGCAGAGGGTATTACAGTTTCCTAATGAAATATGTAACGCATTGAAGAAGAGTCTTCCGAGCCCATAGTTACTCTTGATTTGGTTTAAAACCCGAGTCGACAGACCTGCATGCCTATCAAATGCTTGCAAACGTTCGCAAGGTCTCAGTAGCAGATACTTTTTATGTTAAGATTATGTTAAGAAATCTGTAAAGCTTTATGTAAAGTATTGCTGTTAAGAAAAAATAATCAGTCTGTTAGAGGCAGGCAACAAATACAGATCTATAAGAGAAAACAAAGTGAAGATAAATTATGATCTGGGCTGGATCGGAACACTATCTATTACAGCTAGCACAGGAAAAATTCGTTAGTTTCTCATAATATGTTGGCAAAATCTTGGCAATGAAACAGAATCCTTTTTGATTTTCTAGAATTCTTAACCCCTATGTGTGTATATCTGAAAGGGTATTTTTACTTCGTCTGTTCGGAGTGAAATTCGCTTCCTTGTTTTCATGTTTATTTGTTTGCCAAGTTAGTGTTAACTTTAGTCATTCAGCCAGATATCCGTCGCTGGCACTTCAGACGTCCGTCAACCATACGGCAGGGCACGTTCTCATTATTATAACGTGCTCGCCAGTGAATGACAACTGTACCTAGGCAACAATGGCAACAATACTGAGTGCCGAACAGCACACACACACTCACACACACATATAGCACACACATATGAATACAGCACTTGGCCCCGCAACCGCCATTGGCTCTTACACATGACCTCATTAGCCATTGAAACGTGACTTGCCATTTGACTTGTTTCGCGACTTGTCTCTCTGTCTGTTTGCCTCTCGTAGCTCTCATAGCTGTCTATTAGAGATGAACACGGCAAGCCTAACCAGCACGAGGAGTTTGATCTGAAAAGTCGAGCTACTGCTAAAACAATGTTATCATCCATTGCTTTCGACTCAAACCCAGACAATCTCTAGTTAAGTCTTAAACATGTCGAAGAACACAATTTGATTGGAGAGTTGCAGGTAAAAATGTATTCAGATAGATACATATTATGCAATAAAAAACATAATCTGAATTCACATTGTTAACTTTAAGATAGAGGCGAAACTTCTGCAGACATTAGTCAAGAAAGTAATTTGCATTTTCAGGTAACATTCTTAATTAACAGCCATTTTTTAAATTTCTTATAATTTCTGTGAATGTGAAAAATGTAAATTATGGGAAGTATGTTGTCCATTTTACCTATAAGAAGCATATCTTTGTCAAATTTCTCATCGATGCTGTAACAAATTTGAACTCATTGATACCAGAAATAGCTGGTATAGTAACTAAGAAATGAGGTAGGATCTAAATAAAAATTCGATAGTTTTTAATATTTAAAGTTGGGCAAATCCCGAAAATAATAGATTAAATGATTATTTTTACTTGCGGTAGCAGAATTTTGGGTGATAAATCAAAACAAACCAATCCTTCATATAATATCGACAACGGTAACTTGCTAAAAGAATGGCAGAATGTGAGGTATGTGAATGTAAGAAATGTTGGGCACAGTAGAATCCGACTATAGCTTCGAACAATGTATTCAAACATTAATAAATTTTTATTATTAAATAAAAAAATAAATAATATCTTAATTATTAAGTTTTCTAATATGTCTTTTCGGCTAGTTTTGGCTGCTAAATTTTACGTGTGCGTGTTTGAATAAATTATTTTCGTGTTCGTGTTGGGTTGTGTCGTAAAAGCCCGATGTGCGCGCTCATCTCTTTAGTCTGTACATGCGAGCATATGTATGTGTGCCTGTATGTCTGTGTGTGTGCGTGTGCTGATATTCTGACTTAAACTATAATTAAATTTGCCGTGCTGCAATTTTCAGACCCGGCTCGAACCGCAACTCTGCGCATATTTTAGCGAAAATGTCATTGGTCGCAGCCGCGGCCGCTGCCAAACAATTTTCGGGAATTTCCGTTGAGCGGGACAGCCAACGTATTTGGTGGCTGCTGGCAATGGGATTAGTCTCTGCAGGATTGGGCGCACGCGGCGCTTAGCAATTTGCATTGCAAACAAAGTGAAAACAATCAATTTTATTGCAGTTGCATTTAGTTAATTAACACCGAAAATGCGCCAAGGTTCAATTTAGATATTCGAATCGCTTCCGATTTGCCGGGCACATTAAATTTGCTCTGGCTTAAAGCAATGCACAGCGTCGCTTTACGACGCGGGCAACTGCTTTACAAATTAGCTTGAATTAATTAAAGCGCATTAATCAAGCGTTGCGAAAAGATGGCAATTTCCACTGAATAGCCGGAAAAGATCAGCAAAGGCAACAGCAGCGGCAGTTGGCCCACATCTATTGGTATTGCATACGCTATTTGTCTGGCTATTCAGTCCATTCTCTAGCTGCTGCTGCTGCTGTGGCTGCCAAAAAATCTCAACTTCAATGCTTGCCACAACTAATTATGCCACTAATTGAATTTTCGCATTAAGCGCCAGCCGAAAGGGCAGGCGACCCCATCACCGCCATGGAAGGCATGCCCATGCGTGTGGACTGAAGTTAATTCAGTTGGCCACAATTGCGCTAGGCTTATTGATTTTTTCTCCGCCGTATACCCTGTACCTGTACGCAGACATTTATAAAATGCTCCTGAGCAGGTTTATTGTTATACCTTTAAATGCATCTAGGAATTGAAGGATATAAACTATAAATAGAAAAATGCCTCCACATTGTCCTTAAATAGTTCTAATAATACAAGTTCTAGTAATACAAAATTTAAATAATTCTCAATAATTCCATTTTCCATATTGGCCCAAAATGTTTTTAAGCAAAATAGTTCTTAATAATAATTCTAAAACAAAACTTTTTGAATCTGCAAATCAAATTGAATTTTCAATTGAATCCGTTTTCTTTAGAAAATTGTCTACCTTAAATGTGAACTAAAAATATAAAATTTTCAGAAAATGTTTAATTCAATAAATTGCTTTACGTGTCTTACTCTTTTAAATATAAAATAAAAAATTTTTATAAATATAAATAAAAATAAATAAATTTATTAAATTTAATATATATTAAGCTTAAAATTATTTTGATATTAATTACTTAAAAATCAATTGTCAATCAATCCTAAAGGCGAAAATAATTCATTTAATTTTAATTTAATGTATGTGTACATTGGGAAGGCAACATTTTGTTTAATCGGTCTTTGTCAAGGTTTTGTTGATTTATTCTCGACTAGACTTATCTCTGTCTGTCGAAATTCGAAATTCTCTAGAATTGTGCGTTTTTAGGGTGGCTTTTAGTCAAGCATTTGTTGACTAGAGCTTACGCTTTTAATTCTAATGCTGTGATGCCCAACTTTAATTGCAGCAAGTGAGTTTCAGCAATTGCGCCATTTAAGCAGCCCAATCTCAGCGCAAACACTGGGCAGACATATACAAATATATATATTTATTTATATATGTATATGTTTATATAGATATACAGACATAAATCGCTATTGCATTTGCCTAGCATTATTTACACATGACTCCCCCATTTTGGCCGCAATGCAAATATTTGAATTTATGCAGCGGCTTTAAATATTTAATTAAATATTATTGAACTGATCACAAAGCAGCCTGATGGCTACAGCTGCCATGTAGTTGTTGTTATAAACTTATAGAGGATATTTTAGTTTTGATAGGAAATATGTAACGCATAGAAAGAGACAACTGCGAAGCCATTCTTGATCAGTATGAACAACCGAGTCAGTATAGACATGCTCGTCATAAAACTTTGCATGCAGCACATATGTCGAAATCGGCTGGATTGAACAACTATATCATATAGCTTCAATAGGATTGATCGCTCGCAAATTAAGTTATTGTTAAGTTATCAACAAAATTGCCATATAGCTCTGTAGGTAGAATCGGTCGATAGCTCAGCAAATTCTCTACACATTTCTGCGCAATCATAAGCCATATGTATGTCGGCAAGAGTATTTAATCTTCGGCTTGCCGATCCCTCTTAATGTGGCTATTGTGTTTGCGTGCGGCTGTGACTGTGGCTGGCCGTAGCACTGATTGGTTATTGTCTCTTGCTGGTTTGTTTATTTCTGTCTTGCCAGCTTCAACTGAAACGCAGCTTTAGGCTCATTTTTTCAACCAACTTTCTCTTAGTCAGCAACCGCCGCCCTTACCCCTTCATTAAGAAGGGACGCATGTCATGCGTTGTTGTAACGTTAATTGAAAACTCTGATTGAGATGGAAACACATATTCAAACCCTTTCTCACACACACTCTACACACTCGGCTAAGTTGGCCAACTGCTTGCTCTGTCTGTGGTCTAAAATGTGGCTATAACATACCTCTCTCTCGCTCTCCCTCTCCCCCGCTTGTAAGTGCATTTGCCATCTGTTTCCAGTTGACTCAACTCCATTTCGTTGCCGGGCAGCCATTCATTTCCGTATGACTTGGAAAATTTTGCGGCTTTTCACTTTGCGGTTATCCTCAGCATAAACCGCAAATGTAAAACTAATGGCACTCGCAAATTTATGAATGCACTACATGTGTGTGTGTGTGTGGGTGTATGAGTGTGTGTGGGTTTGAGTAGCACTATGCAGTCTTCTGATAATTATTTTGCCATTAGAATCCGATTAGTTGGAAAATTTTCCAGTGCACACATGAGTTTCCCAGTCTGTGTGTGTGTGTGTGTGTCAACTTAGAGATTCATATTTGCGCCTAGGCCACGGGCTAAAACACGTCCTGCTCTGTCCGGCCCAGTCATTTGATTCATTTCCGCTGCCCTATATGTGGTTCTGGTTAGCTGCCTGTCCGCAACTTGTCCGCAAGCTTGTGCAGCTTGCGCATGTTGCATGTTGCACGGCCTTGGCCTGTGCTTTAATATTAAACGCCCCGGCGCTTGATAATCACAAGCATTATGGGCTGCCTGATGAAGTACAAACAGCTAAATAAATAAGTAGCTAATGCCACCCGCTAACCCCCCCTGGCAGCTCTAGACCTGACTCTGACTCCGGCAGCCGCAGTGCGCCCGCATTGGCAGCTTAAATATTTTCAACATCAATACGCTCACAATTTTGCCATTCGGCATCAATAAACTATAAACGCGAAATGCTTGCGGCGTTGTCTGTACTGTTTATATAGTGCAGGGTCTGCTGCTACCCAAGCTTGCTGCGGGCTGCTTGTAAATAAAAAATAAATACAAGAAAAAAAAAACAGAGTTCTCTAGTCGATTGTAAACGACGGCGCGATACCCTTGCCCTTTGCCGATCCTCAGGGATTTAAATTATGTCAATTGTAGACCTTTTTAATAGAAGTTTTACAGTCGAGAGTAAGACTAAAGCGTCTGTTCATGCCTCGATATTTATCGAACACGATTAAATTTTTAAATAATCGAGCACAAAGATAAATATTTTCTTCTAATGAGTTACGAGATCCCAACTGCCCAAATTAAAGTCTTTGCTATTCGCTGTAAGACTTGGGCGCCTGTACAGATATCGATTTTTATCGATAATAATGAAATGAGTAATTAATCGGAAAAGTAGAAAGTTATTCTGCGTAACATTTACGAGCACCTATATGCCAAATTTAAATCTTTTCTTTTTTATGTAAGACAAACGTTTGTACATATGTGGATGATGATAATATCGGATTTAAGCCTTCTTTTCTATCGTCTCTATGATATCGATAAATATCGATTATGATGCTGATTTAAGTTGATGCAATATTATATACGAGAACCCCAAAGTCTGTTAGAAGCGTCTGTACAGAAGGTAGACAGAGTCATATATACCCTTTGTTTGCCAACAAGTGCAGGGTATAAAAGTACTAACGAAAGAAAACGGCGAGTACATAGACACAACCCAGTCAATGCAAGTCAATGGCGCGAGAGTCCTGGCTGTGCCCGGCTCCCGACTCCCGACTCCAGGATTCCTGCTAGCAGAGCCCAGTGTTGTATAAAATTTATGACTTGAGCGCATTTCACAAAACATTTGCGCCTCGGCAGTGGCAACAACAACAAAAAACCAGACCAGAACCGTGGTAAAGTTTAGTACTTATTTACAGCGTCAGCCAAGGCTGCGGTGGATTACTCTGGATCTTACGGGCGGCGGGCGAAAGGAGCTGCTGCTGCTGCAGTTTATGTGCTGTTAGCAGCATAACTTGAGGCATAAATAATGAGACCCAACTATAACTATATATATGTATAAAATATATATATGTATACTGTATAGAAAGCATGTCTAGTGGCAGCTTTGAAGATTTCATTTAAAATTTGTTGCGGCACTTATTGCGCCTGTCCGCCTGTCGGCCCGTCCGCCTGTCCATTATTTTCAGTTCTAATTGCCTGTCCTGTTGACCCCATGTCTCAGCTCTTGGCTTTATGTTTGCTTTTTTGTCGAGGGCACAAAAACTTGCGAAACCCAAATGTCTTGTCTTTAAATGCTAATTAAAAGTTGTTTTTGTGCAAAAGTTTATCTAGTGGAGAATATGCATATGGCAAATAAACATATACATGGCATACAACTATATGCATACATATATAGATATGTATAGAAAAAACAGTGTTTAATTCAAAAAGCATATGAAAAGTTTATCCTTTTTGGATAGCTGAGAGAAGAACAAGATGGAACCGGATGGAACAGGACAGAACATGATGTCTCTTAATAACTTTGTGCCAAGCTTTTTGTTTGCCCGAGTTGGCTGTTTGTCGTTTTTGTGCTGCTTGTTAGGCAAAACCCCCCCCCCCCCTTCACCCCCCTCCACTACCGCCGCATATCTCCGGCAATGGCCCGGCTTGTAAGCGGCTTGGGCGTGGCAGAGCCTTTGGCAAACTGCTTTGACACTGTCGGCTTTTGGGCTTCTGTCCCTGGGTGTGCTGTTCTTTCTGTGTGTCTGCTGGCTGGGCAATATTTGGCGCAAATTAACTTGTTTCAATTAATAATCCCCTAGCAAATATGTCAACCACATGACCCCCGCCAACCCCCCACTGCCCCCTCTGGCTACGGTCACTGCTGCTGCTGCTGCTGCTAAAAGTCAAAAACTATGCAAACTTTTGCCTGACTTTGACATTTATGGTTATAAGGGACTTGAGCTGGGGCTCACCAAACCCCAAAAAGTTGTTTGTTGCCCCTATTTGATTTCTGCCCAGCACCAGCAAACCGATAACACCCACGCACAGTCGCCCGACTGACTGCATAAAGTTTTTTTCCTGGATGATGGGAATTGGTGGGGAGGGGGGAGGGGCACCAATACTTTGGGCAAACATGCGTCTAGTTTTCCCTCATTTGTCTAATGAGTTCAGACCCCTGGGTCCGAGCAGAAGTTTTCAGCCACGTGCATATAACCAATTTTCCGTTTCGATTTGTGCGCCTTCGACAAAAAAATATTTATATGAAAATCTTGTAAATGGGTTTGAAAAAACAGCGTATAGAATGAAAAAAAAATTATATAAAAATAAAAAGAAACGCAAACTAAGTTGCCAAGTTGTTGGACATTGTGACGCTGCCTTATGGCCGCGCTGGTGCCATCTTTTTGGTTTAATCCAATTTATTTTGCTCGCAAACTTTACCAAGCAACTTAAAAGTTTTGCGCTTAAATGGCGTCAGCTCAAAAAAAAAACAATGAGCTTTGTAGTCGGAAATGCCCGACTGGCAGATACCCAGCAACCGACTCGAATACTCACACAGAAAGCTGCACACAGTTAACATTTGGGCTGAGCTACTTTTCCCATTGTCTCAGCCTAATAGAAATGTTCTCTTGGGTAACTTCGGTGCTTATGGTCCGATCATTTAGAATTTATCAGCTATTTAATATGGCATAAAAAAGTGTGCTGAAAGCTGAAAGTTATACGTCTATAAATGAGAATTATTGATTAAAGAGGAAAGATATTCCCGTAAAATATTATATTTCATGTGTCTGTCCATAGTTTATACAAGAGCCTACATACATATATAGATAGAGGGTGAAGAAATTGATTTTGATCGATAGGATTTGTTGGCGAGATATAAATAAATCAAAAGTATGCTCGATTGTTCCTGCAATAAGAGGAATCTCAGTTCCAAGTATTCAATTTTGGGCACTAAGCAGATAGACGGACGCACATGTCCAGCTACACGCAGCTCGATGTCCGGTTACATGCAATTGGACAAAACCATTATACCCTCCTTGAACCCGATTTTCAATGGGTACAGGGTATGAAGTGAAGAGAAGAATAAGGAGAAGCGCCAGCAAAATGCAAACAAATACACAAAAACAAAGTATGAAAATGACTTTACTTTAAGTCCTCCCGTAAATGTTTAAGTCAATCCTATAACAGAGCGTGTGCTAAAAATTAAATAAATTGCGCATTTTGACACATTTTGTGCTGTGTTGACTTATTCGCCTGTGTCCAGGAAGCAGCCCACCTCCCCAGCCAGCGAGACAGCATCCTTGGCCAGTTGGTTTGTTGTTGTTGTTGTTGTTCTTGTCCTCCTGCTGAAGCTTGACGACAACACGCAACAGCTATAAAATAGTTTTTGTTGCTAACGCATGCCGCATAGCAATTTCTTGGGCCGACATCCCCATACACCCAAGTGCGTCTCAGCTAGCAGCTTGTCTTATTTATTTGTTTAGAATTTTTCGCACGCCTTACGGGAACCCTTTTGGGCAGGACCCGTCGCACGCTCAATGTCTCTCAGTTTGTTGTCGCACAAAACGAAACCTAATAAAGTTGTCAAAAAATTGTTTAAGCATAATGATACGCTTTTTCTTCGCCAATGTGTTTGTAATCCTTGTGCGGCATAACCCGTTTAATATGTATTGAAAATTCACAAAGGCCACCCACATTAAGTGGCCTTCGGTTCAGTTCGGTTCGGTTCGAGTTTCACTGATAACTTTTCATAAGTTGCAAGTTTAGCAACGGTTGACGGCACAAATTGGCCCCAGCACCAGGCCCAGGCACCAGGCACAGACCAGCCCAGCCCAGAGTCCGTCCGTTCTCCAAACTAACCGCATTTGAGAAAAGTCAAATATGCAAAAGTCAAATGCGTATTGTGACCTCCCTCCCATTCCCTTGTTGCGAGCCATTCCTGGAATTGCCGTTGTCTGTTTGGTCATGCTGGCAATCATGTTACAAATTTCCAAGCGTCCAGCTGGACCAGAGTGTGCCAAACCGAGTCAAGTCGTCGATGGGCGCAGCTGCAGCTACAATTTGTATACATGTGTAGCGGGTCACCAAGGATTCTGTTTCGGGCAGACTCTCTGTTACGTGCTTTAGAGTGGATTTTTTTTTATTTGCTGCTATTTGTTCTGCATTTTTGTTTTGTTTTCGCCACTGTACTGTAGGTTTTTGTGTTGGCAGCAATTGGAAAAATGTTGCATGAAGTGGGCCTTCGCCCCCGCCCCCGCCGGCCGTCCGGCTTGCCCTGGCATGACCACTGCTGGCGATTAATCAAAAATTGTTTACTTTAAATGATGAATGTGCAACATGGTTTTGACTTTTAACTGCGCGTCGCACGCTACTGGAAGCTCACAGCTGCCTGGCAGCAAAAAAAAAAACGGCAACTACACTCGAAGAAAATATCAAAAATGTTGTTGTACTTCATTTAAAAA
This sequence comes from Drosophila montana, assembly GCF_035044405.1. NCBI lineage: Eukaryota > Metazoa > Arthropoda > Insecta > Diptera > Drosophilidae > Drosophila > Drosophila montana. The sequence goes on along the minus strand of NW_026998620.1, from coordinate 1,986,232 downwards.
AGTTGCCTTGATTCGGGCTAGATCAAAATTTAGTAGCCCTTCAATTAAATGGTTCTCTTAAGAAGCTCGAAATTTCTAAAATTCAGATGCCAGATGCTAATTCACTTATTTTAAGTTTTAAAAAATTTATATAAAACAGTTTAGTACTTAATTCAAGCCTCGTTTTATTTTACTTTAATTGAGATCTCAGCGATAATTCATAGTGTTTTTTTTTATAAAATATCTAAGAAAGTAGCTGACTTAGAATTTAAAAGTCAAAACAGTTAGAGACTGAGAAATCAGAGATGTTTCACATTAAAGTTGAGAATATGAATGAAAGAAATAAACTTCAAATTAATATGGAATGAAATATGAATTAAGGGATGATTTATACATAATTTAGGGATATTCAAAAATTAAATCATCTTGAAATCGTAAGAATGAAAGAATTGGAAATCAGAATAGAAGGTATGATTCACACCTCCTAAAATAATATTCATGACGGAAAATGAGGGATGACTCATACTTAATTTGTGAATATTCAAGATTTAAGATCTTAAGAAAAAAACAAAATGAAATCAGGATATTAGGGATGATTTATAGATAATTTAAGAATATAATAATAATAAGTTTAAGACTAGGAACTCAAAGCTGATTCATACCTAATTCAAGAATAATTAAAAAAATTAACCTAAAATATCAAGAATAGAACATTATAAATTAGGAAAGCAGAAATCATTCTTATTTTATTTAAGATTGTCTAGCAAAAAGAGTACGAATTTAGAACGGAATTTTACGCTGAGTGCAAAAAACTGACACAAGAGCTAAGCAGTGCTGCATAGCTCGCAATTGTAGCTAACTTTCTATTTTTTTTTTTTTGATTTTCTGTGTGTTTTAGTGGGGGTGGGTAAAGCGGGGGGCACACAGGATATATAGTAGGCCGTCATATTTACATGTGATATATAGAAAATGTAGCAGGCAGCTACTGACAAGCGAGCTCTATGCAGCTGAAGCTGCAGCTGCAACTGCCAACTGGGACGCGCGGTAGAATTTTTTTTTGGTTTTTTTTTGGCTCCTTTTATTCTGCCTTGTCCCAGAGCCAAACGTTTGACCATTTGTTTCAGTTGCTGACGGACTGAGTGAGCCAGAGTGAGCGGGGCATATGAGGGAGCGAGTGGCGCTTCCTTTTCATTTTTCCATGTCATGTGTCAGCGTCTCGTTGGCCGCTTCCGCCCAGCGGCAATCACAGACGATGCACGCTGTTCGTTGTATGCAAATGCGAGTATAAATGGATAACTCCATCATCGCAATTCATGCCACTGCCATGGCCATGGCCACTGCTGCTGCTGCTGCTGCTGCTTGTGCTGCAACTGCAACTCGCATTCGCAATTGTATGCGTCATTTTTTGGGTGCGAGTAAGTAGCAGTCGGTTGGCAACCGCGAAGAGACTGTCGCAACAATTGTATTTGTGCTAGCTGAAGTTCCCTTTGGTGTTCGTTTCTGCCATCCATCGTGCCTGCCTGGCGGGCAGTCAGCCAGTCAGTCGGTCGAGTCGTATCTGTCCCGCCATATCCTGGCCTTGTGTGCGCTCGTTGCAATTTGGCCAACAGCAGAAATTATGCAAAACGGAAAAAATGGCATGCGAACTTGGCATAAATCAATAGAAAATTTATACGTTTCACCAAAAGCGTATAGTTTCAGCTTTTGGCGACGGCCAGGCCGACAGCCAACCATTCCAAACGCGAATTTCGTAAGATCATATTTCGCCTGACGTTCAAAACGCCTTTTTTTATTTTTGCACATTTCTTATCGTGCCACTTCTGCTGTGATTCAAAGCACTTGAAATGAGATAAAGATCGGAACACGCCAATTGATATACAAATTTTAGCTTCTGAATTATTCTTGTTATTCAGTAATTTATGGCAAAGTGAACATGTTTGTGTACGTTTTCGAATGGAAAATTTCGGCGCCAAGCACATTATAGTATAATGAGAAGAAAAAGATGGAATATATTAAATTATTTTTCCATGACTTAATTATGGGTAGTGTAAGGTGTAGAAGCTGCCGAGGTTGGGGCTCATATATATAAGAGTCACGTTATGTGGAAAGAAAATTGAAGAGGTTTTCAGTTGCATCTATAAAAACGCAAAAGTGTTCAGAAATCACGCGAGTATTTTGATACAATTTTTTTTTAAATATTTAAAAATTTATTTATATTATTTAAATTATTCTGGAATAAAAATTGTGTTTTTCGATAACTTTATATACATTTATATACATGCTTCTCTTAGATATCTTTATACACATATGTATATATGCTATATCTTTATTTATTATTCAAGCCATATTATTATAAATTTTGTGGCGTATTTTATCTTATTAGTATTCCCCAAAAAAGGACAATTATAAAACAAGACAAACATTGTTCATGGACAAATTTAAAATAAGTTAAAATGCGTCCCTTACCATATAATAATAGTTGTCTTTTGTTAAGCAACTAGACAAATTATAAAATAATAGAAAAAATGTACACTAGATTTAATTAATTTCGATTTTCATCTGAGCTAAGATAGTTTTAACCGATCTATGGTTTAAAATCGTATGATTACCATTTTTTTACGTATTATTTTATCTGTAAGCGACTAAATTTATATGAAAGACATGATCCAAAGGAATTCTAGTCTCATTTTGTGTACTATTAAATACAGATGTGATACTTTGCCAAAGATCGATGCCAAAGAAAATTTTATGACAAAAGTACAAATTAAAAAATGATTTAGGTAATAAAAGTGATACAGCTGCTTCATAAGAAAAACCCTTATTTTAGCCCAAAATCTATTAAAGCCGAGCAACTCCTCTATTCCCTTTAATAAACTCGATCTGCTCACATTTAAAGCCAGGTAACTTAGTTAATGTTTTGTAAACAAAGCCAACCTGGCGATTAGCTAACTAACCTCCGAAGTACTCAGTTCGAGGCTTTGCTAATGAGTTGGGATACCAATTGTTTGTTTAGATAATGCGTGGACATGTTTCTAGCTATTTGAAGAGCCCAATGTCACAATTCACGCACACACACACACACACACACGCATATAACTACGCAGAGCTGTGTTAATTATTATGTAACTGCATTAGGTTTGTGACAAATGACAAATTGCTCAAGCCCGCTGCGCTGTTATCGTGTCATAAATATATATGCATACATTCATATGTATTGTGTTGATCCATATGTATTGCCTGGCTGGAGCAATGCCTCGTTTTTTGATACCCTTGTGAGGGTATTGTGATTTTGTGATGAACTGTGTAACGCATCTTCGAGCTCATAAAATGTATCGTTGATCAGCTTTAACAGCCAAGGCGATATAACTATTTTTGAGAACTGGTCTCTCCCGTCTCTTACATTATATAAGTCTCTCTTTCTGTTGCAGACAGTACATGCTTCGGAACTGTGGAAATCGGAGCCCTTTATTATATATGCCAAAGTCAAAAGATCGGTTGAAAATTAAGTTCTTATACGCAACAATTTCTTGTATTTCATTGTTTGACCGAACTTTGCATTCATGCTTTTGATAATTTTTCCTACATATGTGCAGAAACTAATCAACATCCGAAAATAATAACATTTAGTGGGAACGATCGATCGACAGTTAAGTTTTTATCTGAAGGAATATTTGCTCTCAACATATCTTAAGCAAACTTGGTATTTACGAGTTCTTACCATGCTTCCTAAATATGAGCAACATCTTATAAAAAGGGAACTAATAGATAGGTCATATATATATATATCTTTTTGATAATAGCTCTAAAGGAAGAATCGGTCCAATCGTGCGTTTTTGTTTGGTCAATTTTAGCTGATTTTCTCGTTATCTGCAATTAGGAACTTCACAGTTCTTCTCCTCTCCAGGCAAATCGAGCACCATATGTCCACAAGGGTATCAATTATTCGACGTGCCGAAGAAAGCGCTTCCCTCTCGTTGACACAATATAAGTGCCACGCCCACGCGCACCAGCAGGCGCCACCTAGCAAATAAACAGCCCTTAAGTTAAACTTTTCGATATAAGCTCCGAAAAATTACCCAACACTTTGGCATAGGTCATTTATCATTAAAAATAGCCGCCGCCCGGCCACAATGCGTAATTATTGGGGTCTAGCAAAAGGCAGGCGGGCAGCTCGAAGCAGAGGTGAATGATTGAATGTGTTTCATCAAATATGTAATATGAATTATAATTTTTGTACATATACGCGTCTGCGGCAGCCGCATTTAACCCATGCCCTGTCATATCGGGTGTAACGGCAAATATCGCGTGTCTAGGGAAAATCCAACATTTTGTTGCAAGGTGGAAGCAATCCTGTGGGGCAGCCGGTGGAGTGTGGAGAGGGGAGAGGGGTGGGGTGCGACGACAGTGGCAACAATCAACGACGAGCGAGCGACAACAAAATGAGCTATAGAGCGCGCGCCAGAAGTGCCGATTTGAGGTTTGACTTATAACGGCAATATACACACACACACACACGCACACACATGTGTCGCCTGACTCACATGCATGTGTGTGTCTGAGTGTGCACACTCCACGGCAGGAACTGGGGCATAACACACACTCATCGCGGCATAAATTAAAATTTTGTTGTGCGCCTCAGTTCTCAGTGCTCGTCATTTCACAGCTCCGCAAGTGAAACACGCACAGCGCAACAGCGTGCGAGCGAGACGGAAGGCGTGGTTGTGTGTTCGGTGTGTGTGTAAAAATACTCGAATTTTATTGCCCCACTCGAGTCACGTTATGATTATGATTCGCTAGCCAAACAAACCGAAAGCTAACGCTATTCATTTGCTAATCAAAACAAATGAAAACAACATAAATTATGGCCAAAAGGAAGCGGCGGCTAATAAGGGTTAAAGCCGCAGAATTCAACATCTAACATTTACAAAAATTCTCCAACTGTGTGTGTGTGTGTGTGTGTGTGTGTGCGTGTGCCGCAATTTTAATGGCATCCTTCAAATGTGGTTTTTGCCCTACACACACAAAAATATGCGACATGCGTAATTAGAATATATGGAGCGCTGAGTTTTTAGCTCCAGTTGCCCCTCCTCCGCCCCGGGACCGAGAAAGAACTCTATACGTTTATTAATTTTTTTTTTTTTTTGGGTGGGTCTGAAACTATTTTAGACGGCGGCCACGCTCTTTGCCATTTTCAAGCTCGGCCGTTTGATAATTAATGAAGTCATAGTGCGGCGTATGTCTAAACTTAAATTCTGTGCTATCACGCAATTGCTAGACGCGACGCGACGCGGCTCGGTTTGTGTCTAGGCTAACGCCATGCTCTATGGCCACGCCCACATTTTCGCAAGTTTTTATGTTGTCGTAAAAATATTTTTATGATTTCATAATTTAACAGTTTCGGTTGTGGAGAATCAGTTCTTTATAGCCTCGCATACCCGAAACTTGCGCAAATTTCTGGCGCTGTGCACCCTGTAGCCATAAAATTTATAGATAGGGTAGCACAATGTTGTGCACAGGTTTGTCCGTACAAAATATGTCCTTAAACTGATAACAATTTTGATTTGTAAAGCTCTTCATTTGATGCCACAATTAAAATTCGCATTATTTTATGGCCTATGACACATAAAGTTTGTTGATTTCTTTCTTATGCACTTTAATAGATATCATTTTTGTCCAATTTATTGCAAAAATGTTTCTTAAGTTTTATTTTCTCAAATTTCAAGTTTAAACCCATTTCAGAAGTAGTTTAATGTAAAAACAATTTTGTGAGATGTACAATTTTTGCTCCAAAATCATGCGAGGAATTACAAAAATTTGAACATACATACTTTCCCAAATCCCTAGGAAGTCCCGCATCAATAACAATGGCAAAACATAAGCCAGTTAAATGTTGGGGCCATTTTGTTCGTTGTTTGTCTTCTAGATCTAAATCTTATGCATTTCAAAACAAAAATATATTGTCAAAAGTCATCTGACCAATATTTACACTAATCCAAATGTACTTTTCCAAGTCTTCCAACTGTCATAATTGTGCTAATTCTAACTGACCTATGTAAATGATTCAATATTGATCTAAAAAATATGAATGGTTCTTTAGCAACTTTTTGATATCGTAACAAAAACAATTGCAGGGTATTTTAAAGTGCAGCACACTCACTTAGCTCTTAAGTTATGGCTCTTGTTGCTGTTTGTTGGACACGGGCTTGACTTTTATTCACTTGTAGAGGGTATTTTAATTTTCTCATATTTGTTGAGACAACTTCGATCACATAAAGTATATATATTCTTGATCTTTATCAACAGTCGAGCTGATATGGATATGTCAGTCTGCTCATATTTCAGTTTCTATGCAAACTAGTCTCTCAGCTATAAAGATGACTTCATGAAACATCTTATATTTCCTTTCTTTGTCGTAACCGTGGTAAATAAAGTTCTAGTAGAATAATTTTTTATAGCTTCACAGTTCTCCTCACATGTCTACAAGGGTATTTAATCTTCGGCATGCCTTTTGTCCTCTTTCTATTTTTTGCTGCTTGTAGCTCTCTTAGTTGGTTCTACAAGTTGCAGATTTGAGGCACACGAAGCAGTTGGAGCGCTGGCTTATCTGAGACTTGGCTCGCAGCGCAGCGTGTATTTCAAAATTTATGCAAAATCATATTTTTCAAATGGAAAAAAAATAGAAATAAAAAAAAAAGTAACAAGAAGAAAAAGTTGCTGTGTTGTACACGGCAAGCCGAAATGGAATCACAGCGGGCCGCTTCAATGTTGCTTCTATTTAAACAAGGCGCACACCGGGCCAACAACTCGTCGGCTCGATGGGGGCACAACACATGGTGTGTGCCTGTGTGTGTGTGCGTGTGTGCGTGTGTGCGGCTGTGTATTTGTTCAAGGCCTGGTCTACCTCATGGCAAAAGGCAACAACAAGCCCGTTAAAAGCGACAGCGACAGAAAGGACAACGCGTGCACAGCTTGAAAAATGTTTGTTGTCAACATTTTGAGTTTGCATCGTTAGCTTAAAAGTGTGTCTGTGTTCGCTTACAATGGCCAAAAATCGATAAATGAGACAATGTCCGTGATTTTGGCACACAAAGAAGTTGCGTGTGAGCCACAGGAATTTAATGTCATATTCTGAGAAATGCCTTTAATAAGCTGGCGGCATTTATTTTCATGCGGTTAACAACCCAAAAAGTTGATATTAAATATTTTTAGCGACATATTGAAAATATATATATAATCTTTGCTTCTAGATAGTTACTAGAAAAATCAGCAGACCTCTTTTGGGAAACCGAACCTTAAACCAAATCATATTGCCAAAAACAAAGCTGAGCCCAAACCCGAACCGAACTATCTTTATTTTTTCAAATATAGTTTCGTTGGGAATAACAAGTTTTTGTGGGTAATCAATTGAGTACTAATCATTGCATTGATCTGTCCATATTTGATAGAGAGTTTCCTTTATTATTTGTAAATAATTATAGTCCCAAACTAAGTTGTGAATCGAAGTTTATGAATCATGGCGGGAAACCAGCTTCTCGAAGCGAGGCAAGGAATACGTTGTTATTGCCTCATTTCTATATAAACGCTATATTTAAAATGATATGAAAATAGCCGCACATCATTAAGTATCGATTTCGTGCTTTATTCTATTCAGTTTGCAAATAACCATTTATTTTATCGCCGTTTGTGTTATCGATTTGCCATAACAACTGCTGCAATAACATCGTGTGCCTCGCAGCACACAAAATTGAAATGTAAATAAATAAAAGTATCACCTACAGAAAACTCTGCCGCGAAACGCTGGAGCTCGCACCCCGAACTTGCAGCGCAATTGCCTCGCGCTTGTGCCACATTTTGGGGCACACACCCACGCAAAAGGCAAAGTTACGGCAAACTCTTGCAATTAAACTGTCAGACTTATGAATTCATTAAATATTTAAACTGTAGATTTTGAATAATTAAAATTCCATTTATACATGCATATACATATAGCCGCAACAACAAATACGCCCTGCCACAAAACTCTGGCAATAAATCTGCGATTAATTAAAAAGACTTGGGAGCCCGGCTGGGCTGCCAGCTCGTATACGTAATGGCAATATGACTTAATTACAAAAACATAACCAAAACCCAATACCAGAACGCTTCTATTGTTCGTGTTTTCCTTTGTTTCTTTTTTTTTTTTTTTTGTTAACTCTTCTTTTTTTTTGCTAACTTTTAACTCTTTCGACCCACTCGCTTTCCATTGAACTATTGTCTGGCAACGCTGTAAATTTATGCAAATCACAGCGCTTAAGGTGTAGCGAACCGTGCAGAATGTAGTGCTTTGGCTTTTGTTGTCGCACGATGAATGTTTCCCTTTATTTATTTACTTTTTTTTCTTCTGCTTCTTCTTCTACCTATAAGTTGGTCGTGCTCGCATTTTGAATGGCACTCACTCACCTGGATCGTCGTCGTCGTCCCAATCGATTTGACCGGAAGCAATATTGATGTGTGCTGCCATCAGCAGCAGCAGCATTGTGAATAGCGCCAAATGTTGGCGTTGCCAGACGTTGCCGTAGGAAGTTGTTATGTGCATTGTCGAGGAAGTAGTTGCCGTATCAGTTGTGCGGAAGCGCGAATTTGTTCTAGTTCTAGACGTTGCCTTCGAACTCAGCCAATGCATTTCTGTTGAATAATACAATTTATGCGAATACACACTTGTCGTGTATATCTTTTTTGCGATTCGTTACACGTTGTTCCTTTTTTTTTTAGTTATTTTTTCTTTTTTTTATTTTAATTTTAACACACACACCGCAACACTAACGAGCGCGCGTGAGAACAAAAGTTGCGCTTGGGGCGCGTGGCTTGGGCTCAGTATTTGGCCGGGCCCTGGCTGCAACTGCAGCAGCCCTTATTTGGCCTTAAACATGCTCGCCAACACTAATGAAGCGAAATGAGCAAATATTTCTTAAAATTCGCTGCAATGTGGCGCCCTCCACAGCCACAGGCGCACTCCTTGAACTGGCTAGCTGGCTGGCTGGCTGGGGCTGGTTGCAATGTACACGGCTTTTTGCTCGACAACAACTAATTAAGTTGTTTCATGTACAGTTTTTTTTGTGCCTTGAGCACAAGTTTTGTGCTTTTCGAGTCGTTGCCGCAGCAGCGTATTGAGGTGTTGCATTGTTCAGTTGCATTCACAGCTTGCAAGTAATCCTGCCACCAACTGCTGTAAAGAGAGAAAAAGAGTTGAAAACGTAACAGTTAATTATGATTTGCTTTTATATAAAAAAAAAGCTAGAAACGAAGCGCAGCAAAGCTAAATAAAACCATTCTTAAGTGCATTAACAAATTAACTGATTCTCAGCTGCCGGCCCTAGATTGAGTGGCTCGCCTGTTTTTCATTCACGGCTAAAACTCAAACGTTGCAGTTCATTCAATTAAATTCACACGTATTTGAGTAAAGGCCAAATGCAATCAGTACTTCGACAAGGCAACATCTTTTTGCAATTGCGAATACTTCGCATTTCCAATTAATTACTTCTAGACTTTTTCATAATAATGCAAGAGAGATTAGATTCCCTTTGAATGCTTTTGCACTGATCAATGTATGTACAAGAGTCTGTCCAGACAGACTGATTGACTAATTGGGGATCAAAGTAGAGTCCAAACCTTAAGAGCTTTCGTACACATTTCATTGTCCAGACAAACTGATTGACTGACTAATTAGTGAGCGCAATACTTAATAGCTTCAGTAAAAATCTTCTTTTTTGGGAAATTCAGCCTCAAAGTGGGGAAGAGAGTGCTTTATTTTCTATGAATAACATCAACAACAACACGGTCATAAAAAACCGGGTCGGTTACGTGTCTAACCATTGAACTGTCAAGCGCGACGTCGCTGGCTGAACTCGAAAAGTGCTGTAGCATTTAATACTTAGAGTTCACGAATATGTACACATCACATTGTAGATAATAATCATCAAAAGTCACGAAGTTCTTAAAAAACAGCTGCTATCTAATCTATTTATACGTTAAAGTTGTCAAATATGTATATTAATACTTAACATTTAATAACAATATCTGAAATATTGTCAAACTTTATGAGCTATAAAGAGACTTTTATCTATGCACATAGTTTTTAGCTAATGTGGCTAATAAGTAAATTATAAATGTTAGTTTGTTTGGCAAAATGTAGTTGAAAAGTTAAAAGCAACTTGAAATTAGTATGTAATTTAAAAAGTTTTTCCTAGCAACTTTTTTAGCAAAGCAATACTCTGCTGTAATCTGATTCCAGCTATATATACATATATATTTATATTTAAAAATATTCTAGAGGGGGATTTCGCTGGACTTGTCCGTGGTACGTATAAAATAAATAAACTAAGAGCCAAACCTTATGAAAATCAGTTGAGTTTTATGGGGTTATGGGGGTGGAAAATTTAGACCTATGTCTATATAGGGTATTTGAGGGTACCATTTTCACATGAATTTTGACTAAAAATAATATTGCCAGATTTAGATGCCAAATTGATCTAGAGGGTAAACCATGGACAAAAAGCCAAACCTTATGAAAATCGGTTAAGTTTTGACCGAGTTATGGGGGAGTATTTTGACCTATGTTTATATAGGATATTTGAGAGTACCATTTTCACATGAATTTTGACTAAAAATAATGTTGCCAGATTTAGATGGCAAATTAAACTAGAGGCTAAACCATGGACAAACAGTCAAACCTCGTGGAAATCTGAAGAGATTTGACCGACTTATGGGGGTGGGAAATTTCGACCTATGTCAATACATAGAGGTTAATTGCGGGTATAAACCGACCTTGCCCATGCCAGGTGTAAGATAAATTCTCACAAAGATCTTTGAAAATGAGTTTGAGGTTGATCGGGTGGTAAACAAAAAAGTAGCATACAAATGTTTATCCAGACTTGCGGGTGGAATTTCCTGAAACCCCATCTTAACGTGCACCTTCATCACATAAGGTAACCTCAGTAAAATTTCAACTGCCTATCTCTTACGGTATGCTTTGTGTGTTGATTACCAATCAGTCAGTCAGTCATTCAGTCAGGACAGTCTGTTTTATATATAGAGATAAAGAGAGTTTAATCAACTATCATGCTTCTTAGACCCCTATGACCAAATACTTGACTCTTATCGTTAGCTGTCTGTAAGATCTTCCTAATTGCACGCTGAACTACTTGTTAACGAAACGGATATAAGTTTCACTTTTCGAAGCACAAGCAAATACCCAACGATACGCTTTTGTAGGGCTCTCAGTCAGTCGGTCGCTTCTTAAAGCGCCCTGAACAAAGCGTGCCAAAAAGTGTTGCCTACTTTTTTGGTGGAATTGTGGGGCAGCACGCCATATGCACGCCTCAACGCCCACTATCCGCAGTGACTAATTTGCCGTAGTTTCGGCTGCTCTCAGCCGCTGCCTGCCTTATTATGCGCACTTCAAACTTTAGACAACGCGGCAGCAGCAGCAGCAGCGACGGCGGCAGCGGCAGCGACAGCAACAATAACAACGCGGCTCGGAATCCGCCACAATGTTGTTCATTTTTGGCAAGCTTCGTGCACCGCGCCGCACCGTGTTGTGCTGTGCCGTGCAACGCCGCGCTGCCCGCCAGCCCTTGGCTTGGCTGATTTTTAATGCAGGCAGCCACTCACTCAAATTTTCGAGTGCGCCAATGCCGCTGCAGCAAAATGTTGTATAGTTTTCGTTTAATTTGATGCCATTGTTGTTGTAGTTGTTGCTATTGCTGTTGTTGCCGCTAGCGAAACTGTGTCGCTAAAGTTTCACGTCGGACCGGCTGATTCGACGAAGCACAAGTGAATACAGAAAAAATTACGCCCCATCCACCCCCTAACAAACACTTAAAATGAAAAAAAAAGATGAGTAATATAGTCCGGAGTACTCGACCAGGCGATACCCTGAAGCCAGCGTGGAGCTGACATTCAAACTTTTGTCTACACATACACATAAACACACACATGCATGTGGGCGCTGCTCTGCTTCTTCTTTCCTTATCCACGGACTATTGAGAATGCGTTCCTGGGTAACTTCGGTGCTTATAGTCCGATCTTTATGAAATTTTCAGGGCCTAAAGATGACATACTTAAATGTGTAAACATACACAATATAAATATTAAAAAAAGTAAAAAAAAATAATAATAATTATTAAATGTGTATGTATTGAACCCCAAGGCTCCACCTTCCTTTTCAAATTAGTTATTTCAGTTTATGGCGAAGGGTAGACATTGAGGGGGAATTTTCAAAAAAAAAAAAATTCTACAGCTTTAAATCTGTTCCAAGCCTATCAAATTATCGATAATTATCGTTATCTGCGTATGGCACTCAAGAATTTATAACTCCAATATCAAGTCTCTAGCTTTTCTAGTTTCTAAGCTCTACGCGTTCACACAGGAGAACAAACGGATATAGCTCTAATCAAGAATCTGTCTACTTTGTCGGGTTGGAGATGCTTCCTGCTGCCTGTTACATGGTTTTGCACATAAACCCTTTTGCCCATTTCATTGAGGGTATAAAAAAGAAAATGGAGGGGGTTGAAAAAAAGTTGTCTGCCAAAATCAGCGCCACTTTTGCCACAGACATTAAGCGTTGCATGCAAAATTACCAGCGAGTGGTTTGTATTTCCACTCTGATTGTTGTTTAACATGGTTACATTGTCCTTGCAACTGAATCCTGTTCGGCAGTTATTTTAGTTGTGCTTGCAACGGTGCATCCATGTGGCTGCTGCTCCTGCTGCTGCTTCTACTCTGATTCTAGCCCTTGCCTGCGGCTGTGGTTATGCATCATGTCATGCTCTAGTTGCAAAACTTTTGCTGTTTCGCTTCTTTTTTTCTAGCATTTTTTATCGCTTTATTTATATGCATATGGGACAAGTGGCATAAAAAAGTGCAACAAGCAGCTAACTATACATAAATTTGTTTTATGCACAACATAAACTTTTGCACATTTGTTGCCAAAAAAAAAATGAAAAACGTAAAACGTAAATTCTAAAATATAAAAGCTCAGCTAGTAAACAGGACCCTTTGTTGTGCACCTGCAGCATCAACTAATTTGTGCTTAGACAAAGCCAAACGAAGTGAGCAAACTTTTGCAGCTTAACTGTCGGGCTGCATGCAGCATGCGGCATACACATGTAACTAGTTGCAGGTTACTTCATCAACATTTCACGCTCGACTTGGCCAAACCAGGCTAGAAGAAATGGCTGCTGCCGCCTGCGATGCCAGGCACGCAGTAAAAATGTATGCCCCATGCCCACATGCCACAGCTGGCCGGGCGGGCTGTGCGTCTAACTGTTTGCCGCACCTGGCCAAAAACTCTGCCGACAAAATAAACTCTACTCAACTGTTGAAAATCAACTGGCGACCCCAGAGCGCACACCGTTCCGTATACGTGGTCCACAAAAGTTTGCAATCAATTTTTTCACAATTTTTTTTTCTTCTTTTTCTTCTTCACTCGACCACCGCAAATACTTGGGAAACATATTGAGCGGTGCGAACGTAAGCTTATTCCCACAACCTATGTAATAGATCAAGTACAAATAACGTAGTAAAATATACTCAAATTTAGTTCCCCTGAACTAAATTTACTGGCGCTATAAGCGCTACCTTAGCAAACCCTATCTAATATGGTGAGGCGCTTTGTTTTCAGTTTGGGTTTGTATATTCATCCACATCAAATTGACTGTCAATTAAGTTGTATGATAAATAAACAAACATTTTCCCTTATTCAGATCAATTTTCTTAGATTTTTGCCTTAATGACAGGAGGGAGAAATAGCAGAAGGCAACAGATCTTATTTGATACTTTTATTTTTTGAGAATCCTGAGGTTTTCTTAACTTTGATTTTTGCTATGACAGCAATTTTATATTTTTATCAGACTAAATTGGGACAAAAGCCAAAGTTTTTGAATTCCTTTAAGGAATTATTTAGATATACAATAAACCTACATTTTTTTTATTAGTTATATATTATAAAAATCATAATTAAAAATATTTTTTTTTTAATATATAAATAAATATTTAATGAATAAGTTTTTTTGTGTATAAATTAAGAAACAAATACACGATAAATCAGTTGTGTTTTAATTTTTCGTATAAAACAGGTAATACTTGATAAATCAGATTTGTTCGAATTCAAAAATTAATTGAAAGGAAAAAAATTGGTTATTTTGCGTATCGATATACGATTTCCAATACACCTAAAGCAAATAAAGCTAGTCTGTTTTTGACTGAACTGAAACCTAAACAAATCGTTATATATAAAGAGACTAACTAACTGACTCAGAGCATTATTCATTGAATCCGGGCAACGCCAGGTAATTTCTTTTAGTAGGCAAAAATGCGAAAAATAATTATTATCGTTTTACAATTAATTAATTAATAATTTATTTTATATAGGTTTATATTTATATATATTTTAATATATATATTTAATATAGATATATATATTTTAAATTTGTTTATTCATTTTTATTCTTTACCATAACTATTTTTGTTATTTCAATCAGCTTAAGTACTTATAACAATTATAATTTATGTAATGATAATATATTTGTAAGTCTTTCCTTACGTTATCTTCCATTGCTGAACACTTTTCGAACCACTGTGCACTGTATATATATATATACATGTATTACTGTTGATATATGTTCATATAATACACGTATACTAACTAAAATACTTTATATAGGAACTGCTTTTAGCCAGCTGCCGCCTTAGTTTTCTTTAATTGAATCTCGGTAATCAGTTAAATAGATCTGCCAAGTTTTGAATGCTGGGTATTTACATAAGTTTACTACCTTTGCTTGCTTTGGGGCCAGGCTCGTTGGCCATTTGTAGCCGCCGCAACGTCTGCTTTGTTGCTTTGTCTGCACGTGCATATATACATATATAAACATGTATAAGTAAATATTTCGGTGTGTGCGGATGTGCGTGTGTGTTTTGGCCAACAGTTGCCGCAGCCCAGTTTCCATTTCGTGCTGCTATTTTGCCAGCAAGTTAAAGTGTTTCGCCACGCACTCCAATAAAAACATCTGCACGCACACACACACACACACACATCCAGAGTTGGCCAGGACTATGCGAAGCTAAACCATTTGAGTGCTGCCACGTTGTTTGTTGTGCCAGTTTCGTGACGAGCAACTCTTGCGTTACGCATACGCTGCGTGGGCCCGTCGATGGTGGCACGGATTGCCAGACACTCTAACCGGGAGCTATGGCATGGCCGTTGCTCTTGGACATTTATTATGTTTATCTAGCATTCAATTTGGCTGGCCAACCTGTTTACCAGCGTTTGCATCAATGTTTGCCGCCCGTCTGTGCCCGTGCGGCATATGCTCAAGTGTTTAATAGCTGAATGCCAAGTGGCGACTGTCATCAGCAGCTGCTCAGGCTCAATAAAATTTGCGGCATGCAGCGCAGCCGGTGTTCACATATATATATATATATTAGGCCATTTGTTACACTTCACTGGCTACGTGGGGTTTTAATAAATATTAATTGCATTAATTCAATGCTAATTAAAAACCGATAACAAATCCAAGCGTGCACAAAGCAAATGCCGCCTACGCTCAAAGCTGTCTAAGGCCGACGCGGAAGTGTGCGTGCTTTTGTGTGTGCGTGTGTATCTCTTTCAAGTCCAGGCGACGCATAAAAATAACTCATACCCCAAAAATGGAATGATATAGGGGTTTTACGCAGTGTCAGGGCAAAATATGTCAACGTTACTTAAATTTGAACATTAACATAGCATTTGCTATGCCCAACCAACCGAGCCCTTTGTGCCGACGCAACCTGCCCCCGCACAGGTGTCAATTTTGTTGCCAGCGTCGGGTAATTGCCGTCAGCTTCTTGTTGCCATTACAATTCTTGTTGTGCAGGACAATTTGCGAATGTGTGCGACTGTGTTCAAGTATCGCATTTAGTTGCACGGTCTTCGGCCGTGGGGGTGAAACGGAAGCAAGAAACCGTGAAAGTACACAAAGAGAAAATCAGCGTAAACAAAACCTAGAGGTTTTCACTTAAATCAAAGATTGAAGTTGTTTAGTCTGAGAACGGAATTCGTATTTTCAAAACAATATGAGAGACAATATGGAGAACTTAGTTCAAGAAATCAAGAAAGAATGCCTTATGCCTACTTCACGTATGTTATATCTTTTAATAATTGAGGACTATCCAAGAATTAAATATACTTAGCAAAGTAAACTGCCATTAATTCTATCCCGATCTTATCAGAATTTACAAAAGGGTTGAAAAGGCAGCGGCAAAAGCCTATCGATAATCAAAGATACCGCAAGCTATCGATATATAAAGTTATCGATAAATAAAGCTATTCGTAAAAAAACCTTCCTCATTTATCAGAAGTCTGGCCGAACCAATTTATATAATAATATTATATAAATACTCCTGAAACAGTCGAGACTTAACATACAATAAAGTTCGATAAATAACGCAATCGATTGAATATAAAAGTATCGTGAAATATATCGTCAGCCTTTTTTTCACTTAATTGTTCATTTTTAAATGAGAATGAGATATTCATATTTAGTTAAAGACTATTCAAGAATTAAACGTTTTATTTGCCTCTAACTCCATCCCGGTTCAACAAGAATTGATATATGTCTTTTGTTCTTTTGAGTGTAGCAGAAGCGGCGACTGCGGCAGGCAAACAGACAAGTTGGAGTAGAAAATTGGCGGTGACATTGATGGGGTGATACCGTAAATACCATGGACAAGGGGGGGGTGCTGGGGCTGTGCGGCAGGCAGGCAGGCCAAGTAGTGGGCGGACGCTGGCAGCAGCAGCCACCGCATCGCCACAGCTCCAGCTACAAAGTACACAAAAAGTTTTCTAATTATTTTGTCATTAAACGCACACAGAGTCACAAACACACACAGGCGCACACACACACGCACACACACAGCAGCCTTGTTTACAAGCATACACATGTTTGTCGAGCTATAAAAAAGGGTTACGTATCCAAGCCAAACCCACACACACACACACACACACAGAGAGAGAGAGAGATATATATACTCCTTAGCTCCAACGAGCGGCAGACACGAAGCAACTTTTTGTCCTAATTGTTTCATTTCATGAAATGAAGGTAAGAAATTTTGGCAGCTGTGCGTATATTGCCCTAGGTTGTTGTGCGCACAAAGACACACACACACACACGCACACGCACACATACACAGTTGCTGCATTAAAGAAGACATCTACGCGCTGCACATAAAGCGATTAACACGCCGAATGCTTGAGGGCCTGATTGGTTGGTCGTGGGGAGGGGGGGACTGGGGGACTGGTGGCACGCACTTTAACAGCCGCGCAACTGTGGCTGCCGCCTGCGTGCCTCCTCATCTTGTTAAACAACAATTTGTTGAATTAATATCATGCGCACACAGATGTGTAGCTGTATTTAGTATATGTGCATGTGTACATTTGTGTGGCCTGGCGCATACTTCACTCTGCATGTCGCTGTGTACTTTGCTCACTTTGACGCCAAGTCAAATACGCACACATCTATATAAATATAAATATATATACATACATATATATATTCGTGCTTAATAGCACACGACGCTCCTCTTACATATCATGTTGTCATGTCTGCTATAATTTTGACATTGCCTTCGGCTGCTGCGACTTGGGACTAAATTAATGTTGCTCCGTTACCAAAAAAAAAGTTTTTATTGCTGATTACCAAGCCAAGCAAAACAGCTTGGAATCAAAGTGGATTGTTTCGGCAACGAATTGTTAAAAACTTTTTTTCTACCATTTATTCAAATATGCATAAATGGGCTGTCACTAAACAGCTTTTGTGTCCAAAGTTCAGTGTAGACCGATTTGTGTGACCAGCTAATTTTTCTAATCGCATTTGAATATTATTTTAAATCAAATATATTCCAAAATTGCTTTTAAAATGACTTTAATGCAGCCTGTAGTCTATCTCAGCAACAACATGACGATAAACAAATTGGCATATCAATTAATAAAGTTGTCGATAAATAAAGCTGAAGATAATGCTAGCGATAAATAAAATTAATTCAGAGCTCGTCAAGCTCTCCGAACAAGCATTAAAGGCCTATTTAAAACAGTCTTTGGAACAGTCAGAACCCCGATAATAACTTTCCAAACGATAAAGAAAATATGCCGATCGAAATGGCCGTCGATAGGTTAGCTATCGGTAGGAAGGGCTGTCGATAAAAAAGCTATCGGTTAAGAAGCTACTATTAAGTCTATTTGGAATACCTTTGAAAAAGTCTAAAGACTTTTAATATGCTTTAAATATATCAATAAGGAAAACGTTACCCATTTTTATCAGAGCTGTAGCTTAACTAACATTTAAGAACAATTGTAAATACCGTTGAAACAGTCGGAAAGGTAAACAAATTCTAGTACAATAACGTGTCCATCGATAAATAACGATATCGATAAACTGACAGCCTATCGTGGAATATATAGTTATATATAAGTTTTATGTTCAGCTTAAAAATATCTATCAAAACATTGCAATGCACCGGACCGATATAAAGGATTAAAAGTAGCCAACGCCAACTGCAATCTGAAATCCCAGTCTGTCTGGCTGTGTGGGAGTGTGCGTGTGTGTGTGTGTGTGTATGTCAGTGTGCATGTATTGGTGAGCGCCTCTCATATGCACACAGGCGCAAAACGCAATCCACTAAATTGCGCGTTTGTAAGTGAAAAAGCTGTGCAATTACTCAGGAGAGCAACTTTCTGATTCAACTGCAACAACTGCTGTCAAAATGTCATAAATTGAGTGCTGCCTCTGGCCAACAATGAAAAGAAACAGAAATGAAACATTTAAAGGCGGCAAAAGCCGCAGCTGGCATACCCTAACCTAACCAGGCTAATTTTACTAGTTAGATAACAACTAACTAACTGGAACCAACTTTAAACGAGTTTCCGGGTGTCCAATGATAAGATAAACTTATCTTCTGAAAGCTTTTCGGTTTTCAGGCACTTGAAATCTGCTTATGTTAAAGTTATCTTGAACTTTTTATGTACTCTCGTTTTTTACTCTAAAAAGTACAGTGGACACTCTTAAAATAGAATTGAGTATTTTGAAATTGTTTAAAAATTGAGATTTCCTTTACAAAAGGGAAAACTGCTTTCATATACTAAACATTGTTTTATATATTTTCTTTTCCAAAGTAATCTCAATTGTTTCATGATAGTATCACATCCTATTCCCTTTTTACTCTAATAAGTACAGTGAGCGCTCGCTAAATAGACTTCATCGGTTCTAGAAAGTTTTCAAATGCGCGAAAAACTTGAAGCTTGACAGCCCTACTTTAAAAACTGTAACAAATATAAAAAACAATGATTTATATTTCTTAATTTCAACGAGAAAATGTTTCCAATAATTGAATAATTTTAGCTTCAAGGAGTTTTAAGGCATTATTAGGGCTAAAAATAAGAAACAAAATAGATGCATATATTTTTTAAATAAGAATATAAAGAGTCTAATGCTGATATATTTAATGAAACTTATATTTAAAATATAATAGGTCGGTAAGAAAGAACAAAGAGGTGCTATTCGTATAGGCTTGAAAATACTATACTACAATTTTTTTAATATCTCAAACTTATATTTGAAAGAAAAGTAGATTGTGTACAGATATATGTCAAAGAAATCAAGTACAAGTACAAAATACGGAAATGGAGCCAAACCGAAACAATGTGTTGCATAAGAAAACTTTCCGAAGGCATACTCTAATTTCCTCTAACTCTCTCATTTCCTCTCTTTCTCTCTCTCTCTCTCCCTCGCTCTCTGCCAAAGAGATACACATCGACTTAGAGACTTATAGAGATGCGTCCGTGCAGTCCAAACTGACAGACAAACAGACAATTAAAAAGCCCTCGAGTACGCCAACTGTTTGACTGCATTTGCAGCGCTCTCTAATCTCTGGGGCTCGTCCATGATTTTAGTTTCGTTACCTCCCAGCGGCACAGGCTGACGCCGACGTACAGCAGGGGCGGGTGCGGAGATCCTGCGGAAGCTGTATGAAATTATTGTTAGTATTCAGTGTAGGAATACGGCTACAAGGCTGCTGCTGCTGCTGCCAACGACTTTTGGTTAAACGAGTCATTTTCATGGCAGTATCGAAGCAGAAGGAGCAGCAGCAGCAGCAGCAGAACAAAACCAGGCAGCAATATATCGAAACATTTGCCAACGCTTTCAAGTGGTTCGGTTCGCATTGGCACCGCCACAACTTTACTCAATTACGTTGCCAGCACCAACCCCACCACCCGCTTTTGCTAACTACTCTCTACACTCTGAGAAAACTGCCGGACTAACACCTGGTATAGATCTAAAAATTACCTATATATGCTTTTCTTTTATTTCCAAAAAAAAAAACTTAGAAAAAGCATGTTTAAATTGATAAACCCATACTTATTGCAATAATTTTTAAAATATGTCTTCCTTTTTTTTGAATATCAACTAACTCCTTCTCGATTTCAGAAATAAACTTGATATTACATTGATAAATACAAGCTAGCTGGGCTTGAGTACCAGATAATTATTTCATACTTAAACTAAGCTAAAAACGTTTCAATTCAGAAATTGCGGAATAAAAAATCTTTCTCTAAGAACCTGCTTATTCCGCTAAAAAGATCTAGGATTAAATTTGGCAAATATTTTTGCACGATTTCACCCTAAAATTCTTGATATATTTATTTTCTCTAAGTGTATCAGTTGCTTATTGTCCCCGGCCAGCCCTCTACGAAATACACGTCAACTACTTTGGTAGACTTTCTGAACGAGTTGAGCTCACCTCTCAGCTATGAAATCAACGACTTTAGTGCAAACTTTCAACAATTTGCGTTTTGGCCACGGCCTGGCACGGCGAAGGCACCAGCAAATCGAAAGCCAAAACTTTTTGACTACTCGCAGCAGGCAGGTGAGCCAGTTGAGGCAGGTGAGGCAGTCATCTAGCCCCTGGCACGACCACACAGCACGGCATTCGGTAAAGTTTACCATTGCTGCTGCACAAATACCCAACGGGCTGCTTGATAAAAGTGAGGGCTCGTTTGCCATGTGCCCCAAGGGGGCGGGGCAGCGGCGGCGTCGGCGACGACGTCGACGCAGCGTTTACATCTACATTAGCGACGCTGCCGACACTGATATCAAAAGTATTATGTGAATGTGTATAGGTGTGCGTGCGCGTGTGTGTGTGTGTGTGATTGTTTGTGTGTATAAGCTGCGGCATGGGGCCGTGGCACGCATCTAACCATGCGCCGAACTTTGATGAGCTGTTGTAATAATAATACGTCCGAATGTCGTCGGGAGTTATGGTAAATCAACGCTCACCCACTCACACACACACACACACACGCACACACACACACCCTCTGTGCATTTGTGTGGGATATTTGTGCAAACAGTCGGGCAAAAAGTTGTAAAGTTTCCGACAGGCGCCTTCAACTGCACTCGAAGGTGGCAACTAAATTATTTGAAATTGTGGCGCGTTCCCAACTCAACTTTCGCATAATTTTTCGCTAAGGCGACAATTATGATGGGCGTGAATGGTCCGCCTCAGGCTGAGGGATCAATAAACTTGAAAGGTTAATTAAATGGGCCAAGACGACAGGTTGACAGACTTCAGCAGAGCAGAAAGCGCCGCATTAACTCTGCTAATTAAGTATATTTATTCTATGTTAGCAATTGTCGAAAGGGCTTTTCATTTATTTAACAAACTCAAATTCAAATAATAACAATTCAAATAGTTTCGAAAAGTTTGATTTCCACTTGAAATCCACTCGACCCACAGAGCAGCAGTCACAACTGCGCTGCCTGCCTTCTGATGAATTTTCAGTCAATTTGATTGATTTGTTGACACAATGAGAGCCACACTGAACAAGTTAATTGTGACCTGTTTGACACTTGGCAAATTGCTTTGGCTTAAATAGCAATTCGCCAAAAAGCCCCAAAAACGAAAAACTTTGCACCGGGCCTTACAAGTGCTTAAACCCTTTGCCTGCCATAAACAGCCGCAGTTAAATTTCAAAGACAGGCGCATAAATACGAGTCACGAAATCGGTTTAGCTATCAAATACTATAGATCTATATACAAGTGAGTTATTACTCTGACAACTTGAATGAGGTATATCGTATATCGCATCGTTATCGTCCAACGTCATCATCATTCACAATGCTGGGCAAACTGAAAGCATGAAAATCACAATCAAACAATGGCTGCGATGTGGGCGACCATTGCGTGTTGTCTGTAAATAACACGACAGGGGGGTCGGTCGGCAGGGGGGAGGGGGTAGGATCGGACAGTGACTGTGCCCATTGAGTACAGTATATATGTACATGCATAATGCTTTACAATAAATGCTGAGCTCCATAGTTGTAGACACAATTCCATTGCAGAGCATCTGATTAGCACACACTTGAATTGTTGCTTTGTTGTGCTCGGGTCTAAAGCGGGCTGCTTCGCACACATAATGCCCATTGTTAATGACCGACGGGCCGTTGCGACCAGTTGGTCGCAATTTATAATTTCTGTTGCTTGAGCAACGGCAGCAGCAGCAATCAAATTTCTCAATTTGATTTGTATCAATTGCCAAAATGAAATTCAATGGACATGCGAGCCAACACCTTTTCTGGCCGAAAAAGGGGTTTCCTAAAATTCCCCAACAATGAAAATGACAGCTGCTGTTGCTGCTGCTGTTGGCTGGCTTCGTCCTGTTTGCCTGTCAGTCGTTTGTTTACATTTTATTGTTATTGTTGTCGTTGATGGTATTAATAAATTATCTCTATCAAGATTCACGCTGGCCATGCTTTTCACAAACGTTTTTAGTGCTGGATTTGTAAGCGCTTTTCCTTTTTTTGTGCGTCGCCGGGGGCAGGGTGGGGTGGGGAGGGGAGGGGCTGGGCAATTTGTCTATTGACTGTGGCGCACATTATTTTCTAGCTGGTTAAATTTATTTACACGCATAATGCATGCTAACGAGCTCTTTGTTATTTATATTGTTAACCATTACGATCATTTAAATGGCCAACATAAAATGCATAATAAATTATTGACAAGTCAACAGCTTATGGATAATAAAATCAGATGTTCAATTAGAACAGATACCCTGTAATCAGCTTTTAGGTGCTATGAATTATGCATATACTTGGTAACATTTTATATGCATTTATAATATATTATGAATCGATTTATGCAATTTAATCCCTTGAAGTTAATCCCTTAAGCAACACTTCAAGATTAGTTTGCTTTATATTAAAAAATTGCAATAAAATTAAACATTTTCTATATTATTGGTGTATATGTATATATTCTTTTAAGGCATACACTTCATTTTATAAACTTTTTAATTATATGTGGCTCGGATTAAATTAAACTATTTATTAAAATTAAAAAAAAAAAGAAAATATTTATAACTTAACATTTTAGGGTTTTTTTTTTGTAGTAAGAAAAAGGGGATAATTATTATTTTAATTACAAACATTTTTTTGTGGGTTGCTTCGGTTCAAAAACCAAACCTCGCCCTATCCTTAAGCCAGTACATATGCTGCAACCGGTCGGATCGGAACACTATATCATATAGCTGCCATAAAGATCATCGGTCGAAATGTATGCATCTTTTTTATTTATCGAGATACCTTGACAAAACTCGACATTTTCTAGTTAAACTTAATCGGATTAATATCGCACTTCTATATTATACAGCACTAAAGCAAGAATCGGTCGAAAAATAAATTTTTGTGCAGCGAAATATTCTGCTTTCCAAGATATTTTCATCAAACTTATCATTTACGAGCTTCTATTATTCTGACATATCTGCAAACACGCAAGACAAATGTCTACAAGGGTATTATAACTTCTGTTGTCTTCATAAATTTTATCCAAAATATATACTTTTACTATTACCACATATAACTATTACTGCATTTATAAATCAAGGCATTTAAATTAATTAGAATTCTGTTTTTGTCCTCTTGACACAAGTAGAAACTGCATTTCTTGCCCCGCCAACAGGAAACTTCTTGCGATTGTAATTTGTTTAAAATGCCGGCCAACTAATCTGATAAATCATTTAATAGTGCACATAGAAAAAATTGAATCAGCGTGTTTGCAGCCAGGGCCACATCAACGTCAGTTTAGCTAATGCAGTCATTTTATGCGAAAGGACATGCCGATGGCATGCCTGGCATAGCCTGGCAGCAGGACGCCAACAGCAGGACGACTCGCGTCCGCAGCCGGGTGCTAATAGTTTTTAAGCATAATGCAATAAAGATGAAAGTCCAAATCATGCTTCATCAACATCAACGTCAACAATATAATCAACTTGGATAAAGGGGTCGGCTGGGCGGCTGGGCGGGGGGGGGCAGATACACAGAGATTCCGGGCGGCTCAGCTGGGCGGCTGCGGCTGCAGCGTCTGTTGGGGGGAGCGTGCTCCTGAGTGGCGTCAAGGGCTGTTGCGTAGCGGAGCTGCTGACAATTCAATGTCCTGCTCAATTTGTCTGCACGCAAATGTGCAGCAGACCAGCCAAGTTGCTATTGTTGTTGTTGTTGTTGTTGTAGGGCAATGGGGTCGTCAGGCGTCAGGCGTTAGGCTGTGAGGCTTGTGCGACTGCAGCTTAGTCACTCAAGTGCACAGCACATTGGACGCACGACAGACAGCCGCTTTGTCTGCTGCTCCAGCTCCTGCTCCTCCTGCTGCTCCAGCTCCTGCTGCTGGGTGCTGTCCGGTGTAAAAAGCGCAGCTGGCGGCATTTGCCGTCAAGTCCTCGCCCAGCTGGCTCGCCTGTCTGCCGGTGTCATCGTCCATGCTGACAAACAAAAGCGCCGACAACGAGCTCAAGGGAAGTGACTGCTGTGACTGACCCGGAAACATTAAAGGCACACCAACCAACCAGCCAAACCCCCCTCCTCCACCCACCCGACCGCCCACGACCTCCCCCAAACCTATAGCTTTGTCTGAACTAAATGCGCAAAGTCGGTTCATTTCAGTACGCATACTAAAGCAGCATAAATATTAATAGTTGAAAATTAATCAACAGCATATAGAAAAACAAGTGCGAGTGCCTTACTCGGTTGAGCGCAACTAAAAGATACCCTGCATGTCACGTCGAGCTGCATTTCTTCTAAACATGCGTATACAATAACACGCATGCAGACACGCATGCAGACACGCATGCAGACACTCATGCAGACACGCATGCAGACAAGCATGCACACGTGCGCATCAAGCCTTTTATTTCAGACTATGAGAAATACATTCTTGATTAACTGCGTTGTTTATAGTTCGATACATGTTTGGGATTCAATATATGAAGTTTTCTGGACTTGTGTATACTGTAGGAGAGTCTATTATAGATCTAATCCAAAGATTTGATAAAAAGGAGCCAAGTTATCGATGACTTACGTGTGTCAGTAGAAGGAACTACGTTCAAAGTCGTTAAGGCTTAAGGATCTTAGTTCGATGAATTCATATTTACAGACAAATGGATAGACAAGCGTATACGACTAGATCGACTCAACTCTTCGTCCTGATTAAGGACACATTCATTTTATGGAATCGGAGAAGCCTTTTTCTGCCTGTTAAATTTGCATAAAACTATTATGCCCATATTCAAATAAGTTCAGGGTATAAAAAAGAAACATATATATACAAATGCATAGTTAGTTAATTAGTTTTTGGCACGCACACACACACGCACAGTTTCTCACACACACACACACACACTCATTTGTATGACTTACAGTTATAACATAAAATTGGCTGACAGCTGCCATGCAACAATTTGGCCATTTTGGCAATGCAATGCTGTGTGGCAGTGGCCATTACTAAAATATTAACAAACTCAATTAAAGCGAGCACTAATTTTGCCAGCAACACACATTCGCACACATTAACACACATATGCACACACATACACGCATACGTGCGCATATTAGTTACATGTCTATGCATATGAATGCAGTTTTTGGCCCCGTGCCTTGGCATGTGTCTTTGCCGTCCAATTTATTGCCTCAAATAAATTAACAAAATTAAATTTAAATTCTGCATAAATGACCGCAGGTCAGCAGCAACAGCAGCGGCAGCAAAATGAAATGAAATTATTGGTTGCACTTGACTTGACTTGGCTAAAATTTAATTTAGCTTGGCCCATGTTTGCGCCGTAAATGCATATTTAAATACGCAGCCTCTGGCCAAGTTAGCTGGCCAGCCTGCCTGCCAGCCATCTAGTGAACTTGAGCTGCCACAGTTTGTTGACGCTGATAATCCCTCAAGTTTGTTGACAATGTGGGCTCACAGCCAGCGACTTTTGGCCTCAAAAAAGCATTGCGCATACGCCCCACGGGCCCAACAGCACTTGGCTTGCCACCACAAGTAATAGTTGAGGGCGAAAGCAAAAAAAAAATGTAAAATGATATGCAGCACATGCCTCTTGCCTTGCCGGCTGCATACACGAGTATTGAGACAACCGCAAAAAAGCAACAGAGCACGGCCTGGTGGCAAGCAGCTGGCAACTTGTGGCAAGACACGCCGCAAAGAGCAGCACAGCAGCCACTTAATAATTACTTGAACATTTTCATGCACTCAGAAGAAGACGAGCCGAAGTGTTTGCCCTGAGTCTGTGCTGTAAACATGTGTTTACTTTAGTGTTAAGAAAGGGCAACAACAAAAAACAGTGGGAAGAGTGCGCTTCGCCGAGCTTGCTCGACTGACAAATACGCAGCTTTATTTTCCCAGAGAAAATAATTAAAAATTGAATTTGATTTTAGAAATTAAAAATAGCTATTTAATTATATGATATAAAATCCATATTCACACACCTATACACACCTTTACATGATAACATACTTGTGAATTAAAATCAAATCATTTTTAAGCGAACTCCCAAAAAATTGTTTCTCTAGAATTTAAACGTTGTGGCCAAGCGTCGGCCCACTCCGCTCGAAGTTTCAAACTTGATAATGACAAGAATATATAATTTTAACATTATGTAAAAAACATGTTGGCTTGTTTGTTTTGTAAAACGAAAGAAGTTTCTTTATTGGCAATTGAGTTGCATTCCTTCGCTCCATCTTAGTTACTTTGTTGAATTTGTTAGCAGCGCTTTTTGTGAATAACTAAACTCACATCTCTTATTTGACCTGGGCAACACCGGGGAATTCCTTCTCAATATATATAAATAAAAAATCGTATCTATGTATATATTTATTTAAAGTGAAGTTCCCTTAAGTAATTTTATCAGAGTGCATTTTCTATTAAAATGTGATAGAAAATGGATTTATTTCATTATACTTGAAAAGACGGGAAGTTATTTTAAAATAAAATAAAGTCCGTTTGAAAATTTAATCAAAATGAAATGCAGCCCTGCTGTGATTTTTATGGACACTGAATCGTTTTTTCCATCTCTTACAAGCGAAGGGACATCTTTTATATTATAATACCCTACTTTAAAAAATTTATTTAGGGGGTACAGGGTATAGGAAACTTGTCACATAAGGTCGGGTCTACTGCTGCTGCTCTAATGAAGTAAAATAATTTTTCTTTTGCGCTTGAAATTTAATTGTTGGCTGCCTAAAGTTAACCTGAAATTTGAGTACACTTAACTTTAGTTAGCCGAATTTTGTTGCTTAATTAGCATAAATATTTTTCGCTCGCGATTTGGATTTATTTTCATAATTTTATTTGGGCTCACACACTCGAAAGCTGCCGTGGGCAGCGCTTTTGGCTCTTGGCTTATTTATTTTTAGTTTTCTTTTTGGTTTATGTATTTTCAGTTTTTTTTTACATGTGTGTTGCGGCATGTGGAAAAAAAGAAAAGTAAAACAAGGCTGCTTTTTGCTACATTTAAGGCGGAACTTTGCTAGTTGTAAATGTTTTTTTGTGTGTGTGAGTGTGCGGTTGGCCTGGCTGTAGACACAGAATTTTCTGTTCTATTTAGTTTGGTTTGTTGCCGTTGAATAAAACATTTTCACGGCTTGTGGGCTGGCAGCGACCCGCGAGGCGAACCTTCATATCAAATGTGTCTTGCACACGTATAAACAACGCCCGGCGAACGGGACGTATGCTTGATGTGTTTTTAAAGTGTGTGTTTATGCGATGCACAATGGCCAACCAACGACAAGATGTGCGAGCGACTGTGTGTGTGGGTGTGTGTGTGTGTGTGTGTGTATTTGTTGTGTGATATATGCATGTGCACGCCTTTTGTGTATGCCACCAAATTCTGTTGGCGGTGGTGGCAGTAAAAACCCTTTTCATTGCTGTTTACAGATCATTGACGTTGATTGTTTAAATGAAATGTTTGCTGTGTGCATTATTTGCTCTTACTTTTATTTGCTCGGCAAATTTTGAGGCCAAATAGGGCGGGGTGTATGTGTATGTAATACACACCTATCAGCACACAACGTTTGCGGCCACATAAAATGCTGAGAATAAGCTAAATATAAACACTGTCTGTGCGTGTGTGCGTGTGTGTGTTTGTGTGAGTGGGGCTAGTTAAAGTTATGGGCCTAGGGCACGCCCCAGAAAGTAGGCAATGTTTTATTGATAGCCATTTGAAAATGGTTGCAGGCTAAAGACAGATGCCAAGCATGTGTCTGGCCAAAAATATATTGGCTATAGAAGCATAAAGCTATTAGCATTCAGCTGGCGGTAGGGTCTGGAGCAGGGACACAGCCTAAACCTATAAGTAGACTAGCAAAATGCAACACCTTAAGACGACTGGAACCGAGCGAGGCAAATGGTTGCCCTTGTTTTGGGTCGAACAAAAATTAGCTGCGCTTGAAATTATATTTATATAATATATATTTTCTCACTTTTATTTTTTCACTTAAAGCACCTCTTTGTTTCTCGTTCTACAATTTTTGTATAATTATGTGAGCCAGCACAGCTGAGCACGAAAATTTAATTGCTTTTTGCTTATTTGAACACAAAAGGCGCGCAATTAGCTGACCAACAAAGGCGGCCAAGGAAAGCCATTGAAATGCTTGGCCCTGGCAAACTCCGAGCACTTCATAATTTATTGGCCCCAAGTCTCAACTTTGCCCAGTTCCGAACTGAACTTAACTACAATTTGGTTTTCGTGTACATTTCCATTGTCATTCCTGGAGCAACAAGAACTTTACTTCATTTCCATATATGTTTAATTTTCATTCGGCTTTCCATCTCATTCTTAAAAAAACAAACAATTGCGGCTGTTTTTTTTTTTTTTTTTGCATCTCCTGAATACAAACAAAAGAATTCATTATTTTACTGTTGTGCATTTAAATTTGATACAACACACGCTATTTTCGCACACACACACACACACACACATATATATATGTATATTTACACACACATATAAACATGAGGCACTTGCAGTTGATTTTAATCGCACTTTTCGTACGTTTTTTGAGTTTTGCATAAATTTTCCTTCTATTTCATTTTGTTTACTTTGACCTGGTTTTTCATTTGCGTTTTACGGCCAACTGTTTTCCGTTTTCCCGTTTTCACTTTTCTTTGTTTTTCTCTTTTGGCTGCCTTTTGTGCGAGCCTTATGCGCTTCTCATTAAAATAGGTAAACAGAATCGCATCAAATTTGCTGATAGACAACAGATAACAGTTAAAACTTTCTGCAAACTGTGTGTGCTAGTGTGTGTGTGTGCGTGTGTGTGTTTTTGGTTCTCGTGTGTGTGTGTAGGTGTGTGTGCTGATAAAGTCTGGGCGTTATTTCGGGGGCAGTTTGATTAGGCAAATTGAGGATAATGTTGATGAGCGAAAAGCCTTTTGAATGTTCTTGCTAAGTGTTGAGCATTAACTGCTGCAATTAAGCCTCAATTCAAGAGGCGATTATTTGGTAGAAAAGGGTTAACTTTGAGGAAAAATAAAAATTTCTAAAATAAATGTATAATGAGCGCAAAGCTTAAGGAACTTATGTAAAATGTGATGTGCTCATGCTTTCGGAAAGCATAGTGCTCTTTGTTAAAACTTATAAAAATATATAAATTCTTTAGATGAATACATAAAATAGTTATATTTATAGATTTTGGTTCACTGAAGTTCCAGTACTTAAAATTGTATCTAAATATATGCCTTTCTAAATTAATTTTTTACATATTAATTATAATATTTGCAGTAAGTTTAAGCTTATAAGCTTAAATTTGGAAATGTGCTCTACTACATAAGTTAAAAGTAAGAAAAAACTACAACATTTTTCAGTAGAAATAACTCATATAATGATATTTTATATAACAAATATTTTATGCTTTGTAATAATGTTCGTCTATAGAATTTTATTAGAAAGCATGAAATATTTTGACGCAGTTGTATTATTCGAAGATCTACAGAAGTCGTTTTCGTTCGTTCTTAAGCTTACAAGAAATAAGCTTAAAATTTAAAAAATTATTTTTAATCTGAAGATATCTTAAAAATTGCTTGTTAAACTGTTAAAAATAATTCGGTGCCATGTATGTCAGATGAAAGAAATGATTCTGAAATAGTAACAAAAAATGCTATTAAATATTTTGGCACAATTTTTAAACATAAGAATTATAATTTTGAGTGATTTGTTAACTGAAATAATTAGAGATAATTAAACATATTTATTTGATAGAATTAATTTTCTCCCATTTTGTTAATAGCCAAAATTTCACTTAAAATTCTAGTTTTTGTTGCCTTAAAACTTGCTGTTAAAAGGAGTTAAAAAATATTTCGCATTTTTTAACTCAAGAAACAAACAAAAGAAACACAAATTTTATGTGCATTACAATTTTTCGCATGCTTTGAATTTGCATAGTCAGGCATACGAGCGAGTCCTAAATCAGCCTTAAAGCCAACACATTTCACGAGCCTTTTTTTGTGTTTATTTTTTTTGTGTTTTTTTTTTGCCTGTGCAACAATTGTAGGTCAACACAAATCAGCATAAGCTACAACTACATATCGGGCAATAACATTTTTATGTGTTAAAGCTTTGTGACAAAAGGCCAAAATACAAACGACAAATGCAAAACTGCCCAATAAAGATAGAGAAAGGCGCGAGAGAGAGAGAGAGAGAAAGAGAGAGGAAGACAGAAGCAAGTGGCCAACGAAAAAATGGGAATGGAAAAAGTTGCTGCAACTTTGCCGCTGTGCTTTCTCCAGTGGCTGTAATAAATTTGGGCAGCTGTAAGCAAGCAACAAATGGGAATAAGCAAAACAAACGGCCATTGCAACAGTTCAGCACAAAGTCAGCAGGGGCGTTAGTCATGTGGGTGTGGCATGGCCGAAAGGGAATTGTTTATAAAACCCAAGTTTTTTTGCTTTTACGACCAAGAAATAGAAAGCAGTTAAATTGCCAAGCCATGGATCAATTTTTGCTGTCTTACTGCAGCTGCGCCACGCACGAAAAAAAAACAGTTCAAATTGGTCCAAAAATTTAAAAGTTCTCCTTAAAAAAGTGGTCTTAGGCGATTTAGAACAACAACAACAGTGTTCTACAAAGAATACCATTTTTTTTAAAGATGTACAATAAAAAGTGACTAAAAACTTGAAAGTTTTTTAAGCAGCGGAAAAGGTTTTTAACACGTAGAACATATTTTTAAACACTTTTTTTTTTAATGCATAAAATATTTCCTGAAAATTGTGAGTACATTTTTAAAATAAATGGAATTATTTTTTTGAGAAATTATATTTTTGAAAATATTGAAAAAATATTTATTGTATAATTATTGAATGGTAGAAAATTCGAAAGTTTTTTTAAGCATTCGGAAAAGGTTTCTTAAGACATAGAACATGTTTGTAAACATCACAATTTTGTGTTTTAATATGCAGAAAATAATTCCTGAAAATTTGGAAGTACCTTTTTTAAAAAGATGAAAATATTAAGATGAAAATTTAAGAAATTATATTTTTTTAAAACTTGAAAAAATATTAATTGTACAATTACTGAATGGTAGAAATTATTTTTAAAAAGTAGTAAAGTCTGAAATGTATCTGCTTCTCTTTCTACCAATTTCTTCCAAATGTTAGACAATATTAATAGGAGATATGCAATATTAAGAGCAATTTTTTTTTAAACTTAGTGAATATTTTGCTATGGGTAGCTGCCAAATTTGGCTGCTTGTCAATGGTATTTTGGCCCACTGTGCGCAGGGCAACTGCTTGATACACTGTCAAAAATATTGAGCTGCATGAAAACATGTAAACTGGTTGAGCATTTTTTGTTTGTTTTTGTTTGCACACACACACACGCACACAAGCAAAGAACCATGCGTATATGTATGTCATTTACATTTTATTCTATCTCATATCATGGCTGAGCGATTTCATTTTCATGCGTGTCCTGTTTGTTGTCCTGTGTGTGCGCCTGCATTTGTTTGTGTGCACAACTTGTTGTTATTCTTGTTGCTGCTGCTGCTGCTGCTGCTTCTGTTCTTGTTGTTGTTGCTTTCATTTTGTCCATTTAAATGGCAATTGTTGTGGCATCTGTTGCTATTCCCGCTGCCTGGCTACTGCCAGAGCTCCCTGGCCGCCTGCTTTTCATCTGGTTTTCATGTTTGCTTAGCCCTGCCTACCGACGTATTTATTCAGTTGCATGCCAAGCCCCAAAAATAGTTTTAAATGTAATTTCTAGATGCACCTACTAACTTGCCACTTGAATATGCAGCGCCCCGAAAATGCCCCACTTGAATATGTGGAGTGTTACTTTTGGCAATATACTACAAGGCGAGCAGACAGGCACGTTGTATGCATACCTACACACACACACACACACACACACACACACACACACACTGTTGAGCGCTAGTTTGCTGCGTTTTTTCAAGCCGCCTCTCAGGCAGAAGCTCATGAGTGCTGGTCCAGTTGGCAGGCACATGCATAAATATTATAAAACGTGCAGCTGGCTCAAAAGGTGAATAGGAGCTCAGCTCAAGCCTCCCTCCCCCCAAATAGTGAATAGGAGCTGAAGTCACCCCCTACCCCTTCCACTTTCATGTGTGTGGCCAAAGTGCTTACCCTCTGCTCTTATAAATAAGCCAGTTGGCTAGAATGCTCGGTATCTGCCTCTATATATTCCGAGTCCAGCTGTCTGCCTGGCTTTCTGTCTGTTTGACAGAATTTACCTTTGGGTTTCCTTCTTCTTCTTTTTTCGGCAAATGCTTTGACTTGTTGCCGTTGTTGTTGTATGAGCCTTTTATGCATGCAACGACAGCTAACTGATTTTACCTCATGTAGTATCTGCCGCACTTAGGCACAGGTTCCACACAATTTCTCATTCTCAACTAAAAATACTATAAATTCTGTTGCAAGCACCAATGCGAGTAATATTTTCCCGTGCACTTCTTTAAACGTGCTTAGATTCTCAGAGTCAATTCTCTTGTGTATGGTATTTATGTATATTACAATATTGAAACTCTATAAAAATACTGATACTTTTATCAGTATTATATTTATTTATACATTTATTGGCAAACAAACAAAGGGCTTTTAGTATTAATTTATTTGCTCGTTTTGCTCACAATTTTCGGGTGTTTATTTGGAATTTTAAAATTACACAAACTTCAGCCAGGCGACGGCTATTGTTCGGCCATTAAGCTGGGTGTGTGTGTGTGTGTAGGGCATGTGGGCGTGGCATTGTGGCGCACCCAAGAAAAGTGAGCAGCGAATTGCTCAATTTGCGGCCATGTTAAATAATTGCCCGATAACTGAAAATAAGCGCATGCAATTAAATGATTTACTACAAAGCCGGAAACGGAAATGCAAAAAGAACAAAAAATGAATCGAGTTGACGAAGTTTGTATATGCTACAAATGATAACAGGGAAATTAATTGTTTTTTTCCAAAAATAGATTTGCAGAGGGAGAAAAATAAAGATAGATAAGGAGAGATAAATATTTCAGAAATATGTGGAACCTGTTTCTATGTGAGGCTTATAGTTTTAAATAAGCAATAATCATTCAATTATTATTATTATTTATATTTTTTATATATTTTATATTATTATTATTTCATTTTTATCTTTTACGCGCATTTATCATAGATTTATTTTACTTTCTATGGTGAGCGCAGCAGATTTGTTATGTATAGAACTCTATTGCATGGTTAGGGTATCATAATGTCAAAATGATGAATAATAATTATGAAACTTACATGTTGTGCACTTCATTAAGAAGTGATTTAAATGCAAGCCAAGCCGCACGTTAAACAATGACAATTACCGGGGGCTGGGCCAACGCGTCGTATGCTTGTTATTAAAATTTGCCGTTGAAAAATGGACATGTGCGTTAAGCTAGGATTTAACAAATACCGTGCATTGCGAATATTTTTAATGCAAAGATGGAAACACAATAAACGAGCGCGTGTCGCGGGTCTGCTGCGGCTGAGCTTGAGCGACGCATTCGATATTTATGTGAAAAAACAACAACAACAAAATGTCCGCGAACAACGTGTAAAATACTTTCCGAGCTGAACACGCGCGCGTTATACTTTTTATTTAGCCAACGTTGTGAATTAACAATTTTTAATAAAGTCATCCACACGCACACGACTGGAGCAGGGGCTGCTCATTTAAACTGCTGAGCCGGGCCAAGGGCCAAGGCCTGGGGGTAGCTGCCACGCCTCGCGTCGCGTGAACACGGTCTTCAAGAGATTACAAATTGGAATGCAACAAGCAGCAATAACAGCAAATATTTCGCCCCAGTTGCATCAATATTTAATCTGTGTTTAACATTTCAATCAGCATTTAAATACAACGATATGGCGCTTTTATGCATATGTACGAAATTGTAAAATAAATAATTAATTTTTGCATTTATTGTATTTTTTGAAATTTTCGTATTTGCTGCACACGTTAATAAAATGTAACAACACGCACACACACACGCACGCACGCACACACACACTAACAGAGATTTGGTGGACAGTTTAAGTCGATTGTGCCCTTTTTGGCGATTTACTAACGTTTTGGGTACTGGCTGGCCGCGTATCCTTGAGCACGGTGTAGCGCCACGTTCCGACACGAATACGAAACTGAGCGATGCCAATGGCAAAAAGTGGCACGAGCCACAGAATATCCTTGCACGCTCGGCGCCAACCAAACCGGGGATATTTTCCGTGTCGTGCCACATTTGGAGTCGTCGTCGTCGTTGAGTCGTCGTTTTCACTCAATTTTGCCGAATGAAAGTAAAATGCTTTTTGTAATACGGTACGGCTGGGCCGGAGGGGGGCGGGGGGCGTGGTGTTTTAGCCAGCGCTCGTCTTCAGCCGGATTGTGGCCTGCGGCTCGGCGTTTGAGTTTGTTTTGGTTTAAATTGCATTCGACTTGATGATGCTTGAGGCGCCCCAGAAGTGGGCCTATCCCAAGCACTTTTATTTTAGCTTTGCCTGCCTGCTGTTGGATTTCTTCTTTTTTTTTTGGTTTTTTTTGTTCTTGCTCTCTGTGAGTTTGCTGAGGATTCTTACAGCACTTGAGTCAATGCGAATGCAAATGCAAATACAAATAACTAGTTCAAGTGCTCGGCTATTTGTGTTTTACAAAGCTTGACTAGACCCATAGAGCTCCAAGTGCTAATTAACGTTACGGAACTAATGTTTAAATAATAATCTATATTAATTGCCTCGAGCAGCTCTCAGCTCAAAGCCTAGCTATGCCCGATTATATTACGCTTAATTTACTTTTTAATAATTTATCTCAGCTATTAGTTTTTGTTTTAACTACTTGCTCTAGTAATGCTCTAAGCTGCTTTTAAGAGCAAATTGCCGAAGAGAAAGGAAACTCTCTCTTAACTTCGCACGCATGCGCCTTGCGCGCCTTCCAGTCGTCTCTTGGGTAATATAAGAGTGGGTTTTTTGCTAGGTACATTTGCGCTTTATTCAGCAAATAAAGGACACAAGTTTTAACGGCAATTCGTTTTTAATAGTATCTTCAGATATTAAACTAAGCAACAAGCCTTATCATATAAAATGAAATGACTCTAGTTTTGTTAAGGCTGTAAATAAAAGTTTGCCGTTAACTTGGATGCTATTTAGTGCTACATCTTCATGATCTTCCATATCTGAAGAGCAAGAAGAGTTAGTCAGAACTGATATGATATAGATATATATATATGTTTTCCACTTACCCGATCATGTGTATTGGGCATCGGTGTGCGTATGACCGGTGGCTTTGGAGCGGGTTTTGCATCTTTGGTATCTTTGGGGCCTTTGGTGCTTTTGGTCGCTTTGCCTGCCGGTGTCGGCTTTGGATTGGATGTGCTCGGCTGTTCAGGCATTGTACAATTTTCTATATATTTTTATTAGGAATTTTTTTTGTCGTTTTCTCTGTCGTTGCTCACATAGGCGGCAAGCTGTTCAGATTCGTTGGAAATACAAATTATGTCGGATTTTTGTTGTACATTTTTTGAATTTAATGTGCCGCCTACTAGCATCTGACTAGACAGTGTAACCGTAACCAGCATACAGGTGAAATATCATACAAAATG
This sequence comes from Drosophila montana, assembly GCF_035044405.1. Lineage (NCBI taxonomy): Eukaryota > Metazoa > Arthropoda > Insecta > Diptera > Drosophilidae > Drosophila > Drosophila montana. Next base: position 1,949,807 of record NW_026998620.1, on the reverse strand, counting down.
TCTGAGCCCCAGTGACCTCAGGCCAGGTTAGTCAGTCAAGAAGTCAGCGAGTCGGACAGTCAGCCAGTCAGCGAGCCATTCGTCAGACGCATGTCAGTTGCTATGAATACACACACACACAAACACACATAAAGTCACACACATGCATATATACTCATACATAACAATACATCATAAATGTCAGCGCCTGAAATTGCGCATAAAGCCATATAAATGAGTCTACTTTAAGGCGCACTATATTTATGTACTTTTCGCTGGCCATAAGCGCGAAAATTGTCGCACTTGCGTGAAATATGTCTATGGCTATGCCATATATATATTATATTTTTCTCTTCTCTTCTCTTAACTTTATTTCCTTTTTATAAATTAATTTGCATAAATTATGGCATATATGGGGTGTTAGCTATAAGCCTGGCCAAGCGTTTGCTATTTATCAGCGCCCGTTTCAAAATTCCCAACAAAAAGCTCACAGCAATGACAATCATTCATTCAGTCATTCCACTTGTAATTTGCATTTTTACACGGGCATTGCCCCCCCCCCCCACCCATTGCCACCTTCCACCACTCAGTCAAATTCCAAGCAGAAGACGAAAGACAACTGATATAGCCAACAACAATGTTGATTGTCTGCTAAAGAGCATAAAGTCGTAATGGAGTGAAGGCGAATAAACATAAAAACCCATCGAATTGCGGCCACACAAAAGGCGAAATTCTTACCAATCTGCGCTGAATAGAAAACGCACGCGTACGCACAAAATCTCGCAACGCCAAATCACTTTATTTCACTTGTTTTCAATTTTCACCATTTCCCCAAAAAACACCACCCCACCCGCCCAGCCAACACCCCAAAACAAAACAATTTTTACGCTTCTTGCGCTGTTTTATGTGCAATTTCTTTCAGTTCTTTTTATTCCACTTGAAGGCGACTCTTATAGTTCTCTCTAGAGTTGGGCGCGTGTCGTCTTTTTTGAAAAGCAAACCAAACACGAAAACACGATATGCACGAAACCTCAATGTTACTCTCTCTCTCTCACTCGCTCTAATATTACTCCTCCAAAATAGCTTTAAAATGTCACAAAAAAAATTCGTCGAAGTTTTTAGAAATCTTTTATTTTTATTTACACAATACTATTAATATTCGGATTGCCCAACTAATCTGAAAAGTAAACAAAAACTTCTCTTTTATTTGGAATTGTATAAATAAAACGTTTTTATTCTATATAACAATATTTGGATTTGCCCAAGAAATTAAACTGACGGAAAAACAAATATACAAAAAAAAATATATATTTTTTAATTACAATATTTCAGTAGACTATTATTTATATTTATGTATATTTTTTTGTATATATATTTTAATGTATATATATTTTAAATATATATTTTTTTAATGATTATGCGTGAATTAAAGCGCAAGTCCCAAATATATCCAAGTGTGTTTAGTTGGCCAATTTTAAGAATAAATGGATAGAAACTTAATTTAAAGAAATATTTCATTTGCTGATAATCATTCTGATACAGATATTATCTTTACTTGCTTGATTGCCCACCTATAGTCCTTAATTTTCTACACCAATCGTGTTGACATGCTCAATAACAAGATTTAACTTCTTAGCACAAGCACAACGTGCTTTCGTGTCACGAAACAAAACACGACATTTGCGCCCGACTCTATTTCTGAGTCTGTCCATCTGTCTTTTCTTTGTATCAGTTTTCATGTTGTTCCGTACTCAATAACCGCCGACGCAGCCACAAAACCCGACGAATAATTAAGTCATAAAAGGTTTGGGGCAGCCCGCACCCGTATCCGCATCCCCCCACCGACCCCTCTTGCTCTTTTTTGGTATTTTTTGGCTGCCACACAGCTTTGACAATTAACCAAACTATAAAATGTTTTAGTTTGAACACCTGAAAATGTGAAGCCAGCCGCAGTCGTCGCCGCTGCCGCTGCCGCTGTCGCTTATAGCAAAAGCTTACCCAAAGGACATGCACACACCCACCCATACACACTCACACACACACAGACACACACACACACACGTGTGCACACGCACATTTAAGCCAATTAGCATTTATGTGCGACGCCGACGTCGACGTTCGCATTGGCAGCACCAAAGCGCGTTACATTTTCATCAAACGCACGACACTTTGTTTTAATTTGAGCAACCGCACGCACACACACACACACATACAGCTGGCATGCATGAACTAGCACACGCACACATACACACATACAGTGACAGCTATGTTTTGGTTTCGTCACGGACTCAGGCCTAGGCTCTGGGGCTTGGGGTTTTGCTGGCTGGCTGGCTGGCATAGGCATTTACAGATTTCTGTTTGTTGGTTTCGCCGCCCCTTACTCAGCTCCCAGGGGCCCTTGAACGGGATATTACATTGTTTTGGGCAATTCACTTTTACTGTGATTAATTTAAATGTGCCCCCCACCTCACACACACACCCGCAGCTATTCGCTGCCCCATGCCAAGAGACTCGCACGCAGCGATCCGCAGCCGTGACGACTTTTTATTCTTTTTTAAGGCGAGTGTGGTGTGTGTGTGTGTGTGTGTGCGCGTATATCACGTGTGGGGCATTCATAAATATATATTCTCCAAACCCACAGCCGCCATTTTAAATCGAATTGCTCATGACACTGATGAATATAATTAGCACTCCGAAAAGACAACGCCCACAGTTGTCGTGCTAATGAGATATATTTGTGTGCCCCAAACTGTGTGCCTTTGCGGCAGTAGAGGGGGGGGGGGGGGGGGGTGTGTGCACGCTGCCTCAATTGATGTAATGGAATTGATTTAAGCATAATGCGATTGCATTATATCAACTTATTAATTACAGAGCCGATTATTTTTCTTGGAAATTATTTGCAACGAAATTGACAAACAGAAAATGAACAAAAAATATATATATTTGAAAATTTGGAAATGCCAAGCATTAAATACCATTGCGAGCATATTGCATATTTTTGGTATTTTCCTAGAATATAATCTAAAAAAAAATGTTTAAATTGCAAAATTAAACGGAATTTGATGTGAAAATATAAATTCAGAATTGCCAAGGATAAAATTATCTCGCAAATATGTTGCAGATCGATTTTTAGTAGTTTCCTGGAAAATGCAAATTTAAATTGATATTTAACACATAAAACTGATAAAAGTCTTTATACTAAATGATTTGCATTAAACATATAATGAGTCTTGGAAAATTAAATTAAAATTGATAAATAAATTTATAAAAAGTTCTTAAACGCGATGGACAAACAAAGTAACTCTCGAAGTAGATTTCTCTGTTGGAGATTTGATCTAAGAAATATGAAAAATTATAAAAAATTCTAAAATGACGAGAAATAAAAAATTTTCAGGGTATGTAGAAGACTTTTGCTATTTTTTTAGAAAATAAATTTAACACTTATGAGAAAAATTTTAAATTGTCAAGCATAAAAAATAACCCTGCGAACAACTTGAAGATTTATGGTACTTGCTTGAAAATTAAAAACTGAAATTAAAAATAACGAAAAGTATACAAAACTCTAAAACGACAGGGATTTAATGTGTGTGGTGAATTTTTGCTATTTTCTTAATTGCTAAAAGTGAAATTGATGTGAAAAATATGAAAATCTATAATAATTATATTAAATGTGTATTTAAATGGATTATTCTCAGAAAGACCGAAAGAACTTTCCTTGAATGCGTTACAAATTGAGTGAGAACTTTCAAATGTCCCTTACAAAGCTAAAATAAAGCATTTTTTTTTAGCTGAAAAGCTTTTATATTGAACTTAAATCCGGTGAATCTTTGAATGCGAGAGAGAGAGAGAGAGAGAGAGAGAGAGAGAGAGGGGGAGAGCGAGTGGAGCCCGGTTCGCCCTGGGCTGGTAATTAATGAAATGCATCTGGGCGTTCCGACGCGTTCATTTCTCACCTGATGTGTAAATCAATCCTATTTCGGTTACAGCTTACATACAGCTATACCTATACCTAGATAACGCTACAGTCCCCAGTGTGTACGAGTGTGTGTGTGTGTGTGTGTGTATTTGTGCGTGCTGTGGGCAAGTGTGCGTGTGACAATGCGCAACATATACACGATCATGCATCATAATCCAACACCCAAGCACACGAAAACTTAGCACACACACACACTCACACAGGGAGACAGAGATACGCACAAACACACACACACACACACACACAGATTTACATCAGTTGCTTTGTAATTAATTACTTCACACATTGACGCCGGCCGACACACACACACTCACACACGCACACACACATATGAATGTAAACTTTACTGTATGCTGCCATAGAACTTGTTGTTGTTGTTGTTGTTGCTGCCACACGCTAACTAATATTGTTAGCAGCATTTTGGACGGCTTTTGCTGCATGTTTGGTTAGCAGCAGCAGCAGCAACAGCAGCAGCAGCAGCTCTGCCCGCTGCGCTGCCTCATAACGGTATCGTAAATTATGTGCCATTTATGCGGCATTGGATAGAAATGGAAATTTGTCCCATTTGTTGCGTCGAGACACTTGAGTATTCATATGGGTGTACGCTGTTCAGCCGAGCCACGCCCACTCCAAACACACAACCCTGGCTTGCTGTTTGGCATTGATTTATGGGCACGAGTACATTTTGGCTAAATATTAAATGAAACGTTAAACCCAAAGCGACACGAAGTAGATGAGCTTTAATTTAAATTATAATTATAGTAATTGTTTGAATACACTTCTATGCAGAAATAGAGATAGAAATCGGATACGAGCTGTAGTTTTGTGTGAGGGAGGGGGAAGGCGTTTGGAGTAGTTGCTTCGGTGCGTTGAACTCCGCAGCGTGCATCTGGGCGGCGACCCTTTTGCTTAGCTGGGGTTGCCAAACCCTCAGCTCAGTCAAATAATGACGCCTACAATTAGACGTACAAAACTTTGACTAACAACTCAGTCCGTGGGCTGCTGCTGCTGCTGCAATTACGCTGCTGGCAAATTAAGTTAGCGCCTCAACGTGACCCTGGCCCCAACCCCAGCCCCGTCCAAACCCCAAAGGATTAGCTGCATAAAACGAGCACAAGAAAATTATATAAAAATTTTTCTTACAACTGCAAGGCGAGCCGCTTGTTTGTTTGCCACTACGCTGCACCTTTCTGCTAGTTTTAATGAGGCAGCCCTTCACCCCCCTTCTGTTTGCACAGCCCACAGCAAGACAAGCCAGCTCTGATTGGGCCTGCCCGACTAGGGTATATCCTGCAATCGTGTGTAAATTCGGTGTTTCTTATCCGATCTTTACGGAATTCACAGGCCCTGAATATGGCATACGAAGGTGTGTATATACCCAAGATCGTGGCTACCCTTTTTTACAAATTCGTGGGAGCGAAGGAATGTATCCTTAAAGTGGAATATTCTGGATCTGTGCGACAGCACAGCACAACTAATTTAATGTGTTTAGCTTTTAAAAGCGTCGAGATATGCTCTAAAAACACAAAGTACATATCGATTTTAATCGATTGGTAAGCTATCGATAATTATAGATAGTTTTGAGCATTAAGAGAAAGTATGTTAAAATTTCCAAGTCTCAGCTTGTAGAGCTTTCGACAGACAGATGTAGCTAGACCCTATATTGATTGAGGATGTCAAAATCATTTATACCCTATCTTACCCATAGTGAGTACAGGGTATAGAAAGGTGAAAAGAAGGTCTGATTAGGCGTCAGTCGGTTGGCGGGGCAGGTACAGTTAAGAAAGCGTATTTAAAACTTGCTGCCTGCTGCCTGTTTAATTATGGCTTGAGTTAAATTCGTTTTTAAATGTTGCAACTGCTCGCACCGCGTGCTCGTGCCTCATCGCATTTTACGCACATGAGCCGCAGCCCGGTGTTTGGCTCTGGCCAAAAACTGTGCAATTTGTAATTAAACTTTCATGCGGTCGACACCACAGTCAAAAAAGTTGCACTTTTGATTATGCTGCTAACCAATAAGCGCAATCATGTGCAGCAGCTACAGCAACATCAACTTGCAACAGCAACATCAACTTGCAACAGCAACAACAACAACAACTGCAATTAACTGGCGCATAATTTCATATGCGCTGAAGCGCTGGCCGAGCGTTGGCTGACCAGCAAACAAATTGTTGGCTTAAATTCAAAAGCGGCAACAATTTATGTGCCACACAGAAAAAACGAGAAATGTTAAATAAACAACAACAAAAAACTTCAACAACTGCAACGCATTTGAGAGCGCACACACAAATTTTTTGGCTATCCGCCGCGCTTGCCGCTTGCCACTTGCCCCGGTGGCAGGCAACACCATTCCCTGTGGCTAGCAAATTGCACCAAAAACAGTCCACATTTTGTTATTGTGTGTGTGTTTTTTGTTTCGCTGGCAGTTAAGAATTGTTGGCAACCTCTTTACGCGCCGGTCAGCGCATGTTTTTAACAAATATCCAACTAATATTCGCAGCAGACAAGTGGCATTAGGCATGCGCCAACAGAAGCTTTATCAAATGCAATTAAAGCGAATGGCAAACAAATATGATTTGTAGTTATATAAAAGGGACTAGAAGGAAATTACCCAGCGTCTCCCGGGTGAAACGAATAATTTTGCTAATGCATAGATTACCGAAATTGTTTTGTAATTCGTGCTAACGTCAGACATGTGCAAATAGGCCCAAATTGCTGGCATGCCTCAATGCATTAACCTTGAAAATTATTTAAGTACTTCTGAATTGAAAGACGTATTTTGTCTTTGGATTTTAGGGGGATGATCTCTGAACTTTCAACTCTGCATGCCAAATAAAAACAAATATACAAACGCATATACAATTTAATAATTGCCACCAGAGTTGATTCGGCGACTTGCCGCCTGTGAGTCCAAAGCTCAGAAAACTAAACAACGCAGTCTTAAGAATTGTTTATTATCTGGTCCTATATAGAAACCTTGCCAGCATTCTGGTGTTCGTGTTTTTCAGAACCCCGTATTAATTCCGCTTTTCGACTCAAAAAGAAGCTTCAATTAAAAATAGCATTTTTTTGGTCAATGAAAGAACCATTGTTGTTACTTTGCACTCTATATCAATGTGGGGCGTTCATTCAGATATATTAATATGGTTTCTAAACAAGCCGCATCTCACCCTCAAGAAGTTGACACATGATTTTTTGTTAATAGCATTAAGTAATAACGGAACAAGGATAAGTTAAGAGAACCGTGAAAACAAAATGTTCACACAATTTGTCCGATTGAAATGCATTCAGTATTTGCGTAGTTTCACAAAAAAAAAACCCTGATTTCGTCTGAGACGCATGGTTGATATAAAAACAGAAGAAATTCAGCCTTTTTATAATGTGAGTATTTAAAATATGCTTAGGGTCAGGTAAAACCTGAATTCCTTATGTTCTCTATTCAGTTAAGGCTGGAACAACCAGAGAAGCGTCTTCTGTACAGCATACGATCAAAGCTCGAAAACGTAGCATACTTTTGTGCGCCAAAGGAAAACAACTGAAATAATATGTTGCATATATGCAACATGTAACGGAGTACTTCATATTTATTATGTGCTAGATGTATTTTTTCATTAATTATAAAAGATTGCAGAGTGAGTAAATTGAGTCAACAAAATATTTATATTTATAGCACAGCCAAGGGCGTGGCAGCCAACTGCCCAATACTCTGTCCCAGTACAAAAGCTAACAATATATATGGCTCGAGCTACGCAGGAGATTATACTAATGGACTCTAGAATGGAAGACTTAGCTCTATGAGCATCAAATATTACATTTTATTGAACACGAATATAAAGGAGTATAAAATAATACGAATAATAAACTCCTCTGTGAAAAGAATATTTAAATTGTGGCAGATATTTATAATTATAAATATTTATACATAGATATATATATATATATACATATATTTATATATACATATATTTAATTATTTGTATAACTTATTTATGGTTTATAATTCAATTAAAGTATTTAACAGTTGGCTGCAGTCAAGCTGCAGCAAGTCTCGATCTCAGTGGCAGCTTCTTTAAATGCAAGCATTAATTTTGGCGCGTTTCTTTTCGGTGCTCTCCGTGTGGCGCCCCAGCTGTCTTCAAATGTGCCACTAAAAATATTTTCACACAAAAATTGCCCAGACTACAAGTGGCAAGCAGCAACAGCAGCAGCACCGGCAACAACAACAACAAGAGGAAGAAAAAAAAACCAGGAATAAATAAAAATAAAGAGAAAATATCATGTAATTTTACATTCAAGTGAGCGGAAAATATAAATAAGCAGCAGGTGCTCATTTCCTGTTCCGCAGCAAACATGGTACACTCACACACACATACACACACACACTGACACAGACAAGCACACACTTACGCAGCTGGCCAGGCATATCCTGGCATTTGTAGCAAAGACAGACAAACCCGAGTGCGAGAGATGTTCAGCCAGCGAGATGCATCCATTTGAACTATGGCCAACACACACACACACACCACAGCAGCTGCTGCTGTGTGTGTGTGCGCGTGGGTGTACTGTGCAAAAGTTCATTTATATAACTGTCGCTGACATCGCTGTCGTGACGTGGGCGACATGCACACGCCCACCTCATAATGAGCTTGGGCGCACAGCAAAAAAAAATATGGCAAAAAAAGGGAACTAAACAACTCCGCAATGAACAAAGGCAATTACTTGCCCTTGGCGCTAATAACTTTTGTAGGTGTCAAATGTATGCGCGTGTGTGTGTGTGTTTACATGCATATTACATGCTGTGAGTGTGTGTGTGTGTGTGTGTACAGCTCTATAATTAACAAATGATTAATTATGCATGACTTTGGCTCGCGCTGCCACTCGTTATCAGCTGGGGCATACGTGCTCCGACCCCCAGCACCAGCTTCAGCCAGCTCCTACCTGTGCGGGGGTCTGCGTGTGCTGCTTCCGGTTGGCCCCTTTGTAGTTTGGCCAAAAACTGTTGCCCATTTATTGCCTTTGATTCATTAACATTTGCTTCTATGATATCAAACGAACAGACCTCAATGCTCGGACCTCAACCTATTCAGTGCTGTCGCCCATCTAAATGGCGCACTGCAATGTTAACGTCTGTGCCCTGTTTAGCATTTAACTGTCAGCTTATTTACATCGAACATGAGAGTCGACAACATTGTTTGCATACAATTACAAGGAGCTGTCCTTAGGGACATACGGAAATAAAGAACGCTTGGCAACAAAGTCTGGCTGCCAGCTAAAAATAGTCTCGAAATGGCAAAACACAATTTTCCCTCATTGAATAAATAATGACTGTGTGCGAGTGTGTGTGCGTGTGTGTGCGTGTGTGTATGTTTGCTCAATATAGCTCTAACTGATAAATCATCAATTTATTTATTATGAAAACCACTTTTACTGACAGTTGTGGCTGAAAAATAAACAAAAATATGTAATTAAATTATGGCAATACAAAGAAAAGCAAAATATAAAGACGGCACGCCGTTGATTAAATGCCCTTTTAGATGTTTGACAAGCATTGTGAAGCTTGTAGCTGCTGTGCTTGATAAAGATATTTCGAAAATCAGGAAATTTGTACATTTAATAATTCATTTTGCGAACGATAGAGCTTTGTGAATTTGCAGCCCCATCTGCAGCTATATGATATAGCGAATAAATGCTGAATATATGCAAAATATATAAAGATATTAGGTAAATTTCATTCGAAAAAATAAATTGACAGACAAAGGAGCCTAGTGAGAAACAAGGTGTAAATTCAATATTTAAACATTGCTCTTATTACATTTATTTTTATACCCTTGTAGGGGGTATTATAATTTTGTCATGCAAATGGAGATATCTCCGACCCCATCAAGTACATATATATGTTCTTGATCAGCACCAACAGCCGAGACGATGAAGCCATGTCCTTCTGTCTTTTTCTACGCGAACTAGTCTTTCAGTTTGAAAGCTATCGTTTTGAGACTTTGCATAGGTCCGTCTTTCTGTTGCAGGGACTTTATCATATAGCTGCCATAGGAACGATCGGTCCAAAAGTAGGATTTTGTATGAAAAACCTATTTTGTTTTTATACTTATCTTACCCAAACTCGGCATTTATAATTTTCACTATGCTCCCTACATATTTGCAAAAAGCTTATCAATGTCGGTCTGCCACATCATATAGCTGCTATAGGAAAGATCGGTGGAATAGTAAGATCTTCTACGGCAAAATGTTCTCTTTTCAAAAATATTTTCAACAAGCTCAGCCTTTTTTTAGCTGTACTATTTATTTAGGTTATTAAATCTTCGGCATGTCCAAGACATTCTTACTTTCTCGTTTATTTTCAATCCGTTTTTAAACAATATAATTTATTTTTTATTGCTCAATTTACCTGATTAATTCCCCTTATGTAAAAGCAAAGCAACTGGTATTTAATATTGTTTGCCATTGTGTAGAACAAGATTAGGTAAATATATTAAATTGTCAAGCAATATTTATTTATTGTCAAAATTTTAAAATAGTTTGAGAAATCGTGCGTTAAGCCCGTTTATCAATAAATTTGCATTGAGACATCACAATGTGAATAGAGTGCTATTTATGAGGTTGATGTATAAGATACGATTGATGTAACATATATCATCATGATGTAACATATATGACAGCTACTTAATCTATTTATGTTATTTTACGTGATGTACTTAATTATGATTCTTATATTCTTATTTAATTTCAATTAAAGCAGCAACATTCCGTGATCCTTTCATTTAGATTACAACTTAATTTGTACAAAAATGTTAAGCTTAATTTTAAGTGCACTTAGCTCTTTTCAACTTAAAGTTTTATAAATATTTGTACATCTACCCACACGATCCGTTCAGGTGTGCTCAGCCTCTTACACCCGCTTTGGTTCAGGTTGGGCGGCAGGCTCGAGGGCAGAGCTTGATGAGTAATTCATGCGGTACGTGTGTGTGTGTGTGTGTTTGTGTTGTGTAGAGATTCTTGCATGTTGCAACGAGTTTTGCTGAAGTTCTGCTAATGTTGCTGAGCTGCAATAACAATACGTGTATGTTGCAATAACAACAAGCAGCAGCAGCAGCGGCAGCAGCAACAATGCGGCAACATGCCAGCTTGCAGCAACAAAAGCATGCAAGTATTAAACTATGCAGGTTAATTTGACTAGAAACGCCGTTTGCTGCTGCTTCTTCTACATTCACTGCTTGTCATGTTGTTCTTATTTTTGCTGTTGCTGTTGTTTTTGTTGTTAAATGAAGGCGCCCGCGAGCTACTTGGACACAAAGTTGGCCCAGGCATGTCGCCTGGCCCTTTTATTATGCCTTCCATGGCGCTGCAGTTAAAATGTGAACAAAAGACAATGGACAAGACACTAGCGGCATAGTTGTAATCTATGTACACACACACACACACACTCGCACATAGCACATATTTGCAGCATACATGCAACAGATTCTCGACTCTGTGTGTGTGTGTGAATGTCTTCCACTTCAAATGCGGCCCCCTTTAAAGTGCAACGTTGCGTATGCGCAATTATTAAATGCCGCATGAGGCACAGTCGCTACGCCCCGCCATTAACTCTGATTGTAAATTGTATAAATGCAATTTTCAATATAATTGCCCAACAGCCATTTGACATGATTTTGTCAGAGTGTTAATGCCATTAAAACTTGTTAACGAAAAAAAGTGCAGCACAAATTAAGCAGAGGAGAAAAACGTGAAGTGCGAAATAAATAGAGTGCAAAGCAATGTGTACGAATAAAGCGCACAAGTATAATAATTATACGACCATTCAGAATATAGAGAATGTAGAGAATCGATATAGAGAATATAGAGAATCTCTGCATTTGATGAGATTTATTCAAAAGCACTTTGAAGGGTTTTATTGAGTTCAGATCTGGTTCGAAAGCCTTTTTGTGTTCATCAATATTACCAGAGTTTTATATAGAATATGTTATGGCAACTTTTTGATCTCTCTTTAAAAAAGTAGATAGATTAAAGCATGTGAATTTTCTCCAATATAAATTTAGATTATTTCAAAGGATTTTCTTAGTCTTAAACCGCTTTTCGTTGCTAACTTTTAAGCTGTCAGGTGTAATAGGAGAATTATTTTAATTAATCATATTTATGGTTTTCCTTTCTAATCTGACATCTCTATTTCGGACAGGCTTAAAGTCCAAATCTATTGCCACAATTGCGATTAAGTATTCTGGCTATTTAGTGTGGCTAGCGTAACCCTTAACAATCCCCAATTTTGCATATATTTTTAAATATTTCTCACCCGCCCAGTGGCAAAGCACGAAAATCCGATAAAAGCCTTGTCAAGCCGCCGTCAAGCGACCAAAAAAAAAAAAAAAAATACATATATATGCATATACAGAGGCACAAAATATAATGAAAGAAAAAAAAAAAAAAAAGAAAAAGTAGACCATGCGGCACAACATCCGTAACTGCAGAGCCGGAGCAAGGGTTGATTGCTGCCCATGTCCGCCAAACAAAAAGTGCTCCACAAGCCCCGCAAACCCCGCAAGCCCCACAAACCCCGCCAGCCCGTATACCCATAGGGTAAACCTTTGACGCTTCATCGTTGCCGGAATTCAGTTACTGTTGCTGCTGCTGCTGCTGCTGCACACTAATTTCATTTTTTATACAAATCGAGAAGAGTTCTCGTATTTCGTTATCGACTTTTGTTTGTTAACGCTTAGCTTGCCGATTTTCGAGTTACTCGCAGTTGGAGGGAAATTTTGCGTTTCTGTTTGTTTATTTTTTTTTGTGTTTTTCACTAGCATCGAAAACAATTTTTTGATGGTTGTGCAACGCGTTGCGGAATTTGCATTCAACGACAATTTATGCAAATCGCCTTGTCAGCCAGGCATTGCATATTGAATTAGCTGTCGAAAGGGCGTCTCGATCGAAGCGGGGGCGTGGCATTGGGCATAGACAAGACAAAACTGTGGCCAATTGGCGGGCGATTTGTTAATTATGCGAGCATGGCAAGTAACCCACATTTGGCAGGCAAACGGGTTGATGCCCAAACAGGCAAAGGGAAACTTAATTCCATTTGTATTACTTTTGGCGAAAAAGAGCCGAAATATGAATGGGTTGGCCAAATGGCCGGTCAGCCAGAAGGCCGAGGCAAGCGAGTGCGCTGGACGTGGCCGACAAAACGAACAATAGACCGTAAAATAAGTGCAAAAGCAGCCAACCAGCCAAGCAGTCGAGCAGGCAGCATAAAAAGAAAATGAAAAACTTTGAGCGAGCGCAGAAAATTCAGCGAAATGAAAAATGAACAAAATGCCCTAATGGCAAAGCATGCCCAACGCTAGCCAGGACCCCGTGCAGGGGCTGGAGGCGACACACAATGAACAGCATGTTCCTATTTAAAATAAGAAAAAAAAAAAAAATGGAAGAAAAAAGAAATGCGGCAGAGGTAGGTATTAAGAAAGAAAAAAGCCAGCATCAATTGAACAGTTAAACTTCCATTAATTGTGCGCCAGATCTCTGCAGGAGTAGGAGGAGGATGGGGAGGAAGCGTTGTAGGTCACAGGATGTGCCCGGCTGTGCCAACTGTGTCAGTCTCAAATTTCCAAATGCATGAGATGCCTGCGTAAACAGGTCAGCCACTAAAACCGTTGGCAAGCTACTCGAGGCTGGCCAATTGTAAATGTGCTTGAGAATTGGAGTACGCGGCGCTAGCCAGTTGGGTGGTAGGGGCATTCAATTACATGATTGTGTCATTAGAGCGGGCCCCACAAATGAAATTAACCAACATTTGGGCAGCTAATTGGTTGCCTAAATGGCCCAAACAGCTCGTGTGGAAATCCATGGAGCCAATACCCCGAAAACAAACCAACCCTCCTCCCCCCCCCCCCGCCGACTACACTCCGCTTCAATGAAGCGCACCACCTAAAGTGTCGCCAGTCACACTTCATTGAAGACTGTCAAAAATTTTCCATTTAACAAATTAGCAGGCTGACAAAAAAAAAAATAAAATAAAAAGGAGCCAGCAGCAGCCGGAGCAGCAGAAAACAGCCAATTTGTGCACCACTGCGACACAAAAGGAATCCCGAATCCAGCTGAGTGGAGCAATGACACCGAAATTAGTATTAAGTTGAAAGTAATGATGATAGGCCGGATGAGAAACGCCAGCTGCTGATAATGAAATACTCTTAGGCCAACAAAAGGCTCGCCCACTGATTCCGTCTCTAATCCGCTAACAATTATAAAAATAAGAAAAACAAAAAAATAACCAAAGGGAGAAAAACCAAGTACGAATGGCAGACTAGGAAATACCCTGAACTCAGCTGCCATTAGGAAGTTTCGAACTTTTTGCCTGCACATAACGTAAGGATCATGCATTCTTGATTAACTTCGGTACTTGGAGTCCGATCTTTTTGAATTTTCGATTAAGTATGTATAAGTTTTCGACAATGTGTTCTTAACAAGTTAGTTAGTTTATTTATATGAATCTCAGCTTGAATGACTTCACTTTATACACACTCGTTTTAGCTGCAACGACTGGGTCGAGATATCTGAAAGACTAAAGTGACATATATGTGATTATTACTAGCTAGCCCTACTCTATCTCTCTTCGTTGTCGTCCAGCATTACGCTGAGCTTACTTATGTTAACTTATATACCAAAGTCCAAGCCTACATCTCTAAAAATGAAATGTTATTCAATTTTGGTGAAATGGGAGTTGCTCTGAAGCAAAATATTCGAAATCTCTTTAAACTATGTACCAAATTTTGGTGTATCTAGCTCTTATAATTTTAAAGGAATGCTTACAAAATAATATCTCGCAATCGATAATCGAAACAATAATAAAATTATTCTGTCTGAATATAGGAGAATAAATATTTCTATAAGTAAAATATTTGTTATCTCTATATGCTACATATACTCACCAAATTTTAGTGTGTCTACCTCTTATAATTTTCAAGCTATTGCTTTCAAAATTATATCTCACATCGATATTTATCGGTCTTATAAGAATGGGAGAAGATATCGAAAACAAAAAATTAACTCACTTTGCCCTTGGCATAGGCAAAATATACCTTTGCACACAACTATTATACCCATTTTGCACATTTTAAATGGTTTCAGGGTATAAACATTAACCATTGCCAACATTAAAGCGCATTTTTTTTTGGGGCTTGAAGGCAACACTTTTTTAAACAGCCATAGAATAAATGTAAAAAAAAATAATAAAAATAAAAACCAATACGCAAAAAAACAACAAATATATCAACACATAAAAAAAAAAGAATGGAGCGCAAGTGTGAACCGGGCAAACATAAATCATTTTCCGGAAAATGAAAAGCTTTGCGCAACAAGTCGACGAAACAATAAAAATCTGCTTTAGAGGGGGGAAGAGCGAAGTTTGCCAAAAGCTAGCAGCGAGACGCAGACACAAGGGGGGGCTGCAAGGTGCCATCGAGCGGTTGACCGACCGAAAAGAAATATATGTTAAATTAATATATATTAGAATTAATGGCTGTTTGAGGGTGCAGAAAAAAGGGGGCGGCAGCTTTGAATGAAAGATGGCGACTTAAAATGAACTGAAAATACTTTAAGGGCACGAATATCCATTGAAATGAAACAAGTGCTTTAATGCCAGCACGTTTCGAAATAATACTTCAGAGCATATTTATAAAAAAAAAAGAAGAACAAACTGTATTATATAACTTAGCTTAAACCAAAAAACTCTTATATAATAACTGCGGCAACAAAGCACAGCAACAAACAGCCAGAAAAACCAAAGAATTCGTTTCGAGAAAGACACGATATGTTCGGCACGTCGAAATCTTAATACTCTTATATTAATTATATAATAATTTGAGAATAGTGAAGCTCGTAAATGCTCGATTTGATGAATATATCTGAAATATGAAGGTAGTATTGAAACAGGAACAGAAAGACGGACCTATGCAGAGTTTCAAGATAGACTTGAAACTGAGAAATTAGTTCGCATAGAATCAAATAGAATAGGCGGAAAGACGGACATGGTTATAGAAACTCGGCTGTTGATGCTCATCTAGAATATATATAGTCGGAGATATCTCCTTCTATGAGATATTGCCAAATCATTTAAATTACATATATATAATCTTTTATGGTAACTGGTAACCATTTTAATAATCACTTTTTTTAAGCATGTTTATAGTTTTATTAAATGCATGTTATTTTCGCTTTTCACTGATGAATATTTATCATTTGCATTTGACGTTCACGTCAATTAAAATACTGTCTGCCAATTAAGCATTAAACAATCATTTGTACACAATAATTTCTGGTGTTTACTATGTGATACACCACCAAAGTGGGCTTCAAAATCATTCGCAGATGCATTTATACATGCCTGGTTTTTGTTGTCCTGGCAATCCTGGCAATCCTGGCAATTTGTGGTTCGTGCTCTCGTAATGTGAGATCCAGCATGATTTATGTGCCAAACACACAGAACAACAGCAACAGCATTTGTGCATGTGGCACTTAAAACACTTCTTTTTTATTTTTTGGCTTACAGTGCTGCAAATAAGTATATGTACGCATGAAATCCTCTTTGGCACTGTCGACTAATGACTCAGGTTTTAAATATTAAAGTTTTTATGTGGATCCAGTTAGTCAAAGCACGTCAATAAAAAAAGGACTATGTTAGAAGTACATATATGTATGTACTCAAAAAGGATGACTGGGATTTTGGAATTCTATGCAAATATTTAAAACAAACAGCAATATGCATATATTATATACTCCGATTCCATATATAACATATCTCCTAGATCAGCGTGTGGATAAATAACGAATAACGTTTGTGTGAAAGTTTTTTTGTTTACCATCCGATCGGTTTAAAACTAATTTTCAAGTATCTTTGAAAGAATTTATTTCAAACATGCCACGGGAAAGGCATGGGTCAAAATACTCCAACATAACTCGGTCAAAACTCAACCGATTTTCATAAGGTTTGGCTTTTTGTTCATGGTTTGACCTCTTTATCAATTTGGCATCCAAATCTGACAACATTATTTTTGGTCAAAATTCATGTAAAAATGGTACCTTTAAATATCCTTCATAGACATAGGTCACAATTTCTCACCCCCATAACTCGGTCAAAACTCAACCGATTTTCATAAGGTTTGGCTTTTTGTTCATGGTTTGACCTCTTTAAGAATTTGGCATCCAAATCTGACAACATTATTTTTGGTAAAAATTCATGTAAAAATGGTACCCTCAAATATCCTATATAGACATAGGTCAAAGTTTCCCACCCCCATAACTCGGTCAAAACTCAACCGATTTTCATAAGGTTTGGCTTTTTGTTCATGGTTTGACCTCTTTATGAATTTGGCATCCAAATCTGACAACATTATTTTTGGTAAAAATTCATGTAAAAATGGTACCCTCAAATATCCTATATAGACATAGGTCAAAGTTTCCCACCCCCATAACTCGGTCAAAACTCAACCGATTTTCATAAGGTTTGGCTTTTTGTTAATGGTTTGACCTCTTTATGAATTTGGCATCCAAATCTGACAACATTTATTTTGGTCAAAATTCATGTAAAAATGGTACCCTCAAATATCCTATATAGACATAGGTCACAATTTCTTACCCCCATAACTCGGTCAAAACTCAACCGATTTTCATAAGGTTTGGCTTTTTGTTAATGATTTGACCTCTTTATGAATTTGGCATCCAAATCTGACAACATTTATTTTGGTCAAAATTCATGTAAAAGTGGTACCCTCAAATATCCTATATAGACATAGGTCACAATTTCTTACCCCCATAACTCGGTCAAAACTCAACCGATTTTCATAAGGTTTGGCTTTTTGTTAATGGTTTGACCTCTTTATGAATTTGGCATCCAAATCAGACAACATTTATTTTGGTCAAAATTCATGTAAAAGTGGTACCTTTAAATATCCTTCATAGACATAGGTCACAATTTCTTACCCCCATAACTCGGTCAAAACTCAACCGATTTTCATAAGGTTTGGCTTTTTGTTAATGATTTGACCTCTTTATGAATTTGGCATCCAAATCTGACAACATTTATTTTGGTCAAAATTCATGTAAAAGTGGTACCCTCAAATATCCTATCATAGACATAGGTCACAATTTCTTACCCCCATAACTCGGTCAAAACTCAACCGATTTTCATAAGGTTTGGCTTTTTGTTAATGGTTTGACCTCTTTATGAATTTGGCATCCAAATCTGACAACATTTATTTTGGTCAAAATTCATGTAAAAGTGGTACCTTTAAATATCCTTCATAGACATAGGTCACAATTTCTTACCCCCATAACTCGGTCAAAACTCAACCGATTTTCATAAGGTTTGGCTTTATGTTTATGGTTTCACCTTTAGATCCATTTGGCATCTTATTCTGACAACATTAATTTTTTTCAAAATTCATGTAAAAGTGGAACCTTTAAATATCCTATATAGACATAGGTCTCCCACCCCCATAACTCGGTCACTTCTTTATTCAGAAGCGTATAAATATTTTAGATTTTAATTGAAAAAACAATAAATTAAAATATGGTAAATATGTTCGCAATAGTTGTTATATTGTAAATATATAGACAATTTTAGTTAGCGGACTTTAACAGGCACGAGTCAAGTACACAGTGCAAAACATTGCTGATGACCAGAACCTTAAAATCATTCAATTCACAATTAGCAAGTCAGCAGAAATCGTGAACAGCATAATTATCGAAATAAAACGGGAAATTTAGTGCTGTGAATAGCTATGTTAACTTGTTTTATTAGCTTATCAAAGTGCGTGTTGATCTAATTTAAACATTTTCTAATATGACAATACCGCCACCAACTAAGCAGGAATATAATAAGTGTTCTAAAAACAGAGTCCCATATAGTAACTAAGCCAAATGCAGCGCAGCTTTATGGTAGAAAGTAGTGCTAAGAGTTGAAAATAAATAGATTAGTTTAAAAAACAGCATGGTGGATAGGTTCAATTGAAGAGTTTACCTTGGGATCGGCCTTTTTCCAGCACTGATGGAACCACCAGGCCTTGTGGCATAGCGTATCGCCCTCGGGATGTATACAATGCTCGGCCATGGCCATCAGATTGTCGCGTATGGAGTGCGGCACCGAGGAAAAGAGCGTGTCCAGATGCACATCGCCATTGTCATCCACCACCTCGAACTCATGGAACAAGCAATTCATGTAGCACTTGAGCTTCTCATCATCATGTATTTCGCCATCGCTGAACTCCTTGATCGCAGCTGTGAATTGTTGCAAGCGTGTTGCAATTATTGTATATGTATATTATTTTTAAGCTCCAGACTGCATTAACTTACACTCGCTGACGCCGGTCTTTTCCACGCAGATGTCGTGGAAGAGCTTTGCCATTTTAAGTACGTTTGTCGGTGGATACTGCAATTAAAATGCGTTGTTTAAGTAGGCGTGGCCTCAGCCCAGCCCAGCCCAACCCAGCCCAGCCGAGCACTTTATTAACTCACGTTCTCGTCACGCTGCGCCAACGCCGGCGACATCAGCGCATCGCTGAGCAGCGACAAGACGATTAACAGGCAGGCTGCGACAGGACGATGTCGCCGATTTCGACCAAAGTCACTCAAAGCCATTTTCATGTAGCTTCACTGTAAAACAGCAAAAATTGTTTGTTTCGGCCTTGTTTGCCAGTTGTGAAAGGCGAAACAAAAGCGGCGATGCATAACAACAAAAACAGAGCGGGCAGAAAAAAAGAACAGAAAAACAAAACCCAAAAAACATTAAAGAGCAAACATTTTGCGAACTGACGAATTTTAAATACCCTAAGCAGGCGGGCAGGGATAAAAGTAGCTTCACGTTGAGCTCACGTATCAGATCTATAAAATTCCCTTTGTAGTAAGTTAATTTCAGATATATAACTGGCTTGTTAATCTAGTTATAGGGTATGTATTTAATGACATTATTTATATTTCTCTTTTCTCAAATTTAATAACTAAAGATCATTAAAGGGAGGTTGATTAGGTTACATATTCCAGTTGTTTTCAGAGAACTAATATAAAATTTGATCAATCCTTTCTTTCTTTCTAAATTTCTCATTCTTTTATATTTGTTTCAATTAAAGATAATGTTATCGAATCAAGATTTGATTAAGTTATAACATTAATAACGACTTGAACTCACAACATATCAAATTATTAACAAAAAAAAGTAATTTTGATCAATCCTCTAGAATAGAAAATACTTTAATTTAATAATAATTATATCAATTAATTATTATTTTTATTAAGCCAGCTATTTAAGCCTCTTTAAAGTCCTTTTCTATATTGATCAAATGCAGCTTCCTTTAATTTTTTTTGCTGAAGAATTGATTTTCTTTACAGCATACGAATCCTATGGAAATGCTGTTTTCTTGAAAAAAGTTTTATTCATTTCAAAGGTGAATACCTTTAAAAAGAGAAGCTTTTGTATATTCCTACAACAGATCTATTCTATTGACCGAACTGAACAACAAGTAGAACTTCTAGATTAAGTTTCATCCAAATGCTTAGAGAAAAGTTTGACAAGAAATAACTATTCATATATAGCGACAGATTAAACTACATCGAAATTAGAGTACATAGGGAGATAGACATGATAAATCCCAACACTTTTTGATTCTTTTAATGCGTTACCCACTTTTCGACAAAATCGGCAGACTCTCGGCTAGGGTATAAAATGTGAGAACAACATGCAGGATGGAAAAGGATGTTGGGCTGGCAGCGACGACGTGCCACGCGTGACAGCTGGACAATGACAATATATGTGCATGTATTTGTATGAGTGTGTGTGTGTGTGTGTATGTGTGTTTGTGTGTGTGCAGCTATTTGATGTTGTGAGTTTGTGAGGGTTTTTCTAAGTGCGCTTTTTGTTGTAATTTTTATTTCAGGAAGCTATGCAAGCAGGGGGACAGCTGAAGTGAAACCAACAAAAAAAAAGAAATGAGAAGAGTAGAGAAAATCATTTGTTTCTTGCTAGCCGAGCTCAGCGCACGCTAAATTAATTCTAACCGCCAGCTGAACAAAAAGCTCGCCAAACGAAAACGGAAATGGTGGCCGAGACGTCAGGGCTTCAGCGCCCTGTTGTCAACGTTCCTTTCTTTTCTTTTACATAATGCACAATCGTCGTCGTGTTAATTTTTGACAAGCAGATGCCCACGTGCGTTTGCTGCCCCGCCCCGCCCCGCCCCGCCCACTACAATCAAACAGGCACAGTCGCTAGCCATATAAACATAGAGGCGAGTATAAAATTTGCCATTCGCTCGCTTGACTTTTTTTTTTTTTGTTTTTTGAACAGGAAATACAATAGAAAGACGTCAACTTGTGCACAACTGTCACTTTTGTTTCATCAAATGTCAACGCAACAACCGAAACAAAGCCACAAAACGACGTTGCCCCACACACACACACACACACACACACAAACCGTCATAAAGAACGAATGAAATTACAATAACAGCAACAGTTATGGGGCAATGTGTGTGTGTGTGTGTGTGAGAGTGTGCCACACAGTTGGCCCTGGCAGCAACGATGGATGGTTTTTTAATTGCCATTTCAATTTTCGTTATGCGAATTGCCGTTGACGCGTTTTTTATTGTTGTTGTTGTTCTTGTTGTTGTTGTTTACCTCCGCTGGTTGCCTTTAAACTATCAACGAAAATAAAGAAAATGTTCCGTCACACGCGACACAGAAATTGTTTGACAACCGCAGTCAGAATTGAATTTGCTTTATTGCCATTTCTAGCGAGCCTGTTTTATATCGATTTTCAGCTACGGATTTTCGCATAAAGTCATTGATGCACAATTTCTATAATTTGGATTTGTCTATGTCCATATTTATCTAAGTTGCCTGTCATCGCCCGCACAATTAAATGCTTGCCTATGTATGTTTGCACGCAACTGCAACTGTATCCATGCCACGCCCATTTGCGTGCACACAATTGCTAGCTGCAAATTAATAATAAAAAAAACCCTTGGCCTCTCTATTTAGACCAAAATGACATTATTTTGTGGCTCAAGCCATGAATACTGCACAATGCTGAAACGTTCTTTCAGTTTTTAATGTCAATTTAAAGGATTTCGTAAACTATAAAAGTTCTTAAACATAAATAATTTAGCGCCTTTCGATCCAATTTGATCAGCATGTACACTAGTCATTATAATAAGTACATATTATTCAATGATTATATTTCTTAATCTATAATTTGGCGATTGCAAGCCCAACACGCAGCTAATCGTAACAGTAAACAAATAACAAGTACTTAAAACTAATCAAAGTAATTAAAGAAACCTGAGATCGTGTATATAATTATTAATAAATTGTTCAATTATTTTTAAACTTAAAAAAATAAACCAGAATACTCTGGTTAACTTAAACTCATTTATTACATTTGCGTCATTCTTTTTTATTTGTTAGTCATAGATTTAGAATTATTGGAACCTTTTAAAGACACAGAGCTAAAACTTGTGTTTCTTGAATACACGTAAAAAAATAAAATTTTGACTAGTTAGCAGTGCTCGACTAGGAGTTACCGTAAACCAAGGGTTCGTTGCAAAGAATCTAGCATCCTGCTGTATATATGTACTTAGATACATATACAAAACAAGTAAGAGGTTCTAGTCGGGAGCTTCCGAATAGGGGATACCCTGAACCCTCTTCTTCTAACAGGCGATAGGTATAAAATGAAAGATACTTGATATATGTATATATACTATTTTAGAAGCTGCATGTCAAGTTTGGCGATTCTAGCTTATATTATTTGCCGAAATTGCTCAATAAACAGGATTTCGATATCGATTATTATCGATTACTTGGAAACGGGGCAAGTTATCGAATATCGGAAACAAACTCGATCTGCGCGGGCACTAGGAGGACCTACAGCTAAAATTTCTCTAGCTCTTATAAGTTCTGAGATCCTTGCGTCCATACATACGGACAGGCGGACAGACGGACGGACGGACAGACAGATGGATATAGAACAGACAAGAATATATATACTTAATAGGGTCGGAGATGCTTCCTTCTGCCTGATACATACATTTGCATAAATACATAATACCCTTTTTACCCATTTTTAATGGGTTTCAGGGTCTAAAAACACGCATACATACACCAGCAGCCGTGCCAATACTTCTTTCTTTTGCCCCACACTGTGCCTGGGAAATGCATTCTTGGTGTTTATTATTCGATTCTCATGACATTTTTAGGGCTTAAAATTGTCATGCAAAAGTGTGTGTGTCCCAACTCCCAAGGCACTACGATCAAGAATGTATTATTTTCATTTTTGTGGGGAACTTCAGGTGAACTAAACTTGAAATATTCTGTAGCTAATATTCTGTATCTGTGTTCCTATTCGAGAACCTTCACAAAAACATTTCGTGTATCTAGCTCCTAAGATATACGATTTGTTATATAATGCTTTCTATAATGACAAGGAAAGAAACTATTTTAAATATCTCTAATTCGTTCTGCGTGTGTCTTCGCAGAATATATATGTCAAACTGCAAGTCTCTAGCTTTGTAGTTTCCGAGATCGACAAACTGACTGAGTATCAAAACCTTGCATTATAGGTGCGTAGATGCTTTCTTTTATCTGTCACATACTTATACATAAAATCACTATACCCCTTTTAGGCAAATTACTTGGGTGCAGGGTATAAAAATACAAAAATTGATCAAAATGGGCGACATTTTTATTTGATTGCTTTACCTTGTTGCATGTCAACAACTGTACCTCAAATTCACTTTACATATATATTTCACAAACTGAATTTTTATTAAAACGATATTGCAATATTTTTTAAAAAAAGGAATATTGTAATATATTATTGCCGTTACACCCAAAACTGGTTGTTTGCTAGGTATTCAAATGTGAATTCCTAGTTTGGTTGCAATGACAACTGCAATTGTATTCAAATTGCCAGGTTTGACATGTGAAATGAGCAAATGAATGAATACAACGAATCGCCACTGATCTGAATGCGATGACAAAATGCCAAATGAAAAAGCGGAAGCACATAAATTGAATGCCGATTGTCAGGTAGCGCCGCCCTCTTTTGGCTGGACATTGGCCCTTTGCATGTGCGCCGGGCTTTTAGATTTATTTATTGCGTCCTTTGAATACAATTCATTTGTTCGGCAAAGACTAATGAAATACTAATGTGAATGTCCAGAATTAAATCAAGATATATGTTCGCATGATTTCTTCATATGCAGATATGAATTTATGTGCGCAGATCTGTGAACTTCTTAAACAGAAATGAATTTGTATTTTCTTGATATTCATACGATTAAAAAGATATTGATATGGATATCTGGATATATGTGGATAAAGGTAATAAAATATAGTGCTTAAATTGTTACAAATTTATGTCGTTATTGAAATTTATACCCTTATTATGCGGTTGTTTAAGCGTCGAACTAGCAAGCGGAAAGTCGACGGTTCAAACCTTTAGAAATGCGCAATCATTTCTTTTTTAACATGTTGATATGAATGCGTATCTTTGCATTGGTACATATATACCCTTTAATTAGTACAGTATAGTTCGATTTCTTTGAGCACTTGGCCATGGAGTTCCATCAATTATTCTATGCCAATGGCATTTAATTCGATTCCGTAGAAGTGCGTTGGCTGCTTGACCCACAGCCAATTGCAAATGCAATAAAAATTATACTGCAATTGGAACAACAACAACAACAACAACAGCAACAACAAAGGCACGCAGGCTATAATTATTTATGCGAGCAGAAAGTGGAGTCGGCAGCCGCATATTAATTTTATAACGATGTCATTAATGCTTGTCGATGCATAAAATTATAGATGCGCTCTTTAGATAGCGCTAATTAAATAATTAAATATGCTTTAGGCCATGGCCAGTCAGCGGATTTATGTGCGCTATCCATCAGCCACGACGACAATTATGGCTCTGCGTATATATCACAATATTCCCATAAAATTCAATTCGCAATACGCAGCCCCCGGCCACGCCCCACGGTTCCAAACTAGCAACAGCTGCGGGAAAAACTTTATGCGTAATTGTATTTTCATTTTTGTTTTGTTTTTTTGTTTTTTTTGCAAAGCTTTTCGCTCATATTTTTGGAATGCTCGTCAAAACGCCATTTGCTGACTAAAATGGAAATACAGAAATATATAGAATAATACGGAGAATAAAATATAAACATAAATCATAAGCCGGCATAAACCTTGGCCGGGTTCAGCTTGTCCGTGTCTCGACCCTCGGCGCTCGTCAACGCTCAGATGAGAAAGTAATGCTGGAAAAAGAGGTAATTTATTAGCTTAATACCCAGCCGCAAGCCGGTCGCTAATCAGGTGCAATGACACTCACCTTGGGATCCGCCTGCTTCCAGCAGCGGTGCAGCCAAAAGGCGCGCTCACATTTCGTATCGCCCTTGGGGTACAGACACTTCTTGCCCATGTTGACCGCAATGTCGTGCATTGAGTCGGGCATACGGTCGAGCAGCTTCTCCAAATGCACCTCACCATCCTCGTGCAGCACATCCGTCTCATCAAACACACAGTACATGTAGCATTTGAGCTTGTCGTCCTCGTGCACCTCGCCGTCGCTGAACTCCTTAATTGCCGCTACAGACACAAGTTGCAAGTTTCAGTGACAGATGGCAACAGCTTGTTTGCATTAGTCCACCATCAAACGGAAGTCTGCTGCCCCAGCAGATTATTTACCAACCGCTTACCTTCTGTGACTCCGGTCTTTCCAACGCAGCTGTCATGCACGGGCGCCAACTCCTTGAGCAGCTCCGGCGGTGGATACTGCAAAATTGTGTAGTTCATTAGATATATCAAAAGCATAAAACTGCTTTTCTTATTCCGAATGTCAGTGCTGCACAAATCTAAGTAGATGATGGTCTTTCAAATCTAATTTGCATCCAAATTGTGAGATACAACATTTAAACTTCTCTCTAGCTATCAACTTTCCTTAAGGCGATTAATTTTTTGGTTGTCAGACATTTTTTAGTCGAAAATTATGTTTAAACTCTCAAAACACTATTTTTTCGCTTTGTTTTATTGCCTGCTCAATATTTATTGGCTGAACTTTAAAAAAGTTCTGAACTGCAGAGTGTCCACATATATGAGTTCCTTTTCTGAAGAATGTGATTTATTGCTTGTTAAATTATTGGAGCAATGACTTACGATTGTAAATGTACTCTACAGCATAGTTTTTCCAATACCCTATCGAAATATTACGCGATTAAATACCTGACCTTATATCATTTTTTGATATGCAGCAAGTTTATAATCAAAATTTGCGTGAATAATACAAGAATTAATTATCTCTACTTTGTATTATCAGATTTTCTCTTTAGTTAAATTAATCAAAAAAAAAAAGATCGACAAGCAGACGAATCTATTGTAATTATATAAGATCATAATCTTATATATATTCTGATACAAATACACACAAAAGCATTTTTTTAATTTTAGAAAATCGCTATAAAGTTAATGTCTATCAAAATCTTAGAAAATCTTATTTAAGTATTAAAAAAAAATTCTAGATTCAATAATTTTTTCCCAGTACCTTAAAGTAGCAAATTTTTTCTTAAGGGAAATTTACCAAAAAAAAAAAATTGAAAAGTATTCGAATCTATGGTCCTTGTGACCTTATATTATCTTATGATTAATTTTAGACAATCGCTTAAAGATTAAAATTTTTTAAAATTTTGGAAAATGTTTTCTAAAAATATAAAAAAATATGCATTCAATTAAGAAAATGATTTGGTTTTTTAAATCGATAATATTTTCTGATATTAAAAAACTAATCATTTTGAAGGATATTTGCTGAAATAGTTTTCTACATGAATATATAACGTTATGAGTGCTTTATGCAAAAATTCGAGTGTAGCAAAAATATATATCGAATTTCTTTGTAACAAACTAGCAAACCGGGTATAGTTAAACCTCTTCTTCTTCCAGCTAAAGCTAGAGAGAAACGCACGTATTTAGCTCCCCTGACTTCTCTGTTCATTATCTTAACGTGTGATTTGGCTTATCTAGACGCTGGCAGCAGAGATCTGCTGTTGCTTACCGTTTCATCGCGACGCAGCTCGGCTGCCCAGCTGCCACGCCCCGTCAGAGAGGATAGCAATAAAATGGTGAAAATGTTAATAGTGGCACGCAGCAACATGATGCCGCACAGCTGCTGCTGGTCAAGTTGCAACGTGACAACGCCGTCAAGTCCAAAGTAGCGGTAAGCTGCGGAAGCGCGCACGTGAGACGCCGGATATCTGGGATCAAGGATTTACTGGCACTGCAGCCAGCCACTGTACGTGCAGTCAAGGGTATTAGCAGACGAAATTGAATGACTCTAGCAGGAGCAGCAGTAGCAGCAACAAACCAAAAGCCAAATGCAACTGTAACTGCCCCAAGCGGCAAGTGGATGCTTTATAGCACAAGTGCGAGTCGGGTTCGGGCGCGGGCGAGCGCTTGATCTATGTAATTAGCTGTCATTAATTGCTGCGCAACAGTGCTCCATAATTAAGCCCGGGCTAACGGAGCCCACAATTTGTCAATCAAAAAGCACTCAGCAAGGCGCGAAAATACACGGCTCGAGCCGAAATAATCATACGCCATGTTTGACGGCCGAGCGGTCAAGATGGCGGCCCCCAAAATGCGCAGCTTACATGAAACGATGCAACAAGTTAATAACAGTAATAAGTTTATGTAGTGCCCGACTAGCAAATACCCTAAACTCGCATATACACACAAATACACACAAGCAGGCTATAATTATGGCCTAAAGATGTGTACGAATACCAAAGCCAAAGTCCTTATCTCTAAATTAATTAATTTTTTTTAACGTTAGGGTGTCCGATTCTGTGGTATCCGAAAATTATTTATATAATATTGTGGATACGCCTGTAACTGTTTTTTAGCTCAGAATTATTATCTGTAATCGGAGAAGCGATAATTTAAAATAAGCAGCATCTACTGGCGAACGAGAGTTGGAATCCTAGAAGTTTATTAATGAAGAATTTAATTTGATAACCGATTTATGTCGATTTCATGCAATTAAAGTTAGTTAACAATAATTTAAAATAATTACCTAGTTTGCTGTCTGTGCTTTTTGCAAGATTCGATATATTATCTAAAATCATACCATTACAGTAAGTAATAGATAAATTAAGATAATACTCTTCTACATACTATATACTAAACTTGCTGCCTATGGCTCTTATGAGATCCGAGATATTATCGAAATTCGGAGATGGTGATTTCGATGATTTATTTAATCTGATAATCGATTTATATCGATTTCATGCAATGCAAGTTAGTTACCAATAATTTACGTTAATTTCCATACCTAATTTGCTGTCTGTGCTTCGATATATTATCTAAAATCAGAGAATCGATTTTTTATTGATTTCATGCCTTTACAGTCAGCTATAAATTACTAAATAATCCTCATTTGCTGTCTATGGCTCTTATGAGATTCGAGATATTATCGAAAATCGGAGAGGCTGTTTTCGGTGATTTAAATTAAACTTTATCTGCGCAGGATATACGTTCCAAATGTTAGGTCTTAGAGCTTCAAAGATCGGCCTAAGATCGACTCATTCACACAGACGTACACACAATTTCGGCTCTGCTGCTGCTAAATATATGCACTTTTTGTGCGGAGATCTCACCTACTTCTAGCTAACCTTTTTTGTACTCCTCCAATTCGTACAGGGTATAACTCCAACACGCACAGCGCTATTAAATATAATATGAATGCCAGGTACCCCCAGGCTCGTAACCACAACCCATCATTTGGGGCCACACGAAACGCGTTAATTACGGGCGGCCATTGCATTTATATATATATACATATATATATTTTTATATATATTTTTTTTGAGCTCTCACATTCATTAATTATTATGCAAGCTAAGCGCTGGGCAAAAGTTTTGACCGGCTCTCCGACTCTCTGCCACGCCCACCCTCCCACTCGCATACTTTGACATGCAAGCGCAACGTGTCAAATTAATTTTTAATAGCCAACCCGTCGGCCACCCACCGACGCTTAACTGTTGCCAAATAATAGATTTAAACGAGGCGCACAGCAACTTTTGGGGCGTACGCTCAGGCATTGTAATTAAAGTTTGCCACCAGCCCCCAACCACCCCCCTCCCCCTGCCTGCCTCATTTGGTGGTCAGTTGGAGCTGCGTACCCTCAAAATAAACGTTAATATACGGACAAAGGCAGTGCCAAGTTGCAGCATAGAACTTGACATGTGGGTGTTGCCGGCTGCCGGTTGTCCTTGTCCTCGTCCTGTTTGCCATAATTGCGCAATGTGTTGAAGGCATTTAATGCAGACGTGTGTGTGTGCGTGTGTGAGCGTGTGTGTGTATTGACATCTGACACTTGCAAATTAGATGCCGGCAGGCGAATGTTCAGGTCACAATGTTGCATATGATGTTGCATGCTATTGTTGTGTCTGTGCGTGTGTGTGTGTGTGTGTGTTGCACAACTTATTGACACCTTATTTGCGCTCACAAAACGCACAACTCGTTTGCGGTTTGCACATGCAATTTACATGTGTAATTTTTCGGTGCGCTGCTTGCCATGAAAAGTTGCAGCTGCTAACCGCAGCGGCAGTTACATCATTGTCAGCGGCAGGACAAGCCAGGATGACACAGGACAACTTCGTTAAACGAACTGCAGCATTTGTGCAGTTTGTCAGCACTGGCCGGGGGCGTTAGGTACGTGTGAAAGGGGGTGTGGCACATGCAGAAAATTTGAATAGCGCGTTTGTTGCGGCCATTTGTATGGACTCTTGTGGTGGACTCTCTGGCTGCTGCCGGACATAATCGATTTACCGTTGTCCAGGTCCGGCGACCGCCTTGCTACGCATTTCATCAGGAAGAAAAACTCTAAACTGTAAACTGAAAACTGAGTACTGCATAGCGAGTGCTGGAAAAAGGGCTGGCACTCCGGGGGATAGGAGGGGTTCAAAGGCTCCGGGCTCAAGGCTCCAATGAATTATAATTAATGATTGCGGCCTAGGCGGCGGCTTAGCTCTTCAAAATTTATAGCCAGGGCCAGCCAGTAGCCAACTGGCGGTGCGTAATAAATTTAAATTAGCACTAGGCAAATAAATACGCACCATAAATAACTGGCCAAGGTCAACAATTTGGGACTCCGTCCGGGTCAAAGGGTATGGCCATTTGATATGCATTTAACAATTTTATTGCTCATTATTATGATATATTTATAAGCAGGTCAGCCGGGATGGCAGCCCCATATATATATTTGAGTTTCCTTCTTCTACTTCTTCTTCTTCTTCGTTTTTTTATGGCTTACCCGAGTTTCAGTGCATATTTTGCTTAAAGTGCCGCTCAAAGCAATGCAACTTGCATCATTAACATATTCACAGTCTATTAATTTTCAGCACACACTCACACACACACACACACGCAAGTCCCCCAAGTCTCGTTGCCGACTGGGTTGCCCGGTTTTGGCCTTTGGCAACATAATTAGAAACTTTTGCACTTAAATGCAAGTTGAGTGCATGCGGCCAGTCGAATGAATGCATTGAGCCAAAGTACAAGCCAAGTACGCGTTAGAAATGTGCCATAATAACTACAACTATATGAACTGGAACTCACTAAGCACTCGCCCTCTCTCTCTCTCTCTCTTACTTCCTTCCTCCCTCTCTCTCTTCCTTTTATAAAATGGTCTTGGTGTAATGCTCATGTTAGTTATATGAAAGACATAGTCATTACATAATATGGACATGATTTTTTTTATGTTTAACTTGACCGCACACAAGTCGAAAGCTTTCAAATAATTTGGGTTAATCTTACTTCAAGCGCGTGTCCCTTAATCCTCTCTAATTCGAGCACTAATTATTCCCATCAGTGATAGACTGATTTTTCATAAACGAAATATTTGTGAAAGCTTTATAGCTTCAAATTTTAAATATCAGCTTTTCACATTTGGGAAATTCTAAAATAAATTCACGGACAATCGCTGAAAAATAAAGTTTGACTATTTCAAGTCAAAGAAAATGTATATTTAATGTTTAAGCGAGGGAACATGATTTAAAAAAAAAATAGTAAAAAAAAATGTTATTTACATACAAAAATGTAACATATATATGTAAGAATCTGAATTCGTAAATTTGAAAGGAATTAGTTGCGTGTTGGACCGTGCCGTATAAGCCCGCCCACCCCCATTTTTATACCGTGAACCCATTAAAAATGGGTAAAAAGGGTATAATGTATTTGTGCAAATGTATGTAACAGGCAGAAGGAAGCATCTCCGACCCTATTAAGTATATATATTCTTGATCAGCATTAACAGCCGAGTCGATCTAGCCATGTCCGTCTGTCTGTCCGTCTGTCCGTCCGTCTGTCCGTATGTATGAATGCAAGGATCTCAGAACCTATAAGAGCTAGAGACTAGAGCTAGAGAAATTTTGGCTGTAGATCCTCCTAGTGCCCGCGCAGATCGAGTTTGTTTCCGATATTCGATAACTTGCCCCGTTTCCAAGTAATCGATAATAATCGATATCGAAATCCTGTTTTTTGAGCAATTTCGGCAAATAATATGAGCTAGACTCACCAAACTTGACATGTAGCTTCTAGAATAGTATATATGTATATATCGAGTATCTTTCATTTTATACCTATCGCCTGTCGGAAGAAGAGGGTTCAGGGTATCCCCTAGTCAGGAGCTCCCGACTAGAGCCTCCTACTTGTTACTCCTGCAGACATAAATCTGTAATTAATTTAATTAAATGGCACCTGGTAACCTACATAAATCATCAAGTTGGATCCGATATCGATGTTAAGCTGTGGGTCACACATTGAATATGGAATTGTTTAGCTCTTGACCATTTGATGGTTCAACTGCATTTGATTGAGCGATTTGATAGATTTTAACCACTTGGCTGGGTGAGTTGCGGGAATCGCTTAAAATATAAATACACACGCATTTAACTTTATGCAAGACCCATAAAATTGGTCATAAATGCATAAAATGGCATGTCATTAAAAATTAATTATGGGTAAAATATGCGTATACGACTTTTGCCAGTATTTTGGGCGCGGTTTTAAATAAATTGTTGTCGATGGCCAATGAAAGCCAATGAAATGCAACAACAAAAGTAAATGCATAAAAAGTCATTTAACACTTGGTCCATTTTCAACTTTTTCAACTTTTGACGAGTGCAAAGAGGTTTAAAAAATTAAACGCATCAGCGACTGGCCAAAAGCTTAAACTGGCCAAGGGGCGCCGCCGGGCCTGAGGTCGCAACTCGGCGGGCAATGGGCAATGGGCAAATCGCAGCGGGCAGCGGGCAGCGGCCTTCCCGCAGCAATGTCATTGATATTCATGAGCCCCGGGCGTTTGAACTTGACAGTGATTAAGATTTGACTGTTCTAACCAAAGCAAAGTAGAAAAAAAAGAAGCAAGTTCGAATGATCTAGGCGTGGCTGATCGACGAGCTGATGCCCTGTATAAAGAGATTGAGTAGCGTAGGCCTATTAAACCGATGAAATGCATCTTATACTTTTCTTGAGAGACTTTACATGATTTTTTATTATTTATTTTTCAACTAAAATATATCTTTAATTGCATTCTTTTTTCCCTTTGGAATTCGTAAACTTCTTATTAATTTATTGTTTATTTTTATTTATTATTATTATTAAAATCTAAGCATGTTAATCCAAAGAAATGCAGGCAAGACTTTTCTTGTGCATTACAACACATTTATTTTTCCCCGTTTAAAACTGCATAGCATTCTTTTTTCACCACATTGGAAGCCTAAAATTCTGCAGCTCATAAAAAATGAAGGTAACTTATTACCGGTCTTTTAATAATATAATAATAAGAATCCAAAGAAATGCGGCAAGTAGAGACTTTTCTTGATTTTAAATGAACAATAAACGATATGCCATTATTTTTTCACTACATTGGAAGCCAAATATTTAGCAGCGCATAAAAATGGTTGGCTCTTTTCAAATTTTGCTTATGTTTTTTTGTCATCTTTTATTAACTTGATGCTCTCTAGGAATATCAATGTCAAAGAAATGCATCTACATTCTTTTGAAAAAAAAAATGAACTACATCTACTTTCCCAATACAAACTACATGTTATGCTTTTTTCACTACATTGGCAATCTAAGAATATTAATCCAGAGAAGTGTATCAAGTAAAGACTTCTCTTGTATTTATACGAACTACTCCGACTTTTCTTAATATAAACTGTATGGCATTCTTTATTCACTACACTGTAAGCATAAACTTCAGCGGCTCATAAGAATTCTTGGTATTTTTTTTATTACTCTCTATTACGTTTTGGTCATCCCTAATTCACTTGATGCTCTCAAAGCGGTTCTTAGGTATTTTAACCATATCAATGCCAAAAAAATCATCTGCAAGTGCATTTTTTTTCATATGTAACGAACTTTATCTACTTTTCTATGGCAAAATGCATAGCATTCTTTTTTCACTACACTGGAAGCTTGAACTTCAGCAGGTCTTAAAAATTGTTACTAGTTTTAGGTAGTCGAAGTATATTATTTGAAGGAAATGCATCATGTAGAGACTAGAAATTTCGCCTATTATTCCCAATATAAGCGACATAGCATGCCTTTTTCACTACATTGGAAGCCCAAAATTCAGCAGCTCATAAAAATTCTTACTGATTTTCTTCACATTTTACCTGACTTGATGAATACCCCTTGTTGCGTACAGTACAGGGCATATGCAAAAGGCTGCTGGTATTCGCTTTACAAATGTAAATTAGACCGCCATTTTTTGCGCTGCGGCAGATATTTTAATTTAGTCTGTAAAAATGACACGGGCCACAAACAAAAAAAAAACAAAAAAAAAAAAAGGCGCCAGCGAGCTGAGCAGCGATGTTTGCCCTTTGTTTTGGCTGGCAAGGGCCAAGCATCTGGCCATCGCCATCTTTAGCCTTTTTTTCATTTTTTTTTTTTCTGGTGCTGGTGATTTTCAAGTCAAAAGCGCGGCTACATCAAAAGGGTTTGGCCGCGCTGCGGGGGCGTGGGCATGGAAATTTTTCTGCTGTCGAATTTTTATGCGAAAATGTCAAGCGGCTAGCACAAACAAATAAAAAAAGCAAGCAAACCAAAAAGAAAGAACAAAATTGTAATAAAAACCCAAATAAAAGGCAAATGACGGCAATTTAATGGTTCAGACGCGAAAACAATAGTGTTGTTCTTGTTGTTGTTGTTGCTGCTGCTGTTGTTGTTTGTGGCTGAGAGAAATGTGAAATGTGTAATGTGTTTTTGAAAGCCAAAGTTGGCTGCGACTCCTGCTGCTGCTGCTGCTACCTATGAAGTTTTTTATCTGCTCGCTGCAGCTGGGCCAAAAGTTGTCGTTACTGCTGCTGCTGCTGCTGCAGTGGGCAGTGCAAAAGTAAACTTTAATTATAGCTGGACAGCAGGCAGTGCTTCTAATGAATGCACCTCTCTCTCTCTTGCCAAGCCCCTCTTTCAACCGAATTCGCCTTATTAAAACTTTTCGTCAACTTGCGATTCTGACGTTGCTTTTGGTCTTTAAGCTCCGTCTGTTGCCATAGCTCTGTGCCCCGTCTTGGCCTTATGTATATATAGTATTTAGATATATTTATTTGCATGACAACAGCAGCAAGCCAAAAAATTTAATTAGATTTAAATTCTTGGATGTCTAATGTGCCGCTTCGCGTTCTCCTATTGCCTCTCGCGGCGCTCGCCTTTTCTCTTTCCTATTTTTTTGGTTTTTTGTAATTTTTTATTTTTATGTTTTTTTATTTTTATTTTGCTGCTCGGAAATTTGTCTTTACAAGTTTTTTGCGTTGCCAGCCCAGAAATTGTTTAATTAAAAGTTTTGTGCCGCTCTTGTTGTGCTTTTTATGAACATGCTCTCAGTTTCGTTTCACTTCATTTTTGTTTTATTTCGTATATTTTTGTTTTATTTTGCAATTTGTTGCCTGCAACACTTAAACAGAAGCGCTGCAACACGAAAGTAGGCAACTAAAAATGATTTAATTAATTTAACTTCCGCGTTGCGCGCCCTTTTTGGTCGTCAGCCTATTATTAATATTATTATTAAATACCTTTTCATTGAGCCGCGCGTAGCGCTGGTCTTTTGTGATTTTAATAAGCAGCCATTCAAGTTAAAAGTGCTTAGATTTTAATTAAGTCAACAAATGCACATCAAAGCTAATGCCCGAACCGAACCCAAGGAGACGGCGTGTCCCTAACAACATGATTTTAATTAATAAATTAGCCCCATTGTTTCGTTCGTCCAGACATTGCATTAGCGTATAAATTGAACTAGACTTTGGTGAAAATTGTAAAAATTTTGGTTGATTTACAAATAAATGTATGAGAAACTCTCTCTGCGCATGTAGCTTAAGGAGTATTTCGTTTGATTAAAACTCCCAATACAAATCAAATTCAAAGCTTAATTCAACTCACGACAGCTGTTCGAAAAGATATATGATGCATGTGGTGTGCAGTGTAAAAAGAAAACCCAGAAATATATCCAATAATTGAGCGTTAACAATTTCTTTGCAAACGCACAAGAGTTCTTTTGAGTTCGCTTTCTTTTGCATGGGCATATTAGAAAACTCGTTGAAGTAGCCAACATTGTGCTGAGCTGTGTATGCAAAACATGGGCAATAATAAATTTCAGTAGCAGATATTTGATTGTATTTGATCAGTCAAAGGGCTCCTGGTTGGCTGCGGACAAAGGCCTAGACAAAATATTTGCTTTTTTATGCCGCACTCGCAATGCGCAATGAAAACGAAAAAGCAATCAAAAAATGCCAGGCCCAGTGCATAGAGCCAACAAATGAAGCCGGCGTACCGACTGATAATGGCAGGGTTTCAACTACGGCAGCTCACACACACACATGTATATACATATACATATATATGTATATATAGAGAGGGATACACCTACACAAAGTGGCAATAGAAAGTATTGGACAATTGGAAAAACCAAAGCCGACCGAACCACAGAGCCACAGCCCAAACTTTTCTAGTCATCTTCATCTCAGGTTGACACCCATTTTAGTCCCGTGGCTTTCGCATATGCCGCAAAACCTGTGCGAAAGCGAAACTAATACAGAGACCAATCGAAAGGGAGAACGAGTAAACGAGTAAACGAGTGCGAAGCGAGCACACAAACAAATTAGCAAAAGGAGCTACCCAAATAAGAAAACAAGCAGACATCCAAAAAAAATATGTTTGCTGTGCCGAATTCAAAATACTCTGGAATGTCGACAACTTGTGATTGAAAGCTTTCCGATTCGCTTGTTTCTATTCACAACTAAAAATACCCTGGAATGTCGAAACTATTACTATTTCGATTGAAAGCGTTCCGATTCGCTTGAAATTATACTTAATTAAAAATACCCTGGAATTTCGACAATATTCTTGTGATTGAAAGCGTTTCCATTCGCTATTAGCAATACATAATTAGCAAGTTTTATCCTGAAAACTATTTTATTATTCACTTAAAATCTGGCTTTTTCCCATCTTTACAGGTTTCCTGAAATTAGCATAGATTGAGAGATTGATTGATTGATTAAATATATAATTAGTTTTCATCTGATTGGACAAAAGTTAATGTTAGACTCCCACTTTACACTCAAAAAGTGTAAAACAATTTTTAAATAAACATTTATAAAAATCATTTAAAATCAACGTACACAATATCAAGTGAAAAATGCTTTAACTATCCATTTTTTACAAATGTTCAGTCGATCAATTGTATTCTTGATCAAAGGCAGCTGCTACCAATATAATCCAAAAAATTGAGAAAAATAACATTTTGAATGGAAACTAAACCATGTCTTTGATTTCCGACTTGACCTTATATACAGGCGAGCTCGCATTACTCGAGGTAAAGGAAAAACTTAATAAAAAATTGATTACCCAGTTATAATAAAAACAAAAGTGTTGTCTTTGGTTCGATTCCCGAATTTCAAGCTCAGCGCCTGGGATAGTAAAACCCACCTGGAAAATAATACATATGACTAAACTCTGGATGACAAAAAAGAAAGAACTATAAAGGCAATCTTGAAATTTTTGTTGTTAACAATCCATTTTCTTTGCATAACTTTTCTTCCTTTGTGAATAACCACAAATTAAATATAAAAATTAAAAATGTTTTTGAATTTGAACCAGCGACCTGCCGCTTGTTAGTTCGACTCTCAAACGTTTAAGCTTCGCAGGCTCATAACGTCTCGTCTGCAAAAAACGTTTGTATGCCCACAATGTTGCAGATGTTTTTTATACAAGCTGTAAGCTTCGTATTCTTAAAGAAAAACCATCATAATGCCCAGTTTTTAACCAAGAAAGTTTAGTAAAAATGTAAGCTTCCCAGCTTTTCGGCTTGTGTGGTGCAATAATCTCTAATCAGTCAGCCAGTCAGACTTTTGTAGAGATTGCAATTGGTGACTTCTGCAAAACGTTACGTACTTCATGCAAAATCTAGAATACCCGCTGCGAAGGGATATGGCAAGCAAGGCTCTTTAGGGGGTCGTTCGACATAGATATACACAGCCATGAGGACGTCAGATGAAGTGTGGGCGTGGGCTTTCAGGCAACTGTGCGGACTGCTTTCCAAATGTGCCAAAGTTAATTAAGATCGAAATCAATATTGGCCCTTTAGCTAAAAGCATCAAACAAACCAACCAGTCGAGCGCTCGGCCCGGCCCGGCCCGGCCCGGCCATGGCCAATGTGTCCGGCGTTCGTTTCAACTGCGCCCAGGGGCGTCAACAACAACGTGCAACGTGCCGCTGCCCAGCAACAACAAAAGCAACAACAGAAAAACGAAAGTGTCAAAGTGTACGAAGCAAAGTTCTGACTGCTAACGAAATAATTTCAGATATTTTGTGTTGCTAATTCGAATGCGGCGCAACTTGGCCAAAAAGGCAGCTGGAGAAGAAGCAGCAGAACGCATGTGCGCATCTTTGATTTGGGTTTTGGGGCTTGGGGCTAGGGGCTTGGGGCTCGGTGCCACCCAATGGCCATCACAACTCGAACTATGTAATTTAATTTGCCTAAAGTTCGCTGCCTTACTGCCGGTGCCTCTCAGTTACTCAAGTATTGGTGGGCCAAATCGAAAATCCTTTTGTACTGCTAATTATATAAGAAGTTCTAATGCTGAGCATTTCCTAGAATTTATGTAGCAAGACTAGCTTCTGTTGTGAGCATAATAAAAAAAAAAGGTATAATAATAAAACTAGATGTGTAGATGGGTCCAAGTATAGATTATAAGGTAGGTTTGACTGCTAGGGTGTGCTCAGACTAAGTAGGGCGCCGCTGCTGTTGGTTACTGAAAAGCCTTGGAAAAGTTTAAATATTCTCTAGAATCCAAGAATCTTAAAGTTTCAAAGTGGATATCAAGAAGTACATAATGGCTGGCGGTATCTTATGCTTGCATTACATGGTCACTCTAACAGCAGAAACCATTTATGTTAGTAATTATGTTAAGCAATATGTAAAGCATTCTGTTAACTGATATGTTAAGCATTAGTGTTAACAAGAAGCAATGTACACAGATCACTAAGAGACTATAAAGTCATGATATAAATACATTTGAAACATGCTCACGTTTTCCTAATCCTCGATTTCGATTTAAGCGATGTTTATATATATATATATATCGATATATACATCGCTTAAATCTAATACTTAAGTATTAAGATCTTTACAATATTAAATATTTTTAAGGAAAATAGAAGGATTCTTACTCAAAAATTCTTAACTATTTAAAATTAAAAAAAAAATGTAATCAATATATTTATATATATATATTTAGTATTCGCTACTTAGGTCCCATGATCTGAGCCCATAAACTCTTTTTATCGTCTGGCTGCACTCGAATCTCTTTTTAAACCTTTAATCAGCGTATAATACCGGTACATGTGTTAAATCTGTTAGCTAAATGGTTTTTTTTCACGGACATAAATTGGCGATTTGTTGCTGCGTCTGGCATTAACATAATCCTGGCGATAATTGAAAAACACGTTTGTGGCCATGTTAATGCACAGAAAAACAACAATTTATGTTAATAACAATAACAATTTTTGGACTTTACACGTTATGGCAATTTAATGAACACAGCGAACACAGTATGCAACTGGCCAAAAGTATGCTCTTGGCCCGATAAGTGCTGAACAACAACAGCAACAACATTGTTGCCGCTTAACAATGTTGGCCTTTAATGAAAGATAGTCGCAAGGCGAGGCGTGTCAAGCTTTAAGCGCCACTCGCTTATCAGACACTTTTGCCGCAGCTGGCTCGTAAACCCTTCGGCCCGCGTTTATGTGGGCCAAATCAAAATTAATGGCTAACCATAACTGGCGCACAAAGTTGCAGCAAAGTCTCAAGTTGTCAATGCAGTTGATATAATTAGGGCAGGTGCCGGCGGGCGGACGGGCGGACGGGCGGGCGGACGGGCGGACGGGCGCCCAATAGACAGCTCGAAATGTTGCCCAGAATTCTGACTTGGCTAAGGCTAAGTCAGAGCCGTGGCTGTTGCTGCTGCTGCGCCACGTTTTAAGCCAGAAATAAAATTAAAAGTTTGTGTTCGGCCAGGCAACCCGCTCGCGCACACACACACAGTGCCAGCCAAACGTAAGCACCCACAGTGCTCAACCCAATTGCTTTTAAATGCATAAAATTTGATATTTTATGTGGGGCGGGTGGGAGGTGGGCGGGCAGGCTGCTGCCTCGCAGCGTTTATGTTGTGCCAGTACAAAACAACAACAACAACAACAGCAACAACAACAACAGCAACAACAACAACATCGTCACTTAATGCCCACTCACACAGCCATTGGCTTTGGTGTTTCGCAATCTCTGCGCCATGTCCCTGTCCGTGTGTCCCTTTTTGCCATGCCCTCCGGCTCCATATCCCGTGACAATTGCAACCGGAAACGCACATAAATGTTGGCAACTAACTCGATTTTGTTGTTCTGTTCCTTTTTGCTGCTGCTGCTGCTGCTGCCGTAAAATATGGCAACAACATTATTGCTGGTGTTTGTTGTTTGCAGTTTGAGAGCGGCCAAAAAAGAGTCCACACAAAGTCCAACAGCTTTCTTATTAAGTTTGTAACCTTGCCTGAAAATGCTCGCTATGCTTTAGCGGAAAGCTTGGTTTTCATGAACTTAGGTGGTTTTCGAAAATGATTTCGTCACTTTTTTAAAAAGGAACTTGGTGTTCAAATTGATTTATCACATGTCAGCTGGAAAGTCTACAGCTCTGTATATTATGAATCAGTTGCAAATCTCATACTTATCTACTTATTTTAATTTCATAGTGTCAAAATTTGGACTAAAACGAAATATTTTTTAATATATTCAATAAATTTTCAACCATCGTTGAGGAGTGCCAAGTGTATGCAACTTATTTTTATGCAT
This sequence comes from Drosophila montana, assembly GCF_035044405.1. Taxonomy (NCBI): domain Eukaryota; kingdom Metazoa; phylum Arthropoda; class Insecta; order Diptera; family Drosophilidae; genus Drosophila; species Drosophila montana. Next base: position 1,909,408 of record NW_026998620.1, on the reverse strand, counting down.
TTTTTTTAGCTTCATCAAAAAGACCATTTAAATTGATTAATATTAAGATATTTTAAGATGGAGATTTAAAATTGTCAGAATTCAAAAGTCAATTTATATGAATTAAAAAACAAAACAGCTAAATTTAAAAATATGGAAAAAAAGGTTCCAAAAGGACAATATATTTTCTTCATTGGGAAGCCACAATCTACCAAAAAAGGAAGGCTACACGCATTAAGAAAATGTGAGTTGAGTATGAATGTACAATTTTCTGAATATAGCATATATTGTCTTATATTTTTTTATAGTAATTTCTTAACATGTTTAGGAATATATGTTAAAAGACATTTTATTTTGGTTATATGGTCTATATTAACACACTTTAAACTCAAATATTATTTCACGTACTTGTATTACTTTTGAATATATATTATAAAATTATATATTTCATTAATTATTATTTATATTCTAAAATTATTGTGACCGAGCTTCTTTCACTCATGATCAACGATTAACTGTGTTGGGTCCGCTCTTATATTAACTTTTTCATCATTCTGTTAAGTCATCGATAACAGTGTTGCCTAACGTAATAATGCAATACATACATGTTATTTTAAATGCAATCGTATGTTAAATTATTTGCAAATGCTTAATACAATTACTCTTTCTATTTATTTTTACCTATATTCTAAAATATTATTTTTTATTTATATATATATATTTATATGTGTATATATATTTTTTTTATAGCTAAAAAGCTTTTTATTATTATTTTTTATATTCACGCCCACATCCATTATTTTAATTTTTATTTTGATTTAATTTTTTGTATTTGAAGAGTATTTAATAATTTCCATGAATATTATCTTTTGTTTTTAAAAATCAAAGCACACACAAACACATTTTAGGCATGAAGCGTGTCGAAGTCTGCGACCAAGCTCTGTGCTCTCTGGTCGAGCACTTTTGGCGCTGACTGTTGCATGTGTCCACACGCACACACTTACACACACACACACACACACACAGTGTGCCCGTGGGGCATTAAAGGCCATTTTTCAGTTCGAAACTCAGATGAGTTAACAATGTGCCAAAAAATGCCAGTAGCCAGTTAATTGGCAAACGGCAGCAAAAGGCCATCAAATTACTGCAGCAGTTCATTAAAATTGTACAGAATGTGCATAATTCTCGAATTAAAATTCAAAAGTTTGCCATGCCAAAATAATGAACTGGCTGGCGAGGCAATCTGTTGCCAATAGTCAAAAAGTCATAAATTTCAAATGCAGCAACAACAACGACAACAACGACAACAACGACAATAAACGAACTGAACGTATGGCCAAAAGTGTTGAAAGTGAGGCAAGAGCCAAGAATTGTGTGGCATCGTGCATTGTTGTTGCTTTACGAGTGCTCAGCTGTTGGTGAGGTGTTGTGTGGGTGGGTAGGGGGCTGGCGAGCGGGGCTGGCTTACCAATAATAACAATAATCATAACGGCAACAACTTTGCGCCAAAAAGTGCCAAAAACATTTCATTGATTTCATGTGCCGCCGCGCCTTCAAATCGGCGGCTGCTGTTGCAATAATTTTCAAATTTTCCATTTGGGCCACGGCGCCATTGAAAACACAACGCAGATGTTGCCCCGCCATGCCCCGCCATGCCCCCACCACGCCCCCACTTGCCTGAAGTGTTAAGGCGTAGCAAGCGCAATAAGGTTACGCTTATATACTCGACACACAAACACACACACACACACATACACAGACACCCCCCCACTCCAGTTACTGAAAAGCGATTTTTCTTTTATGCCGAATTTTGTGAATTATGTGGCAGCAATTGTGTTCAGGGTTCGATTTTTGGCTCTTTGTATTGAATGCCTGGCCCCGAGGCGGAGCTACAATACCAGAAAAGCGAGTGCAGAGAAAAAGCAAAGAGAGGGAAAATCTGCGAGGGGCGGCGGGCGGGGTGCGGGTTTGGGCGGGGCCAGTGCGAAGTGTTGCAATGTGGCGCATAATTAAGTTGACCAAGGCGTTTCGGTAATTGGTTTATTATGTAAGTGGCCTTAGGTAGGCCAGAACTTGGCCAATTTTGTTGAGCTCCAACAACAGCCGCTGGCCTGTATGGCCAAACATAATGAGTTGGATCGAGTGGATCGCCCAAAGGACGGCGATAACCTTCTGATTTGCAGCCTTATCAAGTAAGTTGGCACTTGTCGAGAGTGCCAGACTAGCAGATACCGCGCACACAGCTGCGTCTGGCCATAAAGTGCATTCACACTAAATTATATGTATGCATAAAATAAATGCTCTTTTCTTTTTTTTTTCTCTTCCAATACATATATACAGTTGCGAACAAAATAATAGCACCACTACAACACATTTTGTACTTGATAAAAAAAAATGCGATTACTGTTGCGATTTTTTAAATCTTTATTTTTTTTATATTGTTTAGTATTCCCCATAAACAAAAAAAGTGGAAAACTTACAGAGAAGTTGGTCAATTTGTAGGATGCTCCATTAAAATGATTAAAAACGCCTTAATGGTCGACAAGACGAGTGTCTTCCTAATTACTTAAAACAATATAGAATACACAATATAGTTAGAATACACAATGGAGGTGTTTTATTTGCCAGTCTGGCCAGCTGTGCCCTTTTCACAGCCAATTTTGTGAGTAACGCTATTATAGCCTACAGCTAAGAAGAAAGGTGTTAGTAGAGAAAATAGTGTTCTTAAGTAAAATTAAAAATAATCTTAATTTACTATATTATATAAGAAAATACAATAAATAGGGAAAAGGAAAGAAAGAAGTTATTGATAAAGTATAGAAATTAACACTAGATATATAGAGTGTTAGGTAGATAGGATAAAAAGATAGCAATGGGAAATCACTGACTCATTGAACAATGCGTACAATTCTAGAGACTTGAAATTTAAAATATATATTCTCTTATAGCATGAGTAGTAGTATGAGTATCTTAGTTTTGTCGATAACTCATGCAATTTTCAAAACATCGATAAAAATCGATTTTGCGAATAAATTTATCTCATAAATCGATTTATCTCATAAGAGCTAGATACACCAAATTTGATAGCCAGTTTCTCGTATTATATATACGAATTAAAACACTTCACTTTTTGATACCTTACCCCGCATTCCCTCAAAATCGAAAGAAATTAATTCTTATATGTAGACACTTCCATTTTGGTATTTACACACTTTTGCGAGCCATATTAAAATTAGGTTACTCGATATGTATGCTATACACAGTTTGGGAATATTTCATTTCTTGGCTCCAAGTTAAATGGCCCGGAGTGCAGGGTATATTCTCATCGAACGCTCCCGACTAGAGCACTCTTCTTCTGTGCTTAGTTCTAGATGAAATTAAAAAGTTTTCCGACTTGAAAATAAAGCTCAAGAGCCGAAGGTAACCAACACGCAGCCTATTCTTGATCTGTACCTATTATAAAGCAATCTACATAACAAAGTCGATGCTCCTAGCTCTACATATTCACGAGATATTCTGCAAATACGGTGTCTTAATATATATATAAATACATCGATTTCGTGAAAATGTCGAAAGTTATCGATAATTAGAAATCAACTAGGGTACACTAGGGTGATATTTAGAGCCTCTCGCTCTTATAGTCTCTGAGATCGACTAATTTCTAGAATCGAATAATTCAGACAGACAGACGCACCTGCTTTGATCGACTCAGCTGTCGATGGTTTATAAGAATATCTAATGTACGTATGGAAGATTAATCCAACTTTATATACCGTAAAAAGAGTGCATAAAATGTATAAAGTAAATCATACAAATCACATTCCAAGTGCAGCTACGATTCAAAAGTCATGCAATTGTATTCCTTTTGAGCTTTTGTAGCCATTTCTTAGCTCAATGAGTTTTGTTTCGCCGCGCAAATTCTGATCAATCATCAATTAGTTGTCTCGGACTTAACAATCAGTTGCTTTCTTTTGGCCACTTCTATATTTATTTTCAATTATAATGGTTCTTTATTATTTGCGCTGCATATTGTGAGTATTTGTTGTGTGAGGGCGGTGGGCGGAGGGCGGAGGGGTTTTTCTTCTTTTTATTCGATTCGATTCGATTGTATTCTTGCAGCGTTCTGCGTCTATCGGGCTGTATGTTTTATTACATGCCAAACATTTTTCATATTTTCCGCATTACTTGCATTTATGTATGAAGAAGTCTCGCACACACAAACACACACACACACCAATACAGACACAATGTTATCTTTGCGCTTCCGGCTGAAAGCATTTCTTAGCACTCTCTCTCTCTCTCGCTCTCACTGTGGCGCTGCTTTCTTCTGGCATCATCAATGGGCCAACGTGACCACCAAGTTGTCTTGGAAAATGGTCAAAAAATAAATGGATGATTGAATGAAAACCCCGCCAGCTGGCAAAGGCATGAACTCAAGCAAAAAGCGCCCAACAGCAAAAGGCCAACTCATCGTCTTTAAAGCCAATGTTGGCCGCGCCAATTTCCGGCTCTTTGCTGCTGCTGCCTCTGCTTCTTCCTCTAGTTGGCCAACTAGCCCAGCTGAGCTGCAGCAGCAGCAGCAGCCAGATGCCAGCGTCTTGCATTCATTGGGCCATAAGCTTCAAATTTGTGTGCCCCGCTTGAAATCCACTCAGTTGGCCGACAGCAAAATTGTCTGCACCAATTTGGCTGCATTCTCTCTTGGCTCTAACTGTGGCCAGACGCTTTATTAAATTTCTACTTTCAAGTCAATTTTTAAATGTGCCACGCTAAAATTTAACTGCGCCAGTTTCACGTTAATTTGAGGGGTCGTAGCATAAAAAAAAAAATCGCCAAGTGGATAGCCTGAATCATTATTAAGCTTGTTTTTGTTGCCTCTATTATTACATGCATAAATATTTTCTTTTCCTATTTTTCAGATACGCTTATACAGGGTATTACAGTTTGGTCACGAAATGTGACTCGGGAAAACAGAGACCATAGAAAAATATATTATATGTTATATATATTTGATTAGTATTAACAGTCCCTTCGATATAGCCATGTCCTTCTGCCCATCTAATCTTTCCGTTTCAACTTCAAACTTTACATAGTTCCGTCTTTCTATTGCAGGGAGTATATGTGTGGTAACCGATCGAAGCAAGAGTTCTATATTCTTTACATGTAAGCAAAACTATCTTATAGTTCTCTAAAAGGAATTAATCAAAAAAATGATTTGTTATACATACAAATACTTTTCTACTTCAAGATATCTTTATAAAAGGCAGAATTAACGTACTTCACTTTCCTTATTATTTTGTTATAATATTCTTTGAAATATAAATAATAAAACTAATAATACTGGCCAGCTCGAGGTTACCTACACCAGCCGGTTCTATCATCTATCCTTGTGCCTCTTTTGAAGCTTTAACTTGTTGAGAATTACAAGCGTCAAGCAATGAAAAGGCAAAGCGAGCAGTCTAGTCTCCAATTTATATTTAAGTCCACAAGAGTGTGTCGAAAATTGACTCCATTTAGTCGGAAATAAAGCTTCTTTATAAGCCCTGTGCCTGCAAGGGTATTTAGTATTCGGCGCGCTGCAGATGGAAGTTCTTTTTGGTTTTGTGTTTTTTTGTTTTTGTGCTCGTTGTCATCTCGTTTGCCTGCGCCTTTGCCTGCAACGCGCCTTCGGGGATAATTGAAATTGTTTGCGCAATTTTACACTCCAAAGGCTAATGGAGTAGTCGACCGAGTCCACTGGCCAACTAACTGTGCCGAAGCGAGGCCAACAAGGCAACAAGCCAGCCAGCCAGCCAGCCAGTAAGTCAGCCAGGCAGCCAGTCAGTCAGGCAGCTCGTGGTCTCGGTTAGCCAAGAACTGGCATCAGGATCGGATGCGTGTTTGGGGGCCATCTGATGTTTCACAAAGCAAAATAATGCCCAAGGCTGTGCCGCCAGAAGTTGCCAATGAAATGCTAGGCAAATTGAATTTGTGCATTACAAATGCTCGACAGATAATTTCAGTTAGATAACAAGTCTTAACAAGCCCACAATGGCCAAGACCAGACCACACTGCTGTGGCTCATCTCATCATTTCCTTTGTGTGTCACACACTGCAATTCCCAAACTAACAGCAAATCGTGCGAATTCTTCAAATGCCGCATCCATTTCGATAATTGTATCAAATGCATACGCCATTCGAATATGATGTTGGCATTTATTTGGTTCCCATAAGCCAATGGAAATTGCAACTTAATATTAATTTACGCAGCTCTTGGAATTTCAAAATCAAAATAATTTAAGCGTTTGCTTCGGGTTAATCGATTCAAGAACGCCCTGTTTTTTGTTCATGGACCTTCAGAATTAATATATAATATTTAGATTTTTATAATAATAAATTAAGAAGATAGACGAGAGGCAGAAAAACCTTTATGCGGAAAAACAAGGCTGATATTACAACAATATTTTCCTGTGGTTTGAATTATACTAATAGTTACCCCAAATTTACACCAATTGATACATCAAACTTAAACTTATAGACATATTATTTCAGTTTTTTTTTGGACTTCTTATTCTCTCAAAATTGAAAAATATATTTATATACATTAAATTAAATTGTGCACATACAACAGCGCAAGGTTCTATCTTTAAACATGACAAGGTAAAACAGAAAATTTGATTTTCGTGCTTACACCATATCCTATAATTTGTATACCTTTGTGGAGGGTATCATAATTTCATCATGATATGTCTCCATCACGCCTGGAAGGAGACATCTTCTACCCCTTTAAGTATATTCTATATAGAATCTTTCAAGTATATAGATTCTATAAGTATATAGATTCAGCATCAACAGCCAAATGGATAGAGCCGTGTCTGTCTGTCCGTTTCCCTGTTTCTATGTAAACTCGTCCTACAGTTTTAAAGCTATTCTATCTTGAAACTTTGCATAGATCTGTGCATAGGTCCGAATCAGACAAAAGTAAGTCCTTGTATGAAAAACTTTTTTGTTCATAAGATATCTTGACCAAACTCGACAATTATTAGTTAAACTGTGCTCCTTATATATTAGCCGAGTCTTATCAAGATCCCACTAACAATATTATATAGCTCTATAGGAAAAATGGTCGAAAAATAAGTTTTTGTATGGTAAAATATTCTTTCCAAGATATTTTCACCAAAACTCAACACTCATGAGCTTCACTTTTCTGACATATCTGCAAATGTCTTACTATTTTAGTTCATTTTATATCCATCCACATATAATCTTCTTGTATATCGCCAAGCTATCTTCCTGGCGATAAGAGATAGTTTTATGATATATGTGACTGGCCGAGTTGTGCCCGCATAAATTAATAACCTAGCATGATTACTGAACTTCTGTTATGTAGTTCAGTTCGTATGAGCTTTAACACTCAAAGTTAAATAGTTTTTGTAAACTATTTCTTGCAGAAGTTCCTCATTAACTGAAACACGCAACTGAAAGACAATAGACATACCTATGCGGCTGATTGGAATGCAATTAAAATTGCCGTCATTGCGGTGGCATGCATCAAGTTTAAAGCACGACCTGGCCTTGCACCTCCTGACAAGTGCTTGAAGGCAGCCCAAGACGGCGGGCGGGGAGTTTCAGGAGGTGTGTGTGTGTGTGTAAAGCCTTTTGAATATTTGAAGTGCTTTTCACACCTACAACAAGCAGACACAACACTTGGCACTCCTTTCTTTTTACTTATTATACCCTGGACCCATTGAAAATGGCTAAAAAGGGTATAATGCTTTTGTGCAAATGTATGTAACAGGCAGAAGTAGACAACTCCGAACCAAAATTGGAAATAAATATATAATTGTAAATAGATTATATAATATATTATAATAACTCTGAGACTATTAGAGCTAAAGATTTCTAAGTTCGAACGTTTTCTTATTGCCTACGCAGATTAAATTTATTTAACTATTCGATTTTTCAAGCCTTTTCCATGAAATCGATTTTAAGTTTGGGTTTTCTTGTCTCTATATCGAAGTTTACTATAGCTAGATATTTATTACTATGTAGACTCAAAATATACAAGTATTTTAGATACTTTCCCCTTAATAAGGAAAATTGAAAGAGTTTTAGCCTTGGTCTTTGGTATGCACACACTTCTGTACGCCTTGTTTAAGCTCTCAAAATTGTATAAAGATCGGACTTTTAACAACGCAGTTCAACAAGATTGTTTTCCTATAAATAGTGAGGGATCAAGCCAAGAAGAAGCACAGCCGAAGCATAGAGTGTATGCATGTGTGTGTGTGTGTATTGTTTTGCATGTGTGTATAGGGAAGGAAGCGCTAATGTTTGTATCCTCAATTCGCAGGGTATCTACTGGTCGTTCACAGCCAACCAGAGCCCGCTTACTTGTTTTATTAATATTTGCTGTTGTTGTTGTTGTTGTTGTTTGTGCACGCATGACGCCTGCAAATAAAACAGAAATTACAGCTCATTAGAAATATGAAACAAAAATGTAAATAAAAAGGCAGGAAAAAAAATAGATTGCCGGAGGGCAACAAGAGCAGTAAAAGCGAAAGAGGAGCAGGAAAAAAGCAAACAGCAGGCGGGTGGCGCAAAAAGGATTCAACAACAGGATATGCCAAGGCAGACGACGAGTGAAAAATGTAAATAAAATATTGCACAATCTATGGACAGGGCAGGGAGGGGAGAGAGAGAGAGAGAGAGTGGGCCAGGCAGCCACTTGAGCACGTTGTCAAGTGTGTCCTGGTGCTGGTGTCTGTCCGTCCGTCTGTCTGTCCGTCTTTCTGTCAGTCTGTCTGTCTGTCTGGCAGCAGCAGCAGCAGCCGGGACACATTATGCGTCGTTTAAATAGCAATAAATCTTGCATAAAAAAGCGACCCAAGTGAAAGAGAGGGTGTGTGGGGGGGGGGGGGGGGGGCGTACTTGGCTGCAACTTTAATATGAAAATCTGTTTGGCCAGGACTAACGATGACAACGCCCGAGTCCTGCGCGCATATTTGCAACGCTAATTTAGCAGCAAGTCAGCAGATTGCGGCATGGATCAGCGCCAAGCCGGGCCAAAGCTGACAAGCCAGCGGAAAGGCCATCAAGTCATCAGAGGCGCCGCTGCCATTAAAAACTTGCTACACAATTAACTTGACCAGGACACGAGGGTGTCAAATTGAATCTACTTTCCTCTACTTTCCTTTCTTTTTTTTTTTTGTCAACCCTCAAGGCGCTTGCCGTCAATATGAAACTCAAAGGGATCAGCGTTAAATGTTGCACGCAACGCCAGCGCCATCCATCTTCCTTAATGTCAGCTGCAGCTAGCCCGGCGAGTGCCCCCCCCCCCCTCCCTCGCTCCTGCTCATTATGCGAGGACAAAGCAACTACTATATAGTAGCAGGACTTTTCACGCTTTTATGATTTGCTAACGACATGAGCTGCGTCCGGGTGGCTGCTGTTTAAAAATCAATTTCACCACCGCAGGCAGCCCCATGCAGCTGCAAGCCACATGCCCACCCCCCCTCCCTCCCCCCTCTGCATCATCAACTGTTTATATTCGTGTCATGTCACTGACTGCAACAACGCCTCCTGCCTCAAATGGCAGCAACATCAGCAGCAGCATCAGCAGCAGCGGCAGCAGCACAACAAAAGCCAATAGCCGTCAACATGCCGTTTCGTGCTGCTCAGCTTCATGTCCTGGCAGTGCCAGCCCCTCTATATAAGTTGCCCCCCCCCCCCCACACTTACCCCCTGGGCAGGTTCTAGGCAACGACGCCTGCTGGCATGCGTCAGGTGTGCCATTTTAATAAATTATGCATCCTGCTAAATGCTTAAACAATTGAATTTCATATTTACATAATATGTAATATGCTGTGACATCATTATGCAAACGGGTGGGGGGAGGGTGAGGCAGGAGGATTGGCGGGTTGGGGGGGCAACATCCAAGGCGGCTGCTTCTTGCCTGACGCTTTATTGAATTATGTTTCGTGCTGAGTGGCATCCAAAATATGACGCAAACTGTAACAAGACTTTGCACAAAAGGCTAGGTCCGCCGTGTCGGTATTCATTAATTAAGTATTCATTTTAATTAAGTAATATATTAAGTAAATATATATATACTACGTACATATATCAGTTAGAAAACTATAGCTATATTTATATTAATCTATAATATCAATTTGATTATTTAAAAGAGAATGTGCCTGAAAATTCTTAACATTTTTTTGTTATTTTTTATACCCTAAGCACAGTGAAATTGTGTAAAAATGGTTTTATAAAATCGTGCTTGTGTATAATATAATTGATGAATTATATATATTGGCGCATATATGTATACTATGTTCTTTTGTCTATTACATATATATTCTTTGCCAGAATTAAATATATAATCTTGGTATTATATATTTATTATATATTATATATTATATATTTCTTACTTAGAGAAACTTTCATTTTCTTTTATTTTCAACCTATTTTCATTTTGTGTTATAAAAGTAATTTTTGGATACCTCAGCCTACTTCCCTGAAAATTGTAAAAAGCCGTTTTAAGAGATATTGCCTTGGACTTCAATATTTACACACATTTCAATACCATATTTAAGCCTGGTAATTTTCATGCCGATCGGACAACAGACTCCGAAGTTATTTAAGATGGCATTTCCCATTGTGTGTAGTTAAGGGGAAAAAAGCTGGGTATGTTTGGATATCAAGAAAGAAGAAGAAGAAGAAAGAAGAAACTTTGTAACAATGGTCGGATACTCCCAACTACCACACTCTTAATTAAAAGTTACTTTCCTGTTCTACGTTTCAACAATTCTTTTATGCCTGTACCCGAAAAATACTTAAGAGAGACTTCATAACCGTTTATAAAGTATATATAGATAGAAGAAACTGTCGTCTATCTGGCGATATCTGAATGAAAACGTCTTCCACCGAATATATAAGAATTTAAGCTAACAAATTTTATGTAAAAGCAGGGTAAGCTTACATCGACGAGTATGTGGAAAAAAATGGGTAGAATAGAAGTCAAAATTCGATTCTTAATGAAATGAAAGCCATTATGCAGAGTCAAGTAGAAGATTCTTCTAGGTTATTTGTCAGTTCGTTGAAGAACAAAATTGGGCTAAACAAAATCAACTAAATGGCTTATATCTCTTTCTTTTCCAGGGAGAAGCCACAGAGAGAAACCACAGAAATTGGGATCAATCCATCAAAATTTAAAAACTGTTTTGTGTGGCATCAAAAATATCTATTAAGGACCGGCCACAGTGCCCGGAAGACTCAAGAGCATAACCAGAAAAACGCAGCCATGCCCATTTTGAGCATGATTTGTGAGCTCTTCAACACAGGTGAGTAATATTTAATGTACTTCCGTTCCACTTCTTCTTCTTTTCTTCACACTCAAATCAATCGAAAATATTAAATATTAAAACGATTTGAAAAGCTCTTGAAATTTGACTACAAAATAAACATTATTTATGCTGCATTAAGTCAAGCAAAATAATAAACCGTATACGCATTACGTATACGCCACTTAATACAGCGTATGCGCATTACGTATACGTCACGTAGAGCACAAGCGACAGAGCGCAGAGCAACTAGCTGATTGACTAACTGGCTGGCTGATTGACTGATTGACGCAGCAAATTTATAAGCAAAGACTTAATTACAATAAAGCGCCACGTGACTGCCACATGTGTGTGTGTGCGTGTGTGTGTGTGTGTGTGTGTGTGCGTGTGTGTGTGGCAGGGGCAAACGTTTTGGGGTGGCAACCCTGGCACGCGGTGGATTGCGTCTAATCAAAACTTTTATTTGCATGAAATTAAATTCAAGCAATTGCACTTAATTTGCCAAACAGCCCGAACAGGCGGCGGGACGATGGCAAATAAACAGGACGAAGCGCACGAAATATATAAAACAAAAAAGATTTACCCAGAGAGAGACAGGGCGAGAGAGAGCGACAGAGAGAGAGAGGGAGAGAGAGAGAGAGCGAGCGAGTGAAACGAAATTAAAAAGCAAGCAAGCGTGGCCAAGGGCCAGGGCATGCGGGTGGAAAAAAAAAGAAAAGAAAGTAAATTATGGCAAAATCTAAGATGCTGGGCGTTGGGCAAAAGGGGCGTGGCAGGCGCAGCCGCAGCGCCAGCCTTTTGAAGTATGCACACGCACACGCACACACACACACACACGCATATACACGCACTCCAGACGCACATAAATAAAGTATTTGATGTGCATGAAGTTAATGTCTTATTATGCCCAAGTTGTCAAAAACAAGCAGCAGGGCCCACTCCCCCCCCCTCCACGCCCTCCACGCCCCAAAGTAGTTAAACGCTGGCTGTTAAAGCCTGCTCCATGTGTGTGTGCATGTGAGTGTGTGTGTGCGGGCGCTGCATGGGCGTGGATTTTATGAACTTGAGCTCTGATTTGGCTAAGGCGCCGCCCGCGCTGCCTGCTTAATGATAACAAACTCAACACAAGTGATAACGCGTCAAATTACCAAAGCGCCGAGCTCATGTGTGTGTGTGTTGATGTGTGTGTGTGCTGGTGTGTGTGTGTGGGCAGCGCCGTCGCGGGTGTTGTAAATACAATCAATGAATTTCAACTGGTTGTCTTGGCTTCGCCTAACCCGAACCCACATTTGCAATTGTCTGATGTGTGTGTGGTGTGTGTGGTGTGGGTGTGTGGTGTGTGTGGCAAAAACGAAATTAGGCAAATTTAATGAATTTATGCTGGTGGCGTCTCCTTTTGTAATCTGAGTGCGCGCGCAGCAAAGTAAGTGACCCGCTTCGTTCCCGGTTAAGTGGCTTCCCTTCCAGGCCAAGAGCGCGTGGAGCAGGTGGAGCGGGCGGAGCGAGTGGTGCGGGTGGAGCGGGCGGAGCGGGTGGGCACATAAAGGCGGCTCTAGATGTGTCGCTGCGTGTGTGAACTGGCAGCAATTTGCCATATCGTTCGGTTGCGGCGAGAAGGCTATAAATGAGCTGCGTGGAGGACGGCTGAGCGGCTGGTTAGTTTCGGCTGGGGAGCTATTAACTTAGATAACATTTGTGGTCACGGCGCGCGATAAGGATCTGATCTTTAAGAACTCAACATTTAATCAAAGCGGTTCGCTTGTAAGAGACCTACAACGACGCATATTCTACACTGTGAATAACAAGCTAAATAAACAAATAGAAGGAGAAAGGTACGAATCTACAGAAGAAGAATCTACAGAAATTTACCTTGCAGTTTTGCAGATATGTGAGAGAGATGAAGCTCGTAAATTTGATAATAAAAATTCTATACGGCCGATTCTTCCCATAGAGCTATACTTTATAGAAATGCAATATTGGTATGATTTTGTTTATCTAGTAAATGCCGAGTTTGGTTTAGATATATTGATAAACAAAATTGTTTATCATACAAGAACTTAATTTTCGATCGATGATGTTGATGATGTTAATAAGATTATGCATAAATATGAGGAGCATAGTGAAACCAATAATTGTCGAGTTTGGTAAAGATAAATTGATAATCATAGAAGTTTTCCATACAAGAATCTGCTTATCGACCGATCGTTCCTAGCTATATGATATAGTTATCCGATTCGACAGTTTTGGACACATCTAATGCATGCAACAGAAAGACAAACATATGCAAAGTCTTAAGACTGAGAGTCTAGTTCGCATAGAAACAGACAAAATATATATACTATATACTGCTAGACATAAATATATAAACTTCATAGGGTCGAAGTTGCCCCCTTCTTGCTTTTCTCATACTATGACTAATGTATAATACCCTCGACAAGGGCATTAGAATACAAAACTTACTGAATTGAACCGGCGACCGCACGTTTGTTGGTCCTACGCTCAAATAATTAAGCCACACAGACTCACGACGTCACGTTTGAATGGCAATTTTGGCTTTCATTCATGATTTTCTTTCCTAAAGGTCAAATTTCATCTTACCATCTCTAATTTTTTGGTCTTGTATCAGTCAGAACAGTTCTAGATAATTATTGCCTGCCCTTTTTGTTGATGATGGCACAAATAAAAGGTTATTAAGAGAGCAGAAGGTAAAAGTAAAACTCTAATATTGTTAATTAATTTCAATACCGATCTGAATTTACATTAAGTTAGTTGGGAACTCTACCTATTGCCACTTAAATGCATTTCATAAATATAATTTGATGAGCTTAGAGTTCACGTAGAATTAGCACATCCAGACAAGTTCCAACAACGATTGAATGCGTTTCTAGATTCTTGTATTTTGTTGCTGCTGGCAGCTAAACATTCGTGTGGGCATCCCAGACATGGACTCGCTGGATACGCAACAGATATGTTGGCCGGAAGCGATGCCACATCATGTACCACCTGTCCACGAAGGGGAAGACGGGATTGTCGGCAAATATTTTGAGCAGAGCAGCGACCAGTGCCGGGCCATAGCCCAGTTTCCAAGTATGTTTATCGGCCGAATACTCGAAACAATGCAGAAAATAGAAGATAATCCAATTGGTGACCGTCAAATAGAGTGGCATCACGTACTTGTAAACCAGCCAATAGCCAACAATGGGCGGATAGAAGCCCGGCGAGAAGCCGGCCGCCTCGTAGATGACATGCAGGCGATAGCAGGTGCCGAAGATCATAAAATATACCAAAAGTGTGACATGGACCATGAAGAACGACTTGACAAAGTGCCACAGACGCCAATGGATGAGTGCGTGGGCAACGTAGCCGACCATCTCCTCAGTATTGAGACCCTTGCCGATCTCATCCGCGAACAGCTCCGACTCGGGCTTGCCGAGATTCCGCAACAGATTCTCCATTATGAAGATACGCTTCCAACAGTAACAGCCCCAGGCATTGGCTTTTGCGCCGCTCAGTTGAAAGTTTGTGTGTATTAGGTAGAGTTTGTCGGTCCTAAATCGAAATATCTTCAATACCTTTTCCAGGGCATCCCTCAATTCGCCGGCGGGCATTTTGGTGCGCTTGCTCAGAAGCGGGATGCCAAACATACTGTACATCATCAGGCCAAGGCTGGATACAACGAACAGGAAGCCCCATATCCAGAGCACAAACCAGTGTCCGCCCGACTTTTCGATAAACAAAAAGATTGCCGTCAGCGGCACGAGGCCCACCTGTACCAGGACGAGCAGCAGAGCGAACGAGCAGAGCACCCCGACCAGGGGCAAAGTCTTCTCCCGACCGATATTGTACCATTGGGCGAGCACCAGTTTGTTGTAGAAGATCTGTGGCAGGCGACGCACCACCAAATAGCTGGAGAATAACGCCACATACGCAATGCTCTGCCAGACCAGATCGTCCACAATGCTGTAACAATTGATGATCACCTTCCACAGATACGGATAGACGCCAAAGTACAGTTCGATAAAACAGAATATCGCATCGAAGATGTAGGAGAGCAGCGTCTGTTCCACGGAATACATCTCATCCGTCTTGCAGTGCACATACGCCTCCTTGGAGAAGATGTTCCGCATTTCGTGAGGAGGATCCACGTTATTGTTGCACACCCGCAGCTGGCGCCAGCAGAGATACACGTGAAAGAAGTTCCGCACAACGATCATCAGCAAGAGCACGTGCCGCAACAGCACCGGATCGAATAGGGTAATCTCTTTTGGCAATAGACGCAGTTGGATTCCATTATCCGGTATAACCATCGGCTGGCTCTGCATCGGATCCTGATATAACGAGTAGCTCATGTTGAAAGTGTTCGCATGCAATTTTTAATTAGTGTGAAATAAGGAAAACTGGAAAATGCCTTTTTCAAGCAGCCTTTTCAAAGTGCGCTCCGTTTTTATTGCTTTTCTAGTTCTCATTTTTCCGGCAATCAATTTGGTTTCAATTTTAATTTCACCTAGGCGCGTGGAAAATAGATGGAATTTCATTATTTAAAACTTTTCAAGTGTGTCAAACGCGCAAGACTGGGGAAAATTACGATTTGTACAATTTTTAGCGGTAACAGGGATAAAGCGACATATTCTGGACCTCTGCGAGAGTTAATCCGAATTTGGATTATGTAGCTCTTGGAACCTTTGAGATATGCCTAAAAAAGTACAGTAATTCGTTATCGATTTTTATCGATTGCTTAGCAAATGAGCAAGCTATCGATGATACGAGAGAACCTACCTTCGAAATTTCTCAACCTCTAATAGGTTCTGAGAACGATGCGTTCTGACATAAAGTCAGATGGACCTAGAATTAGAGGGCTAGATTAACTATTTACATACATTGTCAGCAAATCATCATACCCTTTTTACCTATTTGTAATGGGTGCAGGGTATGGAACAGTTTTACAATTTGACGTGGAGGGTATTCAAAAAGTGAAATATTCTTACCGAATTTTATGTAACTTGCTTTCATAATGTTCGAGCGAGGCTTAAAAAACCAAGTCTCGACAAAATTGTTAAACTCGCTCCGCGTATGATATTCGAGAATATATATATTTTAAATTTTTCCAGCTTTAACTTCTGTAGTTCCCGAGATCTACGCGTTCTCATAGAAGTAAATCTTTCGAAAGAACCAAGAAAACATTTTATATACTTGCACAAAAATATTATATAATTTTCACCCATTTTGAATGAGTTCAAATTATAGAAAAAGATAATATAAATATAAACGCAGTATTTAATGCTGGTTTTGGCGACCATTTCCATATTATAAATGTTTGTCTGCCTAGTTGGGGGACAAAAAAAACGAATATTTATATTATATTTGGAAATTTTCTACTTAAAAGATCTCGCTAAAAATATGCCCATCTTGCTTAACAGAAATATTAAAAAAAAAAAATATATATAATAAAGTATATATATTATTTTGTAGTCGCAGATTAGAAACTCAGTTGTTAAGTAAACGAAAACTAAAGCTTTCACACTGCGAACAGAGTATCGCGCAGTCGCATTTATTTTGTGCTTCAACAACTTTGCTAGGCTCCTTGAATTATCGTTCGAGCAGCTCCGACCCATTCCCAGCCTCATTATCGGCCATCTGGGGGCATCATAGTGGGGGTAAGTCGCACAGCCCATGCCTCAATGCGAAACTTGTCATAGGAATTGTGAGCGACAGGCGGAAAAGGCCCAAAGTCCTCCATCTGCTGGCCCGAATTGGCTTCATTGCGTCTAAATGTGGTGTCAGACACGGTTGTCGCAGCCCGATGGCAAAATTTCTTATCTCCGGCATTGGGCCTGCCAATGCCCCCGCTCCGCTCCTGTGACCGTGCCAAAAGTGACAGGTTTTCGATGCGGCTGCCCCCCGGAAAGTTGTTGGGACTTAATGATGCGTGCCTGGCACAGAAAAAAAAAGTCTGCGACTTTTGTGGCATCTTGGCCTTTAAATTTTAATTGAGTAAGTTGCCAACGCACGAGGAGTTTCTGTTGCTTTTGGCTGTTGTAAGTAGGTTCACACATTTATTTTCCAAAAGAAAAAATAAAACATTTTTAATTGTGAGAATTTCTCTCCTTGTACATACAATTGCATAATTTTTCATTTGTATTATATTTTTTTGTCGCTTAATTCTTTGTGCCGTAAAAGGTATCCAAAAGTTAATTGATGAATCGAGGAGCCGAGCCCTCTGCTCCTTGTCATCATCAAAAGAAGGGAACGACGGGAATGATCCTTTGCCTTACACACGCTTCGTTTAAGTTTTTTGTTTAAAGTGATATATTGTATTAAATTAAAAGTTATCACATGATATTATAATATTGTGTTTGCAATTTCGTAAATAGTGTTGTGTTTGTTTTGTTGTTGAAGGGGAGTGAGTGGGGGCGTGGAGCAAGCGTCAAAATAATTTACAAGTGTTGCTAACATAAAATGCTATGTTGAAGAGAAGTTTGCTTCGGCTCACATCTAACCCCTCTTGTTGTGGGTTATTTGCTGCCCGCGACAAACAGATGATACGAGTAGTTGGTTGTACGAAAACTTAATTTGTAGCTATTACTTAAATTAATCTTAAGTTCTAGGCGCTGCTTCTCATTTGCTAATCAAATCAACTGATACTAAAGTTAGTTAGTTTCCTCTGTTTAGCTTAATCGAAGCGCGTGTGTCGGCCTCCTCCGCCTCCGTCGCCGCCGTTCCGGTTGCCAAAGCCACCACCATCGCCGCCGCCGCCGCCACCACCGCCAAAGCCGCGTCCATTGCTGAGGCTGCCCTTCTTGAATCCGCCGCCGCCGCCGAAGCGACCGCCACCACCGCCGCCGCCTCCATACCGGGAGCGTCCGCCGCCGCCGTCGTAGCGCGAGTTGCGTGCCAGATTCTCCAGCGCGGGGTTGATTTCCTGCGAGAATAGTGAAAAAAGTGTTAAATATAATTGAGATTTTGATGGAATCTCCAACTTTACGTACTTGATTAGCCTCTCTGAGCACATCGACAAGCGACTTGGCCTGCTTGGCATTGTTTTTCGTGAAGAAGGCAAAGGATGTGCCCTTGGTATTCGAACGTCCTGTACGTCCAATGCGATGAATGTAGTCCTCGCTGTTTTGTGGATAGTCAAAGTTGATGACATACTTGATGCCATCGACGTCTGTGCATATGTGAGAAATAGATGAATGTGTTCATAGGTTAATATAAAGATGATTTATGTGCAGGATAGGCATTTTTTAAGGTTTATTTTCTAAAAACAGTTTGCAAATTGCCAAATGGTTTTGAATTTTCTATTTGCTCTGGTGCTTGCTTTTGCTGCAACAACAATTTTTAGCGCTTTTTCCGAGACGTTTTTACACTTTGAATACACTTGTCTTTTTTGATTCGCTTTTCGAGTAAAGTTTTTATATTGGGTATATTTTTTTTCCGCTTTTTTTTTATATATATATTTAGTTTTTTTTTTGTTTTGTTTTTACGAAAAAAAGAAAATGTTTCAAAATGTACGTTACCTTCTTGGTGCTACAAATTGTTTCACTCAATTTTCTCTCAATCAAAATCTCAAAGTTTTGTGGCGCCGCGCAGCTCGTGGTCCAAACTCTCTCCCAACAACAACAACAATATATATGTATATTATTTAAATATGGTCGCATGGCGAAGCGAGCGGCGAGAGTTTGTGGCATTGAGCCCCGCGTGCACCTCATCTGACTCGACTCGACTCGACTCATTAGACTTGGGGGCTGGGGGTCGGGCCAGGCCAACCGGTAACCGCATCCTCCTCCATAGAAGGGAGGCGGCGGCATGTGTTTATTATATTTAAATTAAACTCTTTTTTTTTTTTAAATGTTTCTGTAGAACTTTTTAAACAAGCGTCGGTGTCCAGGAGGTTCAGCAGTTGCCACCCACTAGACGGCGCAGGCAGATGGGCAGTGGGCGTGGCGGCCCAATTGGTAGCTAGGCACTCAGCAGCAGCAGAGGCAGCAGCAGCGACGACGACGACGACGACGATCACACAGCTCTCTTCCTCTTCCTGGCGTCCAACATTCCATTCCTCCACATACAATTCTGGGACAGCTCTGATATTAGTGGAAATGGATCTGTGTGTATATGGATGTGTGTGTGTGTGTGTGTGAGTGCATCCATTGGGCTATTCATTCCGTGTTGCTGTCGCTGCCTGGCTGATGTTTGTGGTGTGTGCTTAGCAACCGGCCGGCCGACGACATCAGCGCCTTTCAAGATCGACATAAATTTGCCTGCTTTGTAGCGCCGCCTTCAACTGGTGACAACCAAGATGTGCCCCTTGACCGTTTGCTTGTTGCTTTCGTTCGTATTTGGTTTAGTTGGCTGGCTGGTCGGTTGGTTGGTTGGTTGGTTGACTCAACACTCTTTCTCGATGTGAGGACTGCAGAGGCCACGTATGATGCATGATGTTGGGGATATATATGCCCTCGTCTCGTATGTGAGAATGCGTTCAGTTAACGTTGATCACGCGCGTCCGAACACGAACACACGACTCGGACGATCAGGTGAACATTCAAATTGTGCGTGTGTTCTCAATTTTATTCAAACAATTCAATTGTTTAGAGTTATTCATTCTTTCATTCAGTTTGAGCGGACAGAAAGTCGGCTCAAGTTACGAGTACAGGTTTTGGGACTTGTAGTTTGTCCTTTATCCTCCCCATCATACTACAATAAACGGCCTCTGTAAACGAGAAAGAAGGAAGAGAGAGAGAGAGAGACAAAGAGAGAGAGAGAGAGGCAGAGAGAGACACGCACACAGACAATGTGTGTGCACAACACAAGGCACACATATTTATCATTTACGGGGTGTTTTTTTTTTTGGTTTTTTTTTGTTTGGAGGGGGGGGGGGGGTTAGTTTCGCGGCATTGCAGGGAGGCGGGTGCATGGTTTTGGGGCGGGGGCGTGGGCGTGGGCAGGTCGGGTCGGGTGAGGGGGTGTGGAATAAAAATGTATGTTGATTATTAAAGTTTTTTGCTTTGATTGGGGCGCTTAAAACTAAAAACTGTTGATATATATATATTTAAAGAAAGTTTTCGCGCACGCTAATTTGTTCTTGTCTTCAAGTCTAGATGCAGTTGATGAGGGGGTGGCGGGCGGGATCTGTGGGGTTTGTCTGGGGGGAGTTATAGTCTAGGGGAATATATACAGTGAAAGCTCCGCTCGATTTCTGACTAATTTGGCAACAAAATATATATTTTTGATATCATAATTTTGTCTTGGATCGAGACATCTCTGTATATATATTCTTGATCCCTCAGTTTCTAAATTCTCAAGCTAACCTTATATGGAACTCATATAGAAGCCATAGAAACGATCCGTCAAGATCGAACTACTATATTATACAGCTCTATAGGAAGAATCGGACGAAAAGTGAGTTTTTGTATGGGATATTTTCATCAACTTCAGCAATAATTATGAGCTTCACAATTCTTCTCACTTATCTTCTTAATAACAAGTACAATTTTATAAGTCTTGCCTGTCCGTTCAAGCGAGCTTTCACTGTGTGCATGTTAAGCAAATGTGTTTATGGGCGAATGTTTATGTGTGTGTGTGTGTGAGTGTGTGCGTCTAAGTGTGGCAAAGGCTTTATGGCGACCGTCGTGAAACTAGGTGAATTGCTCATGCATAACGTTAACTTACCCAAGCCACGGGCCGCCACATCGGTGGCCACCAGAATGTTGGACTTGCCGGAGCGGAACTCGCGCAGAACAAAGTCGCGCTCTGACTGGGATTTGTCGCCATGAATTGCGCCGCAGCGCACGCCGAAGCTGCGTATGAATCGTACCAGATTATCCACGCGACGCTTGGTCTCCACAAAGATGATGATCTTGCCGGGATTCTCGCTGGTATCGTAGATGTCGGAGAGCAGGCTCTTGAGTCTGTAAGGGCAGTAAATAGAGATCGGATTAAAAAGCAGGAATGAGATGAACTTTGCTGGCGGCTGCTTACTTGTCCTCCTTGCTGAATTCGTCGCAGACATCGACGACTTGGCGAATATTGTGATTGGCCGAGAGCTCGAGGGAGCCAATGTTGATCTGTATGTAATTGCCGAGAAAATCCTCGGCCAGCTGTTTAACCTCTTTGGGCCAGGTGGCGCTCCACATGAGCGTCTGGCGATCGGGACGTATCTGTGAGACAATCTTGCGTATCTGCGGCTCGAAGCCCATGTCCAACATGCGATCGGCCTCATCCAGCACCAGATAGGTGCAGCGCTTCAGATTGGTCGAGCCCGCCGAGAGGAAATCAATGAGACGGCCGGGCGTGGCGATCACAATCTCACAGCCACGCTGCAGATCGCGCATCTGACCGCCCTTCGGTGCGCCGCCAAAGACGCACGTGTTGCGCACATACGAGGACGAACCGAACTCGGTGGCCACCTGCTGTATCTGCTGGGCCAGCTCGCGCGTCGGCGCCAGCACCAGTGCAATGGGACCCTCGCCGCGCTGCAGCGGCTGCTGGTTGTTGATGTGCACAATGGCGGGCAGTATATAGCCGAGCGTCTTGCCCGAGCCCGTCTTGGCAATGCCCACAAAGTTAGCGCCACTCATGGCAATTGGCCAGCCCTGCGCCTGGATTGGTGTGGGCGACTTGTAGCCCTGGCGGCGAATCTCCTTCACCACATAGTCGGGCAGATAGGCCTCGGCAAAGTCCTGTATGGGATTGGCCGCCTGGCCGCGCACTGTGATCTCGTGCTCGTCGCGATAGCGCTGCACCTCGTAGGGCGTGCGAGCGGCCACCGTGGGATGCTCCTGATAGAAGTTCTTCTTGAACGGCGTCAAATTGGAGAAGTCCACTGGGCGCATGGGTAAATCCTGGCTGCCGCCACCGCGACGATCACCGCCGAAGCCGCCGCCTCCACCACCGCCGCCGCCAAAACGCCCACCGCCGCCGCCGCCACCACCGCCGCGATCATCACGACGCTTCTCAATGCGTCCATTGCGTACGCCGTGATAGTCGCCGCCGCCGCCAAAACGTCCACCACCGCCGCCGCCGCCACCGCGACGATCATCATCGCGGTCGCGGCCGCCACGTGGTCCGGATCCAAAATCACGGTCGTGCGGTGCCCTGTTTAAAGAAAATACAATTCATATAAATTATGAGAAAAAATAATGGGAAATGCTAGAATGACACTTTATTCGGATTGGCAACTTAAATTTTGGCTATGCGGTAACCGACTTGTGCGCTTTTTGCATTTTGTGCAATTTTATCCAATTTCAACATATTCAGTTTGCTTTTGATTGAATTTTGCTTTCGTTTGCAGAAATATTAAATGTCATTCGAGCTGGTGAATTGTTAATGCGGCGCCCACTTAGATCGCATGCTGTTCGTTTGCAGTCAGTTTTGCGACTGGCTGGCAACGCTAAACATTTGACAGATTTGACGTGAGTGAGAGAGAGCGCGCGAGTGGGACAGCAATAGAACCGAACCGCAATAAACTTAAATAAAACTAATTGCGTGTTAAGGAAATTAAATAAATTTCGAATAATGCAAACAATAAAGCAAATTTGATTGACAACAACATGCAATCCCAGCATTTATCTAAGGTATACAACATTTACATACATACATACAATTGCTCAACTAAACAACTCGGCACCTGGCAGCGGCAGCCAAAACACAAATGTTACAGTTCTGACATTAATCAATTATACACACAAACACACATACACACACATGTAAAACGTATCGGTTTATTCGTTTGTAATGTGCAGCCCATAAAATGCTACCCTCTCATTTCCTTTTCCCCCGCCAAATGTCTGTCAATTTGGGCTACTCCGCCCTTTGTTTTTTTTTTTTGTTAGGCACGCTAACTTGGCCAACTGACAGAACAGAATGCTGAACGTTTATTAGACAGCAAATGTCTTGTCTAGCCCCCCGCTCTCTTTCTTTACACACTGTCGTGTGCTCTACCTGTCGCGCTTCCTGGCATGCAAAAAGGCAAATCGTGCGCGCACACGACAGAGCAAACGAGCGACGGGGCAGACTCTCATAATCAATTGGCGTCGTTTGACATTTTAAACTAACAAACTGGGAGAGTTAGACAGAGATGGAGAGCTCAGCCAGGTAGCGGTATTAGCTTTGACAGACGGCGATAAAAAATCATGGGCACGCAAACTGTACTACGAACTGTTATACATGAGCGAGACACGCGAAAAATGCCGCCAATACATACACAGGCACACACACATACACACATTGTTGCACGCTGTGTCTGCGTGCTCATGTGAGGGCATACAGACAAATTAAAATGCTATAAAAAAGCAAACGAAGTAAAGACACGTTTCACAAATCAAGCCAATTCTCTTTATGACGTACACTGACATTTTCCCCTCCCCTTTTCCTGTTGTTGTGGTTCTTGCTATTAGTTGTTGCTTGCGGGTAAGAAAAATAATAACAGTAAAATACGACAAAAAAAAAAAAAATGATTTTCTGCTGTTTGCTTTCCCTTCGGCATTTGCAACTCTCCATTAATTACTCATCGTTGAGTTTCGAGGTATACAGACTTTACGAACGTTGAGCGCAAAGCGTGGGCAAGAAAATGGCGACGGAAAAAACCAACAACTACAACAACATATGTACCCATACATGCACATGTTTCATAAGCGCGTTTTTCTTTGAATTTCCATTAGAAATTTACTTACATTATTCCTTCAATTTTGATTTCCTCTGATTGCTCGTCTGGGTCAATAAAAAGCGATTTCCTCGTACGTTTGGACAAATTAGTAGTAGTTTGCCTGTCTGCTGGGAGTGCTTCGTCGACTAATCTGGATGTTTCGAATCGAGTTGACGACAAATGAAACGCACGCTGTGTCTGCTGGGAGCAACTGAATAATACTCTATATGTGGGTACTGCTGACTCCTGGCTAGACCGGCTCCCTTGGAACTGTTGTGGTTGTTCTCTGCAGATGGAAGCAAGACTGCTGCTGGTTGTTCTGTTGGTCGAGCAAAAAAGAAAATGGCGACGTTGCGTTATACATTTTTCCATGCTGTTTGGTGAAATCAATAAGTTGCGCCAGCTGCATGTCGGTAGCGTCGCAGCTTCGCACGATTTTCGCGCTACATATTGTACTAATTTTAACATATTTAACTAAGTAATAATTTATTTCGTTTAATAATCTAATAATTTTCACTTATTATGCACTAAACTCGTGCAGGTCTATGCGCGCGTGTTCTTACCTAACCTCGTCCAAAATGGAAATGAAAGGCGATGAATTTTTGCCCACGATACTGCAGCAACAAACTATCGTTGCTAACATCGATTGTCAACGAGGGTTGCATTGGCTGCAATCGATGTTCTGTATACTTAATTTGCAGCGCGAGACAACGTTGCATATGCCAGTTGCTGTTTTTTGATGTGCTTAAATATAAATAATATGCAAACAACGATAATGTTGTTATGCGAATTAATGACAATAATTCTTTTGATGATTTAAAGATTGTATAACAAGATTATTTGAAAATTGAGCCAATCGCTCGAAACTTTGTGCTACTCAAACGCGTATAGCGCCACCTGCCGGCTTTTGTGAGGAACTAATATGGCACAATGCCATTTGTGAATGTGGCAACGCTTTGCAGTGGCAACATTACAGTTATTTGAAAACCGTAAAAACGCGTGCAATTTCGCAATGTGTATAATTTATTAAATTAGCAAATCAATGTGATTCAAATAAAAATACAATTAGTGCAACAACTACAAACCTAACAAACTACAAAAGGCCTTGTACATTTTGGCACGCCGGCCCTTCAGACAGCCGTACAAATCGTTTATCTTGAGGCAATCAATTTGGCTGATCGTCTTCCTCTGGCCAATTCGCACGCCCGGCTGCAGCGGCGTCATCGTCGGCTTTTGTCCCTTCTTTTTGCTAAAATAGTACTCGCCGTAATGCATCACCGAGTTGTAATCGTAGTCGAAGGCGTATTTGCCCCGCTTGCGCGAGACGAGCTTGAAATTCTTTCGGAAACGCGGCACAATGTTGTCCCAGTGAATCTTCACAAAGTTGTCCCGATCGGCGCGCGATTGCTCGTGGTAGATGCCAATGGCGTGCATTAGCTCGTGCATGATGCGCCCCTCGCTGCTGAAGCAGTGGGCGCTCGTCTCGTCGGGCCGCTGCAGGGCGACGACCTGCTCCCCACCCCGCTTGCCCACATACGACCAGCAGCCCTGCGGCCCGTCCTCGGGCGGCTCAATCAGCAGATAGTCCTCCACATAGCCATCGTATGGCACAAACCGGATGCAGGTGAGCGAATTGAATGTCCACAAAGCATGCATAATAGAGCTCCTCTCCCTGCTCTCATAGCGCGGGCTAATCGCAAAGGGTATGGTGCCGTTGGGCCACAAGCGCTTGGGATGTCGCATCGGATTCACGCCCAGACGCAGTGTGATGTACGTATAGGGATCGATGGCAATGTCGCCTTGGAACAAACGCGGCATGGTCTCCGGATCGTCAATGCCCAGATCATCATCCCCGATATCCGGCCCAAACGGATCGAACTCGTCTGGAAGAGAGTTAGAGATTAGTATGGAAACATTGGAACTGGCTGACTGAGACGCACCTGCCGCCAAGCTGCTGAACTCATGCTCAAAGAAATCCACACCAGCTGGATAATGGACACGCTGCGGCGCCGGCTGCTGCCTGACGCTTTCTCTGCCCGGCTCGGCAGTCAACGCGGCGGGCAACAACAAAAGCGACTGCAGCAGCAGCAGAAGTAGCAGCAACAAAGACCAGTGTAAATCTTCACACATTATAAAAGAGCTTTGATATCGTATTTGTTATTAATATTTGCGTTTCGCTGTTTGTGTTTGCCTTTCAGAGCGACGCCATGCCCGTGGCCACAAGCCAAGCCAGAAACCGTACCGAACCGAACCGCTGCGCGCAAAGACGTTAACTAAACTCGCCGCCAGCTATCGCCGACATTGAGCCCCGCGCGACTTGTATTTAATTTATGCAAAAAGTGCGAAAATAAAAACTAAATAATGTTGGGCATCCGCCGTCAGGTGGATCGGTATCGGTATCGCTTGATGGAGCTTTGCAGACTTGCAAACCAAATCCAACATCTATCAGCTGTATGCGTAGCAGAGCTCCAGCGATCGCCACCAACTGCTCACCTGTCCGACTGACTGGGCGACTCTTGTAATTTAATGCCGCAATGGGAAAGAGCGATGGGCAAGTGAACGGCCTACGTTTTGCCATACACTTCCAATTCGGGTACTATGCCTACCTCAAAATTGTTTGCTTAACTCTGCTAAATTTTCTTACCTTTTAGAAAGTCGCCCAATCTGATTTACTGATCTAATTCAAATGATTAATAATTACCCATCAAATATTGAGCTGAATTTCGCCAACTGGTAAGCGCATATATTCTGCATATTATTCTTTAATTATAATCTGTATAGGGCTTTAGTCTGGGCGATTAAAGGGAATAGGAAGTATAGCTAAAACTTTTCACAACCCTCCGATTGGCTTTTATTTTAAAAAATCTTTGTGAAAATTAACTTGAGTCGTGTTTCATGCTTTACGTAGAATCCACTTCTATTGAATGGAAAATTCGAGTAGAAGGTTGTATGAGTGAAAATTATATATTTTCAGCTATCTGAATCCGCGTTCTAACAAATTCTAAAGTTCAGTCTACGGAAAGTTTTGGTTGCACCTTTTTATTTTGTTTCGATTCGATTTCGAATATCTGTGTATCTATTTGTATGTGGATATTTAACTTATCAAGCGCGGAAAAAGGGTGGAATAGTAATGTCAAGAAAGTTTAAAAAGAAACTTAGACCGGAGAGAGCTGTTTAATACCCTTTAGTCTCTTAAAAAATTACAATTAAAGGCTTAAGCATAAGATTTCTGTTTGAAAGTGTATTTTAGCTGCCGCATTTAAATCATATAATTAATTTCTTTACGTGCTGTTGTTGCTGCCTGTTGTCGTTGGTCAGGTTTACGTCTTAATGTTATAAATAAACAAAATTTCGCAAAATTGATTTCAACGTCCGGAGGCCCGGCACGCTGCATTTCGTAAACGTTTAGAGCTCTGTTTTGTTAGTTGTCTGTTTGTTAGCCAAAACAGTTGCTGTTATTGTTATTATACCCTAGACCTATTGCAAATGGCTTAATGGGTATAATGTTTGGGGGGAAGTGTATGTAACAGGCAGAAGAAGATAGCTACAAATCCATAGTGTGTATATATGATAGTCGAATCGATCTGGACATATCCGTCAGTCTGCTCCTTCGTATGTCCAAATGCTTCGATCTCGGAAGTTAAAACAGCTAAAGGTATACAATTTGTTAGGTAGATACCGCTAAGACCCACGCAGTGCAAGTTAATTTAAATAATCGATAAATAGATTCATTTTTATGAAATCGATTAATCGTTATCGATGCTTTTCTTTATGAGCATACCTCACAGCTTATCAGAGCTAGAGATACCAAATTTGGTTTAAAGACTCTTGTATCTTATACATAATTCCGCAATATTTCACTTTTTAAATACCTCTTTCGAAAAAAGTGTTTTTTTATGTTATAGTTTGGGGCTTTGGTATTTACACACATTTGGTTGCCATATAAGTGTATCAAACATATCATAAAGATCGAAAGATAAACACGGAAGTTAATCAAGAACACATTTTCCATAGAGTTAAGGGAAGAATAGAATGTCTCTAAAAGCAAACTTTAGGCTGCGTGCAGGGTATTTCCAAGTCGGTCACTAGAGCACAGTTATTTTTTGTTGTTGCTGCTGTTAGCTGGTGCTTATATGACACCAAAGAGCAGCATTTGGGCCAAGCATTTGAACATTGCCGCCTCGGGGTCATTTAATTTTCAGATCTAAGATATATGTACGACCGAAATTGTCCAAGACTAACTATTTGTTTAACTATCTACATCTTTGGGTTTTAATTGTTTGTGTAGCAGCACTGGGGAATGCATTTTAATCGCTCATCATTAATTAGAGGCAACTACTTGCAACTTAATTAGCACAACAACAGCAACAACAGTTCGAGCCACACATTTAATCATGATAATTTTGGAATTTAATTTCAATTGTGGTATGTCGGAGCATTTCGTATATTGTCGAGGTGTGAGCTTTGATTTTGTTAATGAATAAATCATTTTGCGAGAACGCATTCCAATTAGTTACTAATATCCAATTACGCAAAATTGTGAGAGATATCAATGGGTCTACTTAGCTATTATGCTCGCTCGTGTGGCTATAAATTCCTTTGTGTACCCTGTGCCCAGAGAAGACACGGATAAAACGGGTATAATGTGCTAAGAGACTTTCCAACACTATTTTTTGGGCAAGGTTGCTTTGGAATGTTGTCTTTGTCAACTATTGGGTATCTTCTCGTCGATCAGTCTTGCTTAGAACACTTTAGAGTTAAGTACAGGGTATCAACTTGTCTCTTAATTTATTTTGTCAATCTTGATTGAAGCAGTTGGGGCTTTGATACAGTATTACCTTTTATAGGGTATCTCTATATCGATCACATATGACTAGACTGCTTTAGTGCTGAGTTTTTGAATGACCAATCGTGACTGATACTCCAGTCCTGGATTCAGAATTCGGCCTAAGTACAGGGTATGCAATAGTCGATCACTTGTGTCTATTATTTCCTTTACTTTGATTTGCAGCATAATCAACTCGATTTTGAATGCGCTACATTTTTAATATATTTTTTTGTATATATCAAATTAATGACTATATGGCTTAAGTACAGGGTATGTCATAGTCGGTCACAACTGACTAGCATTTCCTTAATACTGATTTGCTGAATAATTAATTCTGTTTTGCATGCGCTTTATATTTTATATATTTTTAATATATATTGTATATATTGTATTTATGACTATTCGGCCTAAGTACAGGGTATGCTGCTCTACATACTTTATACTATACACACATGTTATTTATATTCTTTTGAAGCAATTTCCGCCACTTGTTCACTATTTGTGACCTCTTGACCTGTTGTTAACCGCTGCTGACCTGGCGAACGTTCCCAAATTTGAGTCAAATTTCAAATGCGATTCGCTTCTCTTTCTTCTCCTTTTTTATGCTATCCGCTCGCTGCTCAAAGTGTGGACGAAGGGTTGGTGGGGGGGAATGGCATTATACCGCAAGACAAAGCAAACGACTAATTCAAAGTTGTCACGTAATAAACCACCAAAAAGCAAAAACAAAAAAAAAAAGAAATAACTGAAAGCGAGAAACAATCGCATCACAAATAATAAAAATCAAATAAATTTGCATTTCTATTTTATTTATTTTTATTTTTTTTGTCGTCAAAGCCGCGCTAACAACAACAATTTGAACCATGTACAAATCGTTATTTGATTTGATTACGTAATGACGTCACACGCACACACACACACAAACACATACACACAACAACCAAGTGTTGCCAGACGCACCTCCACTCGCACACCCTTCTCGCTGTTCCTGAGACTGTGTCTTTCCCGTTTTGGCTGACAGTTTGTCTGCCGTTTGCATTTCGTTATACCCTTGTAAAGGGTATGATAAACTCCTCACAAAGTATGTAACGCATAGAAGACGAGATATTCAAGAACAAATAGGGTATATATGTATATTGATTAATTTATCATATGCCGGCAAATAATGCAAATATAATTTTGGTATGGCAACACTGTTCGGCATTATCAACATAAGAACGAACTGCTGCTTTTTGTTCGCAAGGGTATTTGATCTTCTGCGCGGCGAACATAACTGTTCTTTCTTATTTTGCATTTGCTTTGCTTTGCATTTTTATTGTGTGCTTCGCTTTGTTTTGCTTTGCCTTGTTTTGTTTTGACACCCAAAAGCGATATCTCCAATTAGATTTCGAATGGAATTAATTGAATTGCATTAAAACGGTTGCTGATTTGTAGCTATGCTGATAGCGCCCCCTCCCCCCCTTTCAGCTGCTCTCCCCTCGCCCGTGCACTTTGACTGCATTAATCTGCATAATTCAAAGATAATATTTAGCATCTGTATAGCAAAATTAATATCGTTATTTTCTTTGAAATATTAACAGCTCAAATTTGCTGCCCCTTTGTTGTGCACTATGAAATGAGGAAGGGTGAGGGATGGGAGAGGGGGGGGGGGATTTGGGGGCATTGCAAGGGATTTGCGTATTAATTATAACGTTGGCAAAATGAAACTTTTATTCTTTTTACGCTTAATAAAGCGAAAGCGTAAAGTTTTTCATGTTGTCATGGAATATCCTATGCTTAAGCAGAAAGTGTAGTGGGTAGAACGGAAGAGTGAGGGAGAGTGAGAGAGAGTGAGAGAGAGAGGGGTGGGGGACCACAACTTTTAATACCGCTAATGTCGATTTTTAGTTAGAGAGAGAGAACGTACAGGAAGCTTATGGAGAATTACGTGAGTGTGTCGCTGGTTAAGCTGCATTCGCCCAAGTCGGCTTAAATATACTTATAGATTTTGGCCAAAACGAAAAACTTCTAGGCCAGCTTTGTCTATGACAGCCAAGCGACCGTATGTTTAACATTTTCATTGACAATATATTGCGAACAAAGACATTGATTATTAGAGTAGAGCATAACATTAATGTGATTGTAATATTAAGTTTCCATTTTGCTGCATTTGAGGCATTTATTAATGCTAGGTAGAGCATTACATTAATTAAATTGTAATATTAATTTTATATTTGATAGGTGGAGCATAAAATTAATTAAATTGTAATATTAAGTTTCTATTTTGCTGCGTTTGTAATTTTCGAATATTAAACATAATTTGTATACCCTGGACCCATTGAAAATCGGTAAAAAGGATATTGTGTATTTGTGAAAATGTATGTAACAGGAAGAAGGAAGCGTTTCCCGCCCAATAAACTATATACCATATATTATTGTTCAGCATCAACGCAAGGATCTCAGAATCCAGAAGAGCAAGTGACTTGAAATTTGGAACATAGGTCCTCCTAATGCCCGCGCAGTACGAGTTTGTTATCGATAATCGATAACTTGCCCCGATTTCAAGTAATCGATAAAAATCAATATCGAAATCGTGTGTTTTTAGCAAATCTCATCGATTTTAAGAGCCAGAATCACAAAATTTGACATTTGGCTTCTAGAATAGTTTATACAGATCAATTATATTTTATTTTATAGCTACCGCCACCAAGAAGGTTCTGAATATACCCTAGTCGCGTACACCCAACTAGAGCACCTTTCACCTTTACATTTTTAATTTAAAATTTCAAACAAATTTGTGCAACTTTTCTGCCAAAGAAGACCTCGGGGTCAGCTTTATGCTGCATAGAGTCTTCTTTTTAATAAGCCAAATGCATATGTTTATGTATGTATGTTCATATATTTGCCCCAAATTCCCCTGAGCTTTACACATATAACGTTTTTCCACTAGAACTCGTTTGCCATTTCAAAGGTTTAGCTCATAAAGCATTATGTAAACATTTGAAAACTAACAGTCTCTGTGAAGTTCAAATTCATGCTATGAATATGTATAATTTTAGTAAACACTGTAATATATAAAACTTTTGCAGTTCTGAAGTTTATACAATCTGCACGTGTGCGTTGTTATTAGAGATGACAGCGTGTTTGGCATAAAATATTATATACCAACAGATAAAACCTTTAAGAACAAAACACACAAGACTTTTTCTCAATTAAAAAAAAATTAAATGAAATGAATCAAAAAAGTTCTTTGTTTAGATATTATATATTTATATTGGAGTTATTAAGTATGTAACAAAGTATGAAAGTTTTTTATTTTTAAATACCTTTTTATTTATATTTTTTTTATTTTTATGTCAGCATTCGGCCAGCAATTTTAGCTATAAATTGACAGGCTGGGTATAAATAGAGTCAACGCCTTATCAGAAATACGTTTTTAAGGAAAAGAAGATTTCCAATGGCCATTTATTACTTCTCTTATCCCTTAATCCTATATAAACTATTTGGGTATGATGTTGTGCTATCTAGTTTAAGGTTTACAATGTAAATCTAGCTTGTAAATGGCATTTGGTCTTTGAGTAAGGCATTATTAACTCAATAATGTCATAGCCTTGGAAATTCGAGCCCAGATTTCAGTTTTCTCAAGTTTTTGGTTTTTTAGATAACCAGACTTAAGATCGTAATGTCTAGATCATGATCTGTTAGTTTGTCGTCTTGATCTGTTAGTTTGTTTTGATTTGCACAGTATGTAGAATTATAATCGAAAAAATAAGTACATTACATAGTTTAATACATTTTCTTTTTAGTTTCAATCTTGCTTGTTATCGATTGAAAATAGCATTCAATAAATATATACTGTTTGTCCCAACTTTATAAAGTAGTGGACAAATCTGAAGATATTTAACATAGATACAGAGATAAATACGAATTTAATATTTCGTGTCACGCGCTCATCTCTAGCTGCCATTCACATTCGGCAATAGTTTCCTCATATTCAATTCATTTCACATATAGAGTTGGGTTTACGATTTACGTTAACCGAATTCCACATGCGTGATATGTATACATATACATTTATACATATACAAACATATATATATATTTATGTGTGATATATATACATATGCACATTTTTATAGTTTGCTGACATTTGATGTCACTTGAAAGATGCCCTCAGCTCTGTTACACACGCTCTCTCGCTCTCTCTCTCTCTCTCTCTGTGTACCTCTCATTTTTACGCACTCCATCTTGTTTGTATTGAAAATATTATCACACGCACACACACACGTTTGCAAAATGGCGACGCTGTCCCGTTGGAATAAACAAAAAAGCTGAGAAAGAAAAAAAAAGTAATAACAATAAAAAAAAAAGCCAAAAACAATCGCTTACGTAGGCATTCTGTGAAGTATGTAAATCGATTTAACGCCACACGCTGCCGACGTGTGGAAAGTTGCGTATAAATGCCGCATATATGCACATGGATGGGAAATATCTTTGATAAGGGCATCAAAATTCCGGCATTTGCATTATAAAGATCCCGTGCAGCACTTGGGGGGAGTGCAGATGGAAGGTAAACATGCCTACAAGTACAGTGAATGCTCCTTAGGGGCAAACAACTCAAATTCTATTCGAGGCTTTTTCGAACAAAATGTCTTCCGTTGGGGATAACATTTTTTTTGTCTACAAAACTTTTGAACTCGGGAATAAATTGAAAATGGAAAAGTTTGCCAACATTTATTTGAGCTTTTGTCAAAATTTATATGCAGGTTTCCGACCGTTGAACTAAGAAGCGAGAGGTCGCCAGTTCAGCGGCTTTACTGCTCTCAATGCTGGGTAATGTCTTTTAGTGTTAAAAAAGACTTGGACATAGATGAGCTAGTTTATTTATATTCAGCGTGATAAATAACTCAAGCCGTGGCTGTTCGTTCAAGCGAGCATTCACTGTGCTTATATATTTCGTTTGCTTGCGTGGCAATTATAAATTATACAACACTGTCATATCAATGGGCGAATATTTTTAGTGTTGACTGTGCCGAACGCTGCGGGTGGCGGGGTGTGTGCGCGATGCGGCACGCCACATTCATTTAGATGCATGCCCCGCGATAAGGTCAAATGCCTTTTGGCATTGCCTACTTTTAGGCAAATTAGTTGAGATTTTATAAAGCGTTTAGCCGGCGCGCGCGCTTGTCTACAAAATCACAAACTGACTGCCAAAGTCGGAAATTAAAAGCAACTAAATGCTTGCGCCATATCTGGCTAATAAATCAAAGCTCCGCTCTTGCACTCAGTCGAGCTGTTGTTGGCCAAGTTTCGCCAACGAGCTGCTTTCAGCGTTGGCTATAAATTCAATTTGTTGCCCAACACGACCAAAACCAACTCCTTTGGCTGCCACAAAAAAGGGAAGGGCGCACGTTCTAATGCACAAACCTGCCCTCATTTGTCTTTTCGTGACGCTCTCTTTGTCTGTGTGCCCGTGTGCCTGTGTTTGTTGTGTTTTATCACATTTTATCAATTGTCCAAATGTATCCGCTGCTCAATCAGTCGCACGGTCAGACAGCCAGACAGCCGGACAGGCAGACAGTTAGACAGCCGGAGAGTCGCTTAGACCTGACATTTGTCTGCGGCAACCGCAGAATTAATGAAAATTTTAGAATTTGCCAATCTATAATTACATCACACGCACCGACCGACTAGTTGCCGCCCCGGCTGTGGTTTTTGTTGTGAATTATGTTGCTGCCCGGTTGCTGCCTCATTTGTCCAGGTCTTCGAGATGCGGTTGGTTGGACGCAGCGTCACGTAGGGGGGGGGGGGGGGTGTTCCGCCAAAATCAAATGAGTTAGCGGGCGCCGGCGACGCTTGTCTCCCCTGGGAGGCATGAATTTGAGTTATGAGTGAGGCGCCACTTTTACGGCCAGCCGTAAATATTTGAAGCGGCGCGGGGGGCGTGGCAGGGGGTTGGCAAAAGGTGTTGCTGCAGGTTTGGAGGGAGGGGGGACTTAATATTCACACCTTTTTGTTTTGCGGCTCAGTTGGAGTTATTTATGCGCACGCATTACGCTTGATAGTGATGGGCGCACCGAGCAGGAGTAGGAGACCGGAAGAAAAGGGAGGGGGGGGGGGGTGTGTGCTGCCTCAGTTGTATTTG
This sequence comes from Drosophila montana, assembly GCF_035044405.1. Classification (NCBI taxonomy): domain Eukaryota; kingdom Metazoa; phylum Arthropoda; class Insecta; order Diptera; family Drosophilidae; genus Drosophila; species Drosophila montana. The sequence goes on along the minus strand of NW_026998620.1, from coordinate 1,874,522 downwards.
GTGGCGTCTTGTGTCCCGACTGATTGCTGATGGGTCATGCTTTATTATTTGCCCTGTTGTATGGCGCGAGCGCGTTTGCTTTGCTCTTATTGTAATTGAAAGGTATAAATAACATTAGGCAAACAGCAAATAAATAATGTGTGTGTGTGTGTGTGCGTGTGTTGCCCTGTGACCTTTGTCCCCTCTGCCTTAAGCACCCTTTAGGGTCTGTTGCGTGCCAGCAGGCTAATCTCTCTTGGCCATCAACTGGCTCGCTCGCTCGGTCTCATCATATTTTATCAATTTATTGGCAGTTCTGAGGCTGACCGAGTGGCTACTGTACATGAAATTGTTATTTATTATTTACACTACACATTGATTGCCATTACATATTGCTAATATTATTGTGTATCCATGTGTGCGTGTGTGTGTGTGTGTGTGTGTGTGTCTCGCTCGAGGTGGTCTCTTATCAAATTTACTGCCACTGGCTTCGTTTTACCAATTTTTCATCTTATTTATGAACTCTCGACGCTCAGCTGGCCCTCAAGGTATTTGCCAAATAATAATAAATATTCCTCTTGCGGTTGCCCTTGCCACCTCCAGCTCTTTCTCTTTTACACCTGCCACACACTCTCCCCCCTCTCTCTCCCTCTCTCTCTCTCTCGTTCTCTATTTATATTTTGCATATAAATATACTTGCATACATATGTATTTTTTTTATTTATGGCATTTCTTTTTGTTGTTGTTGCTCATAATTGAATTTGAATCACAAATAGACACAACACTTGCCTTCCGGGTGTGTGTGTGTGTGTGTATGTGTGTGTGTTTGATGTGTGTACTTCTTTGTCGCACTGTGTGTTATTAAATTATTGTTGTTGCACCTAATTCCTCGCCCTGCTGCTGGGGTCTACACAGCCGTGCAAATACAATAAATGTATTTAAGTTTGACAAATAGCCTGCCACGCAGACAAGTTTATAAATAAAGCTGGAAATACATTTCTCAAATATACTTTTATCTGGCAAATCTTCAGCATAAAATATTTTGTTTTACTTAATAAAAATAGCTGACGTAGGCAAAGAGGCAAGTTGTTTGAATGTAGCAGATGTAAATGTAAATTAAAGCAATTAAAAGTGAAAATATTTTAAAAATGATCTGAATTTGTCTGCTTAAAGATTTTAAGAGTAAAGAGATACTGCACATTTGAATTATTTCAATCCTTTTATATAATAATATTTGGAACCATAAGAGTCTTGAGTCTTGTTATACCCTTGCAGAGAATATTATAATATTGTCTCGAAGTGTGCAACGCATAGAAGGAGACATCTCCGATCCCATAAAGTATATATATGCTTGATCAGTATCAACAACCGAGTCGATTTAGCCATGTCCGTCTGTCTGTATCTATGCGAACTTGTCCCTCCTTTTTATAGATATCATCTTGAAACTTAGGTTTGGTCCGTCTTTCTGTTGCAGTACATATGTATGTCGGAACCCGCTGGACCGGATCACTATATCATTTGGCTGGAACGATCGGTTGAAAATTAGGTACTTGTATGGAAACATTTATTGTCTATCAAGATATCTTGAGCAAACTCGGCATTCATTAATTGAACTATCCTGTTTAAATATGAGTCAAATCTTATGAAGATCGCACTACTTAATTATATAGCTCTCATAAATACTCTATTTTCCAAGATGTTTTCGTCAATCTCAGCATTTACTAGCTTCACGATTTTCACATATCTTCAAAACCAAAATCAAGAAATCTACAAAGGGTATTAAATCTTCGGCATGTCGAAGATGTCCATACATTCTCGTTTTTTTAGGAAGAATTTACTTCGATCTACCTATGCTACGGGTCGCTCTCCCTCCATCTCCCTTTCCCAATCTAACTCTCTCCCTCTATCTTGGAGACTTGTCCAGAAGGAGTATCAATGTGCGTCTAATTTAAGCTAGTTCTAAGTTAAGGCTATTTTCCAGTCGATAACCTTAACTTACTAGTTCAAACGTTCTTCTCAAGCCTTAATATTTTAATAATATTAAAATGTTTTGTTTCTTATTCATTGCGGCACTTGGTTGATCAGCAGCAGCCTTGCTAAGGATATTTGCAAGTTTTCTATTGTTTTATTTGTGGTTTTTACTTAATTTGAAGCACAACAGAGTTGTGATGAGCAGAATCCACATAAAATATGTATCGGACAGTTCACGTCTATTGCATTTGTTGTGGCTGCGTGGCGAATGCGTGCGGTTGCGTGTTGTCAGCTCGGTGAGTGCTAAACAGAGTGCTGACCAGACCAGACCAGAGCAGAGCAGAGGAGACCCGAGCGGACCAGTTCAGTGGAATAGCGTCCACTGGAGTCCACTAAACGGCTATTAGCTACCAGTGCTACTCAGTGCGCGCAACTGGCCGGGCTCATGCAAAATGCATGACCGAATGGTCAGACAAGTTAACGAGTCGTCTCCGTGGGGCCCTGGAAAGTGTTTGTGGCTAATCAAAGTTGGACGCTGGTGGGTCCTTTGGTGGTCGCTTTCTCGGCTCTGCTTGGTTTATGCGCCATTTAAATTAATCACCAAATGTGTTGAAAACTTTGGCCATATTGTGTGTGCGTGTGTGTGCGTGTGCGTGTGTGTGTTCGTGTGTTAATTAATTGACGCACACATATTTGATTGTGGGCCAAGATTTATAAACAACACATTAGCGGTGTGTAACGCTTCACTGACCGCATTTCCAAATGCGTTTCAATATGTGTGCGTGTGTGTGTGTGTGTGTGTGTGTGTGTCCACATGTCCAGACTTGGCTCTTTACGCTCTAATTTCATTGAAATGTGCTGCGTTGGCTCGTGCCCAAACAAAAGGCCAAACAAACCACGGCACGGAAGCGCGACACACACTCACACACACGCAGACTCAGCACAGGAAGTGTTGTTGTGGCACAACGGGGAGGTTGGGGCCAATGCAATTGCCTGCTTACCACAATTTGACGTCGAAAGTAGCAAAACGAGTAAAACTCCATGGCTCATGCCCGCCGATGAGGTGCCAATATACACATTGAGATCCTCCGCCTGCTCATTACTATGGCAAAGCTGCATACGTTTTGTGCCAATAACTGAGAGCTCAAACATACTAGCGAAGTTTTTTGAACTCTTTCTTTCTAAGTGGTGAAATTTTGTACAGCTGTTAACAGCTGGTTCTGTTCTCTATGAAAAGAGTTTTTTTTTTAATGTGTGACATAAGTTATCTCATCATTAAGCTTATGTTAATTTGGTGTAGTATTTTCTTTATGAAAAGAAAGGTTATATTTAAAAAGAAGTACGTTTTGCTAATAAATTATTATGTTATCTTTACATGATTGTTTATGTTAACAATTCTGTAAGATTGCAAGCGCATGTTATTCTAGTATTGTGCTTTATCAAAAGTGTATTTATATTAATTATTTTAAAGAATAACTTTTTGCTAATGAATAATTCGGATTAGCCCACAGTGCATTGCCTCGGGCAGCTCAAAACGCGATATGTCCGCAACGCTGTTCAAATCACATGTTATAAGTCATATGTTAACTTAACAGTTTTGGTTTATGTTGACATTTCTGTTACAATGCAATATGTAATTTTGGTAGAGTATTTTCTTAATAGAAAGGGAGGTTATTTTAAATATTTTGTAGAGGTACTTTTTGCTAATAAATTATTATAATGTTATCTTAACAGGATTGTTTGTGTTAACATTTCTGTTAATTTAAAGAATAGCTTTTTGGTAATAAATAGTTCAGATTAGCCCATAGTGCATTGCCTCGGGCAGCTCAAAACGCGATATGTCCGCAACGCTGTTCAAATATCGCTGCCATGGCAGCCATCACTCCACAGCCGCCCACATCCGCCAAGTACTTGCACACTATTATTTGCTGCAGCAGCTTCTCTTGCGCTGCTCTGCCACATGCCTTGCCTGGAAGTTGCACATGTGTGTGTGAGTGTGTGAGGGTATGTGTGAGTGTCCTGCTATCCTGTTTGTATTGACTGTGTAGGTAATGGTAATTCTGTAAAATGCGTTCCCCCAGCATAATGAGTTACGCAAAATGCTGCGCTGCGTACTGCGGACTATTTTCACTGGCTGCATTTTACGGGGGCTTTGTGAGAGTGGGCGTGGCATTTCGAGGGGGACGGCTGTACTTTGTACATTTGCATTGATTATACGCACGCGATACATAGTGTATGGTCGAAAAATGTGCCGCCGGTTATCTTTTGTTAGCTGTTGCTGTGCTCTAATTGAAATCTTTGCTCCAGCTGTGTTTGATTATGAGGTTGTTCATGTTGCTGTTGTTGCTTTTGTTTAACGAGTTTCAAGCATCATTACCTCAGGTAGTTAATTATTCGACTTTCACTAATCGCATTTACGGGGCTTTAAAGCTTATCCGTATAGATTTGGAATGGAATTTTAATTGCATAAAAGTACCAACATACTGAAGTAATCTGATTAGAAATCATGATGTGTTGTATGTAATTATATATATGTTATCTCAACGACAAAGAGAGAGAGAGAGCGTGTGTGCGGCATTCACTGGTCGACAAAAGGCAGGCATTGGTTTTTTATTTACACTAAAGAACTGCATAATATTCATATATACAGGGGTATACTTATGTACTATCGTTTCTAAGAAGTTCATTATCGTTTCCTTGTTTTGTCAACGAAAACGATTAAACTTATTTAATACCTGCACAACAAGGTGAATGACTAAGGCAAAGTTTCATCTAGGAATCTTCTGTGAGAACTGTGAGATTAGCTTGTATTGAAACAGATAAACATATCGTCGGTCAGACGGAGCCATGTTAACTCAGCTTTTAAGAGGTATATAAATAGTATATGCCTTAAAATTACCCGCCGTCGCTCGGTCTATTAAATTTTCTTCACAGACATGTTCCCGCAATATTAGCACAAAAGAAAGAAACTTTTAATATCTTCATAAAATGTGTATTATCTATATAATAAACTTAAGCTTAAATAAGCAAACAATAATTTGCTCTTCGGGGGCTTTAATTCCTAAACTTCGTCCTGACTTTCCTTAGATTGTTTGGTGTACTCGAAAAACATTAATCTACAGTAGCTGACAAAACTAATAAATCACAAGAAAAAGTTTAATTTTGATTGCTAATGCGCATTTTATTATTTATTATTATTATTTATGCTCTTAATTTGTAAATATTTATAAAACAAATAATAAGTGCATAAAGAGTTGAAATTTCTAAGTTTGAACCAGCGACTTGCTGCTTGATAGTTTTACGTGGAGACAACAAAGCCACGCATATAAACTTTGACCCGCGTTTAACCTTCTATCGGAACCTAAAATCTCGTCCTAGAGCTCATTTTCGACTCAAAAGAAAGCTTCTTTGAAAATGTGAGCTTTTTAGTCTCTACGGCTTGAGCTGTATGTTGATCCTCATTTAGTCAGTCAGTCAGTCAGTCAGTCAATCAGTCATTCAGTAACTCTGGGCAAGCTCTTTAATCTGTATATGTGTATTCCTTTTCCAACGTACTCAGTAAGGCATCTAGAGCCTGGTCAATTTTTTTTAAAGCTTGCTAACTTGACAATCGTTGTCCCCTTGCTGGCTTTGATTATTAATTAAGGGTATTTTGTATACATGTTCCGCACACGTTTTGTCACCTGCTGGCGTCAACAATAATAACCAGCCATTAGTTGCTTTATAGTTGGAAAATTGCTGTTAATATGCCTCCGTTCAGCTGTCCCGCAATCTAACTACAACTATGAAGACCGGTGTAACAGCTGTCATTTATGGTGTAATTATGGTTTTTATTACATCAAGAGCCAGCACACTATGCACCAATACATGCATACACATTGACACCCACTACGCCCCCTAAAAGCACACACACACACACCCACTCACACACACCCACTCACAGTCTCACACGTATATGTGTTCAGCTGTCGTTGTCAGCAGCGGACCATAAAGTCGATTGATATTGGCATGACCGCTTGGCCAGGAATCGAGTACTCGGAATACACGAGTAGACTTGCATGCACACACACACACATAAGTATACATAAGTATGTGTGATTGTGTGTGTGTGTGTGTCGAACAGCATCGAGTGCAGCATTTTGCTGGTGCTCTTTCTGCGTTTGGGTTTTGGTCGTTCATCTGCTTTATTGGCCACTTGCTTTAAATTGTAAATCCTTCAGTCAGAAGCCAAGTCAAATGTCATATGACAGCAGTTCCCACTGACTACTGCTACTGCTACTGCTGCTACTGCTACTGCTGCTGCTGCCTTTTCTATCTATCTTTATCTAGTTCTGTGTCTTGCTCTAACGCCCGCTGCCAGCTGTAGCTCTTGCTCTTTCTCTATCTGCGCTGGCAGTGTCGTAATTGATTCGTGTTAACTCTTGACTGGCAATAGACGAAGCATGCCAAGCAAATGTGGCTCGCAGTTATCCTGCGACTGGCTCTCACTCTGTGTGTGTGTGTGCGTGTGTGCGTGTGTGTGTGTGGGCGTGTCCTGGGCTGCCTTTGTGTGGGACACATTTGCTGTCATAGATCATGCACTTGGTTAAATCAAAAATTCTTCCTGTCAACTTGCGTTTTAACACACGACTGACTGCAGTCAATGCCTCTGCGCCCGCCTCCTGCTTCCTCTCCCCACACACACACACTCACACACACTTTTCGCACAGTCATTGCCTGCTAAGAGCTTTAGCTGGTTTTTGGCTGAAATTTGAATTTCATTACGAGCGAACCCCTCTAAGTGTTGTTTAATTACATTAAATTGCTGCAACACAACCTCAAAACGTCAATAGCTCATCCGTGCATCCATGAATTTGCATGAGCTGTTGCGACCTAACCCAGTTTGAGCCAAAATATGTGCGCGTGTTTAAGTCAAGATCGGGCCCAATTAGCAGATACCCTTCAGCTCCACAGAAAGTCGAACTTCCTTTTCCACTTACACAAAAACAAGAAAAAATCACGATTTACTCTATTAAAAATGTATTCCTAAACAACATTTCTGTTTCTCCTTCGAGACATGTACAAGAAATTGGAGTTATATCTCAAAATGAGATTGATTTCCGGAAAGTGAGAAATTTTTTGAGGGAAACATTTGTGACTTGTGTCTTCAGGGAATCTTTAAAGCAACTGCAAATCGGTTTATTAAATAATAAATAAATAAAATTAAATGTATGATAGACAAGAATCCGCTAACCGACCTGTAAAAGTCTTGTTAGATCGGTTTTTGATGCTGTTCAAGAAAATATATATTTTTTTGTATAGGCTCAAAGGTGCCTGCTTCTGCCTGTTGCTCACATTTCGACAGTTGCAATGTAATCTATAGTGTGTATAAAAAAAACCCCAAAAATGTGTGCACATTTTTACTCAACTCTGCCTCTATCTCATTTTCATGAGCTCGCAAACTTTTGTAACTTGAGTTTTGCGTGTGTGCTTCTTCCTCTTTGTATACCCATTAAATGTATCTGAAAAGGGGCATAATGTTTTTGGATGCAAATTCGTGGAACAGGTAGAAAGAAGAATAAATATACTTTTCCATAAAGAATAAATATACTTTTGAACAGGGCGAATTACCTCAAGCTAGCATTGTTCGTCTGTGTGATCTTGAAATCTGCGCCGATCTTGAAAACTACAAGGAATAGAGATTTAAAATATACACTCTCCTATATAATACACAAAACAAGTTTATCATGTTTTCTTTTTGATATCTCATTCAATTATTTGAAATAGAAAGAGCATAACTCAATAATTCGAAGAGCTAGATTCATAAAACTGGGTGTGGAACATATAGTAAAGTTTATGTAAATAAATTAAATATCTAAATATATATTTATATGTATTTGTATGGTATAGATATTATACACTGATTAGAAATATTTCAATATTTGGAGAAAGTTCACGCGTTCCTTCCGAATTTGGAGAAAACTCATACTCAACTCATGCCATATATAAGCCCTGAAAACTTTACAACGATCGGACTATAAATACCGAGGTTAATCAGGAACACAGTTTCCATTCCGTCATGGCAAGAAGAAGCACAGCCACTGCTTAAGCCGCGTCTGTGTGTGTGTGTGTATGGATGTTTAGCAGAAGACTAGAATTTTTGTAAGCGCTGCTTGGTGCTTCATTCAGGGTATCTTCTAGTCGGGCACGCCCATCTGAATCACCCTTACTAGTTTTTTTTTTTGGCTGCGCTTCGGCTTGCCCCGGCGGCAGGCAACAGAATATGTTAACTAACGATGATTGAACGCTTTCGGTTGCCCGATTTTGGCGCGCAGATACAAAAAAGCCTTTCGCATGCATATGTAGGCGAACCCCGCCTCCCCCGCGTATATGTAGATCGCGCACTTGTACATGTTAACAAAGCAACTCTTGGAGACTTGACACACACACCAACACGCGCACACCAAAATACAGACAGACACACACACACACACACATGCAGCTGCAGTTGCGGAAAGTTTTGCATGCATTTGGCGCATTTAACGGATTAACGTCATAAGCTTTAGCGCTACACACGCGATGACAGATGAATTTGCCTGCGCTTGTGTGTGTGTGTGTGTGTGTGTGTGAGTGTGTGTGAATGTTGTGTCTTCGTGTGTGTTAAGCTTTTTGATGCTCTGTGGTGTGTTTTTTGATGCTTGACAGTTGCTGCTGCAAGCGCCTTACGAGCGCTCGCAAATATATTGCAAGTGCAATTGCCAGTTCTGGCTGTTAGGGCAGAGGGGCGGGTGGAGGCAGGTGTGGGGGCGGGGCTGTGCTGAAGTTGACTGTTGCTGCCTGACATCAATCAATATGATTAAAAGGTTTTCGCGCTGAAATTTCGGCATGCAAAATAATCAACATAATTATCGTGAAAATAAAAGTATCTGTCAGATACAGCTTGAATCTATTGATTTAGCCCGCAATTTAACCTGAAAAATTTGGGCAGCACAAATATCGACACACACACGCACACACACTTATATTTATATAGTGCATATGTGTGCGTGTGCCTCGTTTATCAGACAAAAGTCCGGGCCTAAAACATTTTGTGTGCTTAAATAATTTATTTGATTTAAATATAAAAATGTGGCACACGCAAATATGCGAATGTGTGCAATGCACACACACACACACACAAACACACACATATACATGTGCACGCCGTATGTATTGTATTTTATTTATATTTCTTTTATCAACATATTTTTCGCCATGTGAAACATTTTAACGGCCGTTTGCTTTCGGACTGTAAATGTTTTTGGTAGATCTACCCCTGTTGCTGTCACCCCCTGCCCCCTGCCATCGCACCTGCCCCCGCCCCTGCTGCGCTGCTGCTGTGTGATGATTTAGCGTGCGCAATCAAAGTGATGTGTATAACAAATTTACCGTTATTTATGCAAACAAAAATTGCACGGCAATTAACTTTCGTCGGGCGGTTCAGTGGGTGGCGCGTCTGGGTTCGCTGGCTGCCGCACAGATTGATAAAAAAATAATAATAAAAAATCACAGAACATAAAATTCAGTGCACTGCTCGACCAGAAGATACCACGGGAGTAGCTCGAGTTTTAGAAATGATAGAAATTATATATTTAGTTTATTTCTATATTAAATATCCAGAGAGAAATGATGTTATATTTGATTCCAATTTAGGTGCATAGTTAAAATTACGACCGACATGGTCACAAAAAAGCAACTCAGTCAAGTTTTGTCAAAGTTATGTTTGTAAGATTTAGCAGCATTTTTGGCAAACAATTTGATTTACACAAAGTTTTCGTGAGTGTTACATTTTCATCTAAATGTGAGACCCAAAATTATTTGAATATTTAAACTAGATATTATACAATTTAAAAAAAAACTTGGAGTAAATATTATTTATTTTTGATTAATGGTCGACAAAACGAGTGTCAACCCAAGTTTTTAATACATCAGAATATCAAAATTAAAAACTAAGTTTATTTTGTCCGTCCGGCTAGCTATGCAAAAAGTTTGTCAATAAATTGAATTTTCTACCTTGCATAAATTTTATATGGAGAATTAAATTAAAGGACAAACCACGACTAAAAAGTTTTTGTATCGATTTAGTTTTTGCCAAAGTTAAAGGAGTTTCATTGAGGGAAGTTTATATCCAAAGATTGGAGAATTTTGTGATATTTTTAAGACTCCAATTCGATGGAAAATAAAGAAAACAATTTTTTTTATTTTTATGACAATAAATTATGTATATATATAAATGCATATAGTCTTATGGATGCATTTTCATTCTTTTGTGAGGGCAGAAACATAATATAAAATCAACATAATTTTGGTAGCAATAATAAATTAAATCAAATAGTTTCTATACACAACAAAAATGTATATATTCATGTCCAATTAATTTTTAATTGTGAGAAAGTATTAAATTGCATAATTAAATTTTAGTATTAATTTGAATAATTTAAGTAACATAAATTGTAATATGTATTATTTGGCTGCCATTGCCTGTTATATCCTTGAAAATGTTTGCTCGCAGGATATAAATTGTGCAATGTCCGGCGTTTAAAAATGCCATGTAGCATATTGACGGTGGCCTCACCCTCGTCCTCGTGGAGTAGCTTTCGCATATTGAACAAATAGCGACAGCAGCAGCTGCTACACCCAATCTCTGCCACACGCCCTCTCCACTCCTTTTGCTGTGCCCCCTGCTGCTCATACATATTATTGGTTTAGTCACATTTGCATGTGTAACTGCGATTTACACAGCGAAAATAAAACACTAATCGGAGCGCTGCGAATTGGCTGAGGGATTGGGTCACATGGGTGTAGATCATAATTGCGTGTCGTTTGGCTAAAGGGAATACTGTTTGGTCATCTGATTTTAGTAAAATATGAACAGTTAACAGGCGACAATAAAACGACTCAATTAGTGTAGTTGGACAAACCAATGCCAAGCTATAAATCATTTGCAAAAAGTCTGAAATAATAAAAGAGAACATGGGACACTTTAATGTAAATAAGAGTTTAAAGGGAGTTCAACAAAAGAGCGGAGCACTCTGGCCGAGACGGTCTAGTGGGCCTGGGGTTTTCTGAATAATAATGAGTTTTTTTCAAGAGGGAGAAGACTCCTGTAATGCTTATCTGGAACAGTTCATGCAGGGTTAAAGCTAGTTAGAGTTAAAGCTAGATGGTCGCTCGACCTACCTTATAAGAGGGAAAGAAGTGGAAGAAGTCCCTGATCTTATTTGGGTAGATAAACCCTTTGCACAGATGCCTCCTCCTATCCCAGTTAAAGAGCATGTGCATGGTTGTCCCGTCTACTCTCTGCTCCAGGGGAGAGGAGATGATATTCGACAGTGTGTTGCCTGTCTAGCTTCATAGGCCAATTTCTAGTTCCAGAGGCTAGTGAGGCGAGAGATCCATAGGCATCTTATCCTCTCGGAATTCCTTGCTAGATTACCAGACCTTTTCTGATTCCTTCTGGTAATGGCATGCTATCATGGATTTGTCGACAGCTTAAGAGATCCCAGAGGTTCTCAGTGAGTTTGTGGAGAGAATCTGTCCTGGCGTTTTCTAACTCGTAAGTTGTTTCGTTGCCGAAAATACCGGGAACCTATCAAAGCGTATCCCTCTTGTGGATGGAGAGCAGCTGGAGACAGTTACAATAAATTTCGAGCTTGTCCTTTTGAAGAACAGAGTCTGAAATGCAGCTTGTCCCTTTTGCTACAAACAAATCTCAGATAGAAAGATGCCGCATTGCCCAATTGCAATAGAGTTTCTTCTTCTTTCTCTTGCAACCACAACTTTAGTGCAAGCCGAGTCTTTAATTGATGGTGGGGCAATTAAAAAGAAGAGAAAAGGTATTTGATAGAAAGTATTTCCTTTGTCCGGTTGTTTGCGTTTTTGCCCCAATCAATTTGGCATTAACGTGTTTTCATCCAGGTTGCCTTGTGGCATGCCACACACTAATTGCTAAACAATGTACAACACTTATAATTTCCATTTATCTGTTTTGCTTTCGTCTTTGTTATACGCTCTCCGTGCTGTTTTTCCCAAATTCGCAATTCGCTTCATTTCGTTTGCAGAAGTGTTCAATTAAAACCAGAGGCAGCATCGGTTGCAAGTGCCTCTGAGCTGATTTGTTTACAGAACGGAGCGCCTTGGTGCCAGCTACCGCTTCATATATGTGGCACTGTCCGAGGTGATTCAAAGCGTTCAAGTTGAGCTCCATGTGGATGCTTGCCATGGGTTCAAATGCATTTGTTGCCTTTGCTACAGGTATGCTGGTTGCAGGTCGAAATTCCAGCACAGCTCGCAGTGCCAGTCAGGCAGAGTTCAGCTGGGAAAGCTCTGCATGTCATCAGCTAACGAAAGTTGCAACCACTTGCGAGGCCGCAGTTGCACGCAGCGCTGATCCCGTTCTTGCTGTTTGATGATGATGAAATAGCGTGCACACAGATACTGCCAAGACCCAGGCCATTGTGTGCCGCAGCAACGTGTGTGGTGTGCGGTGTGTGGTGTGTGTGTGTGTGTGTGTGTGTGTGTGTGTGTGCGGCATGCCAGAAAGGAATGTGCAACAGAAACCAAAAATATGCGATATAATTCCAAAGCACAATACCATGAAGTACATCATCAGTGCAGATTTATGGTTGACTGCTAGAATAGGTCAGCAGCCGCATTTATTGAAGAAGCAGCAAACGCCAGGCGCCTGCCACATGGTGGTGCCACCAGCACACACACACACACACACACATGCAGGCAGGCAGGCAGAGTAACTGGAGCAGAGGCTACCATTGCAACGGGCGTTTGGTAAATTACATGCACATGCACATGCACATGCACATGCCATGCCGCCATGCTATATGCCAGCGTGCATCATGGCCATCATGTTGCATGGTAAGCTCACCCATACATATATATATATAGGTATAGGTATATGTGGCACACCCACGCGCACCTTGTCGCCATCATCATCATCACACGTTGCGGATGCGCCAACGCTTTGTTGTTGCCTTGGCGGCATCGCATCGTGTTCGAGCACTAGAAAATATTGAAATCTCACTGACTGACGCCGCCGCATCTCTAATGACGTGTGTTTGAAATGAAATATTCATATGTGCGCTGGGGGCGGAGCTGGTCGTGTCGACTCCGAATGGGTTGGTTGAGTTAGATGGGTGGGTGCAGTCGGTGTGCCAGCCTGGCGCAGGCCTGTGGCAGGGCCCCACGGCTTGGAGGTCTTTAAAGTGTCACCAAGTTAAGGGCACGCAGCAGAATGCAAAGCTCAAACTCAAATCGCTGGGCATTAGCTTAATGGCCAGCCCAACTGGCGCAGTTGGAGTCCGGGCCAAGACAGCAGCAGGCCGCACAACGCGACCCTCACCAGTGTTGCCTGCCTAGAATTTAATATAAAAGAAGCTAGAAATGGCCTTAAAAAATTGTTGAAAATTCCCAAAAGAATATCTCAAATACTTTCAGTTCGAATAGCATCAACAATATTCCGTTGATGTCTACGATATTTCGTATTCTGAATAGATATTTAAATTATTCTACCACAAAAATAAATATATGTATATACCATATCCATATATATATTTCGTATCCAAGTTGTATAGAAAATCGAAAAAGGAATATCAATTTTTTTATTTCTTGAAGCACCTAAAATAGCCAAATTTATTGCTTATATAATTTTCAAAACTTTCTAGCTTTAAAATAGCTAAAATGGCAGCACTGCCACACATACTATTATCGTTAAACGTCATCAGCAACGTCTTAACTTAAATTTTCTGCCCGCAAAAGCTGATTTGTAATTCAAAACCTGTTTGCCTGGACCGAAACATATGTTACGAATTATAAGGAATTAGATTCATAATAAAATAAAGCAGCCACCGTCGGGCTGTAATCAAAACAAAACATTTTCTGTTGCCCATTTCCAGTTGAAGCTTTTCCTATGCCACGCCCGCTCACGCACGCACGCACCGGCCCCGGCACCAGCTCCGGCTCCGGCTACGGTCCCGAACTCGACCCCAACCCCCAACCGGATCCATTGGCCAAAGCATGGCTCTGGGCCAGCAGCAGCAGCAGCAGCAGCAGCAGCAGCAATCAGTGCACAATGTGTCCATGGTTTTTGGTAAATTCCAGCCAATTCCGAGCAGTCGGAGCAGCAGCATCCCATCAGGTGAAATTTGATTAGGGTCGTAAGGGCAATGATTGAGAAAACGTGATCAAATATGTTGCCATAAATGTTTAAATGTTGCCATAGTTTTTTGGGGATCTGTTGCTGTTGTCGTTGCCATTGTCCGAGCTACTGCCACAGCTACTGCTACTGCTACTGCTGTAAGCAAAACTTGGGTTTATTATGTTGATGACTTTTAGCTGTGATTATTATCGATAGCCGTTTAATGCTTGTCGTCGCTCTAGCGCTTTTTTTCGGGGCTCTGCATTTAAATGTTGTTCGACTCTTATTATATAGTTTAGCGGTTCTTGGGGTTGAAGGTTAGGTAATCCCTAGTTTCCCATTAATCTAGATGCGCATCTGACTTGCTAACATTAAAGCAATTAAATAGTTTAAAGTTTATAATAATCCGGTAATTATTAATGGAATGCATCTGTGAAATTAAATACTTATTATTGCCATTTAAGACATTTTATAGCTAGATTCAGCTATTTTGTGGCTAGATATAGCTATTTTATGGCTAGATGTCTATTTGATGTCTAGATTATGATATTTTGTTATTGTGGACGCCTGTAAAATGATTTTTAAAAATAATTCTTTTTAAGCTATGTTTACCATTTCATAGCTATATTAAAAGTCTGTTAAAGCTAGCGTCGTTTGATTATTAGCTGAATTCAGATTTTAGCTATATATAGACACTTAGTAGCTACAATTAGGTTCAGTTTTTAAAACTCTTTTTGTCAAAACTCATTTTCAAAGATCTTTGAGAGAATTTATCTTCAACGTGCCTCGGGCAAGGCCGGGGTATACCCGCATTTATCCTATGTTATATACACATGGGTCGAAATGTCCCATCCCCATAACTCGGTCAAAACTCAACCTATTTTCATAAGGTTTGGCTTTTTGTTCAAGGTTTTGCCTCTAAATAAATTTGGCATCTAAATCTGACAAGATTATCTTTGGTCTAAATTCATGTGAAAATGGTACCCTTAAATATCCTACATAGACATATATCCTATATAGACATATAGGTCTAAATTTCCCACCCCCATAACTCGGTCAAAACTCAACCGATTATCATAAGGTTTGGCTTTTTGTTCATGGTTTGACATCTTTATCAATTTGGCATCTAAATCTGACAACATTATTTTTGGCCAAAATTCATATGAAAATGGTACCGTTAAATATCCTACATAGACATATATCCTATATAGACATATAGGTCTAAATTTCCCACCCCCATAATTCGGTCAAAACTCAACCGATTTTCATAAGGTTTGGCTTTCTGTTCATGGGTTTGCCTCTAAATAAATTTGGCATCTAAATCTGACAACATTATTCTTGGCCAAAATTCATGTGAAAATTGTACCCTCAAATATCCTATACAGACATATATCCTATATAGACACATAGGTCCAAATTACCTACCCACATAACATGGTCCAAACTTAACCGATTTTCATAACGCTTGGCTTTTTGTACATGGTTTGACCCCTTTATCAATTTGGCATCAAAATCTGACATCATTTTTTTGGCCAAAATTCATATGAAAATGGTACCCTTAAATATCCTACATAGACATATATCCTATATAGACATATAGGTCTAAATTTCCCACCCCCATAATTCGGTCAAAACTCAACCGATTTTCATAAGGTTTGGCTTTCTGTTCATGGTTTTGCCTCTAAATAAATTTGGCATCTAAATCTGACAACATTATTCTTGGCCAAAATTCATGTGAAAATTGTACCCTCAAATATCCTATACAGACATATATCCTATATAGACACATAGGTCCAAATTACCTACCCACATAACTCGGTCAAAGCTCAACCGATTTTCATAAGGTTTGGCTTTTTGTTCATGGTTTGACACCTATATCAATTTGGCATCAAAATCTGACAACATTTTTTTTTGGCCAAAATTCATATGAAAATGATACCCTTTAACATCCTGCATAGACATATATCCTATATAGACATATAGGTCAAAATTTCCCACCCCCATAACTCGGTCAAAACTTAACCGAATTTCATAAGGTTTGGCTTTTTGTTCATGGTTTTGCCTCTTAATAAATTTGGCATCCAAATCTGACAACATTACTCTTGGCCAAAATTCATGTGAGAATGGATGGATATCCTATATAGACATATAGGTCCAAATTTCCCACCCCCATAGCTCGGTCCAAACTCATTTTGCAGTAAAATCGCCGTTTTTGCAAATTTCAGAATTGTTTCAATAATATTCTAAATATATGTGACAAAGTAAGGTTTCAACCAAACTCAGAGTACAGGGGATGTGTTTCCAAACACAACCGATTGAAATTTGAGTTTTTGATTGAGAAATACCTTATCGAAAATCTGCAAGGATAATTAATCTTTGAAGTATTGAGCAGCAATTGTTAATATCCAGTAATTGTTTCAAGAAATATTCATAGACTTCAGAATTGCCCACTTAAATTCAATTCACGAATCGAGTGGTCATATTAATTAAGATGTTTATACAACATAGAGTACATATGCATATGCATTTGGAGCAAATACGTGTACATAGTGCCCATTTGCTATGAGAAACCCTTGAGCCATTTGGTTTGAGTTTCTATAATTTGTTGGTTAATTTGTAAATAGCTAACGACCGCAGAATTTGCTTGCGGTTTGGCTTACACCCCCAACCCAATAGGCTCACACGCACATAATACCCGCACACAGACGCAGCTCACCTCTCATAGGTATTATTATTTGGCTGGCATTATAGACGCATGATACTGAGAGGGATCGGTTTAGGCGCTGCATAATTGCATTAAACAATGCTTGTTTAAAGTAGCTTATGGCTTAAGCTATTCCAGCAATCGTAATGGCAAACGGATGGCCAATGCATAATACAATGTGAGGGGGCGAGCTGGGTGCGGTGCGTTGCATTAATTTATGATTGCTTAATTTAACCAATTAGATTGTTACGACAAACTCAACGTCAACAGCGACGCCGATGACGACGGCGACGTCGACGTCGACGTCAACGGCGGCGTTTCATAATCATTGCAATTGGCAACGTTTTGGGCGCTGCTTTGCAGGGCTTTTCTCGCCGCGCGTTAGCGCATTTGCATAACTTAAGTCCACCTCCTTCATACGCCCCTGTTTCCCTTTAGCTTAAGTCCCGCTGCACACTAGAGATGGGCGCGTGACAAATTTTTACGACACGAACTAAAACTAACACGAAAAACTTAACAAAGCACGATCCAGAAAGGAAGAACTTAACTTAAATCCCAATAAGATCTTATTTATGTCAATCCATGTTTTTTTTTTTAAATAACAAGTTTTGAATGCTTGAATTTATTGCCTAATATTGAAAAAAAAATCTTTTAATCAGTCGTATAGCAAATAAAAAATATTTGATGATCTAATGTCTTCTGACGCTTGAAATTAAAGTGAAAACTTTCCCATTGGACACCCCTACTGTAGCGGACATTTTCTCTCAAGCCATTGTGAAGCAGGCTATGCCCATTCCTACTCTATTAGGCGGACACTGCTCTTGGGTGAGCACTTGCTCTCAAACTATAATAAAGAAGGCCATAACCATTTCTCCCATTTTAGGCGGATATTCCGCTGAGCAGATAATAATTACCCGTTGATCCGCCTTAGAGAGTTTTCACTGTACACGCTTCTTTTTGTAATTAAAGGCACGGAAATGTTCCCGATGTTCTGCCATTTTCTAACTTAATATCTATTACACTCTTATTTCACATTTTTCGACCGGGTTGTTTTTTGGAAATCTCGAGAAAGTCGTGTTAAAAATGTAACGGGAAACAATCGACTGAGTTCGAGTGGGAATATATGCTAGATAATTTTCTTTCTTTTCTTTCTTTCTTTTTGTTTCTTTCCTTTCACTGTAGCCTGACTTTAGAGATCGTGCTTTTCGTGTTGTCACGTAGAAAAGCACGGCCCATGCCCATCTCTAATCCCGAAGCCAACTGCAGGGTTGCAGCGAGCGCTACGCAACTTCGTTTTTATGGCCGACGCTTTGGGGGCGCCCCATCATTTCTAATTTATAAACCTAATGCGACGCTGTTACTGCCGGCTTGCAAAAGGTGGAGGGGGGGGGGGGAAGTTGGGTTGACGCTGCAACTGCAGCAGAAGCAGCAGCAGCATTTTCTACAGTCTTCACTATTTAAGATCATTTAATATGCAAGTGTCTTTTGTTCGCGGCGCGTAACCAGCTCCGTTTGCTGTCATATTTATTTTTCATTTGAGTGCAGGCAGGCAGGCACTGAAATAAAACTTTGCCATTTGGCCAAAACAAAGGCTCGAATGTCGCGCAACTCGGACGCACGTCAGCTGGCTGCCTTCTTAGGCAAGCCGCCGCCCCCCGCCCCGCACCGCACCGCTGCAACCCTTGGCGCCCAACACTGCCAACTCGAATTGGCAACAAAAAGTACATGCATTTTCATATAATGCTGTCGCAATTGCTGCTGCTACTGTTGCTGCTGCAGCAGCCGCCGCTTCCTGGGAAATTGTAAATTATTTAGTGTGTCGCCGGGGGCGGGGCATGGACAGAACGTGCGAATAGGCAAAGGGTGCAGGGACGAAGGGCGGGCTGAGAATGCAGCGCGCTGAATAATTGAATAGACTTTTCTTGCGTAATAAATGCTTTTTCCAACAGGCTGACACAAGCCCAACGACAGCGACGGGTGAAAGTTTTTGCACTCAACAGCACAAAATGGATAACTTTTCTATTTTCTATTCACACGTTTATTTGTACAATTTCTCCAGCTTGTTTTTATCGCTGAGCTCCCTGCCTCCCGCCCCTGCTGGGCTTATTAGCTAATCAGTTTCCGATCATGCCACCTGTCAGGCACTTGACATGCATTTTTTAACAGCGCACTTTAGCCACGGGGTTTCATCTACATTAAATTTCGATTAAGCGTGCGAAACGGAAAGAAAATTCAAGCAATTAGGCGCAGCTTCAAGCTTCAAATGTTGTGGGCGGCAACTGGGGGAGGGGGCATGTGTGTGTGTGTGTGTGTGTGTGTGTGTTTGGTTCGAGGGTTGCTGACTTTTGGGAGCTCTCGGTGCGTGGGCTTCATTGTGGCCAGCAAGGTTTTCCACTTGCGAGCTATTTTCTTGCGAAAAACTTTACGCTGTCGACGCATAACGTTCTCAGCGTAAAAATAAAAATTAAATTTAACTGCGCAATGGGCGAGTTTGCTGCCGAGATTCATGCACAATATAAATGCTATATGAAGTGGAAATACTTGGTAAGCTCTATAGACATACATAAAACTGGTTGGATTGATAGACTGAGTGATTGACTGACTGAATAATTGACTGATTGATTGGCGTAAAAGCAAGGAAGTTTTGTTATACTAGTTTACGCTAAGATGAGGTTTTCGAAACTTTCATCCGCATGTGTGGAAAATTGGCGGAAAACGTTTGAATTCCATTTGTGTCCATACTCTCCGTACGTTTTAATTCAAAATCTTTGTGAAAATTCGTTTGGAATATTTTTACACCCTTTTTGAAAATTTTACCAAAGGTTGTTTAAGCGAAATCTTTCTTACTTGTGTTAAATTTCTCATGTGTGGAATGGATGTAAAAGGAATGTCTAAACTTTGAAGATAAAAACTTATTATGGGCATAGCTAGCTCTAGAATATTATTATTTATTTTATTTATTTAAGGATTTCAACGTAATTGCAAATTATGCCCAACTAGAATGGCAGCTTAAGCTATAAAGGCCTTCGGCTTAATAATAGCAAATATTTCATTTTGATATGTGTGAGAGTACTTTTTGTGTAAATTGATTTTCATATTTGATGCCTTATTTATTTATTTGTATGAGTTAAAATGACAAAAAATGCTTAGATGAGGTCTGTTTGATTTTCGATTCGGTATGATATTTCATAGACCATAATTATTGCAATATTCATATAAAATGCTAATTTTCGTATCCAAGTGATTGACTGTTTGATTGACTGATGTTCAACGCACAGTCTAGAACATTTGAGATGGAATACCTTGCATTTTTCACAGTATTTACGTTATATAAAGGCACACTAAGATAGAGTTTTGGAAAATTCCTGCCGTTCATCGATTGAATTAAGCTGCACATTATTTGGTTTCAATCGGCTTCAAACTCATTTCTAAAGCTCATTTTTAAACACATAACTAGACCATAAATAAAATATAAAATATATATGAAATAAAGGTCTACCATTTTGAATGTATTTTTAAATATTTTTAAAAACTTGAATGATTTTATTTTTTATTTCTTATATTTTTTAGAAATATAACGAAATATTTCTGCTAAAATGTTCACTAATGTAAACTTACATTATTATTAAAATTAAATTTTATTTTTATTTTATTTTTTAAATAAAATTATATAATTTTAACAAACATTTTAAATCTAGTTTGGTGAAATTTAAATTTTTTTATTTATATATCGTAAATTGTTTCTTTTGATTTATTATATTTATTATTATTTTTTTAAGTTTTTTTGTTGTAATAGTAGTTTTTTTTTTTTACTTTGTTACTTTATCGTTTTCACCGGTTTTTAAAGACATGTTTTTTTTTTTAAATATAATTCGTATGTTTACTGAAATCTGCGAAGTATCTTTTAGAGTCTACTTTAATCGAAATATCAGCTGAATTATATACATTGTTCTGATCCTGTGAGCTCCTTTGAACTTGTTCCGCTCAACTAGGCAGCTAAAAAGCCCCAGCAAATATAATGTAAATGATAAAGAAATGAATAAAGCGCACTGCCAAAAGTTAAATGCAAAGTTTTCAATGTGAAAATGAGGCAAAGTGAAAGTTCTTTTTTTTTTCCATTTCTTTTCTTTTCTTTTATTTTTGCTGCTGCTCTGTTGCCTGTTGCCTGCTTCTCATATTATTATTATCTGCCTTAATTGTTTTTCTTTCGACTTATTTACTTCTTTTGTGGCCCCTGCCGGCACTCTTCGCCCCCCCTCCGCTATGTTGAGTGCCCATTTCAACAACTGTGCTAAAAATCTATTATAAGGCGCGTTTTTCTGGCCTCGGCTCTCTCGGCTGTAGTTAGGAAAAGCTCACACCTTCTCCCCAAATCCCCTAGTCACCAATCCCTCAACCTGCTGGCCAGCGCTTGACTCGTTTATTTCCGCGCGGAAATTGCGCGGTGACAAAGCGCTTTTATGAACCCGCTCGACATGGCTTGAGCATAGGCCCATCTGTCTGTGCATAATAACAAAACATTTTACTACCGCCCCACGCACACACACACACACAGGTAAGCACACCTTACTGGCTGGGTCCGAGCAAGACATCAGGTGTTTGGATGATTTGACAAAAAGTGCTTGGCGTTTTGTCGAAGCGCGCCCCGTGAGATTAGTGAGGATTTTATGGACTTACGCGTCGCCGGCAACTGCTAAACTGCGTGCGAATCGTACGTTTTGCCCAATCCCCAATCCCCAATCCCCGAACCCGAGGACCGCCCCCGTTTTGTTGTAAGCAACACCTGCTGAACTTTTGTCGTTTCATGGCTAAAAGTTTTTCGTGCTGTTGTGTTGGCCGGGCTTTGGGGCTCTTGCGGTTGTCGTTTTTCCATTTGCAGCCAGTTTTGTTGTCTATTTTAATTTGTTTACTTTTGTTATTGAGCTGTCCTGTCCGCCGTGTGGCATGTTTGATTGGCTCTAAGCCCCAAAGCAGCACGGCACCACGTCAGGTGCTCGCTTGTTTTTCGCTTCTTTTTCATTTGTTCTTGTTCCTGCAACATCTGTCTGGTCGCAACGTTTGACTTTTGCTTTTGCTGTTAATTGAAATTCATACAAGACACAGATCAAGATGTCACTGCCAGCAGCAACTAAGTCCTCCTCCGCCTGTCAGCTGTCCGATGCTATCGACGCTATCGGTGCCATCAATGTTATCAATGCCATCAATTGCACCAATGCTTATGCAGCAAAGAGCTGGCACGTCCAGGACTCATTTATAAATTTTGAGCAGCGTGCATAATTATGAAAAACAGGAAACGGAAATTGCAAAAAAAACTAGCCAAACAGCTGTCGTTGACGATGACGTTGTGCTCTGCTGTGCTGTGCTGCAACACTTTACTTTTACAATGCACTGCAACTTTGACGTCATCATCATCATTCCGATCAGCAGCAGGAGCGGCAACAACATCATCATCAGCATCGGTGATAGCTTTTGGTTAGCACTTGGTAACTTTGTCTGCTATCAAACAGCTAAAAATAAAAATGAAGAAGCTGAGAAACAAGTAAAACTGCACGACGAGGGGATGCCCTGCATGCAGCGCCAAGCTGTCATTTATCTAAACATGCATACATAGAAGCACCTATACACTCACACAGCACATCGCCAGGTTATGCTTATTCTTTCCTTTACTAGACCAAGTATGGGAAATGCATACTTGATTAACTTCGTGACTTGTAGTCCAATCATTATGTAAATTTCGAGCACTTAATATGTGATACACAAATGTGAAAATACCCAAGCGCAAGTCGCTACCTTTAGAAATGAGTGTCTTTCAATTTTGGTGGGGGAAGCTATCCAAAAAGTGAAATGTTGTTAATATAATAATAAATATTATAAGAGAACCTACCTGCCAAGTTTGATGCATCTAGCTCTGATAGTTCTCGAGTTATGCTTAAAAACCAAAAACCAAAACATCGATATTTATCGATATTATACACATCGATACTATGATATTGGAGAATATATATTTAAAATTGTTCTAGTCTCTAGCTCTTATAGGTTTTGAAGTATTTACAAAGCCAGAATCAGCTTATTGTGCTGATCAGGCATATATATATTCCTTTTACAATCGGAAATGCTTCCTTTTGCGTGTTGCATTTGCACCAATAAAACCTAATGCCGCTTCTACCCCTTGTCAGTCGGCTTAGGGTATAGAAAGTGCTTCGGTGTGTGGGTCCAGTCAGGGCCAGTGGCCATGGCCATAACTCTTTGTCCTGCTCAGCAGTTATTGAACATTTTCAATTACTTTCAGTTGAGAGCATAAATTTTTAATAATTTGAAACATGATAAAGGGAAATTAAAGGCGAAACTTGTCAAAAATTGCTAAGGAGCAACAGCAAAAAGCGATCCACAAAGTGACGACTGCTCTGTGTCGGGGGCGGGTCTGGATCTGAGGATGGGTGTGGGCGTGGTTTTGGGTGGGCATGGCTGCTTGTTGCTAGGGAGTGGCTGCTTGTCGCGCACGATGTTTTACCAAACTATTATAATTACGTTGGAAAGACAAAAATTTTAATAAATGATAACTTTTTTGTCGTCAGCGCGTCACAACTTATTAAAAGTATAACGCATAATGCTGGTGGGGTTGGCTGTAGCTTCCGTGGGGGGTGGGCAGATATGGCAGGGGAGGGGGGCGGGGCTTGGGGTTGGAATTTGGCCGAAATGTTGCCAAGTAAATTTTGTTATCAAAGTTTATAATACGCTGCGACGGATGGCACCGTGCCGTTCCGTCTCGTTCCGCTCTGCTCCTGGTCACG
This sequence comes from Drosophila montana, assembly GCF_035044405.1. Classification (NCBI taxonomy): domain Eukaryota; kingdom Metazoa; phylum Arthropoda; class Insecta; order Diptera; family Drosophilidae; genus Drosophila; species Drosophila montana. The sequence continues at coordinate 1,850,908 of NW_026998620.1, read as the reverse complement.
GCTGCAGCGTGAATATCTAAATAGATTTCCAATTTTATGTGGACAGTACTTTTATGAAGCCCATGGCAATAACTTAATGGGCCGGCAATTACGGGTAACATGCTCAACTTACTCTTTTAACATTCCTTGTATATATAAATATGTGTGTTAAAGTTTGAACTGGTTGACAGATAGATGCCCTGTACACGCTTCTGAAGTACCCAAAAGGCTTTCTATTTTAGGAAGAGTCTTCAGATTCGGTAAAGCTAAAGCTTCATTTTCTTAAGCGACGATTGTAATAAACTTTTAATGATGTGCGAGGAGTGTGAGAAATGTATAATGATAATAAATATTTACAATTAGCCTAGATTCTTCATTTCATGATCTTTGATACCATTTTTTGGTCTGTGCATACATATATGTATGCAGATTGTCAAAATAAATATTTAACTTATAGGCCACCAAATTTGGTATGCATATTCTCTTAAGCTCGAGCAATATAAACACCACATTTGACAACTCTGGCTCCAATGATTTCGGAGATCACACAGACTGATAAAATATACCCTATAGAGTCGCAAATTGTCAGCTGCCACACAAGCCCAGGCTAACTGCAAGTCGAAGAGTGCGTTCTATGTGAAACTTTATCCATAGCCTCTTTACGGCCATATCATGGCTATCAAGTCTAATGAAAATTGAATAGTTCTCCATTTTTGCACATGCTACTCCACATCTGTGGGAGGCTGAATATTTGTTGTTGGTTAGTTGGTTGTTGCCGGCGCCTGTTAAGGGACCGCAAAGCCCGCTTTACTCAGTCCCAGCTTCACGGATTCATATATTTTTAAATATGCCAAAACATTCGGCACACGCACACACTCACACACACACACGCAAGAAATATTCTTGCTCTAGAATTCCTAGAATTGTAGATCTGACAAAATGGCAAAACTTTGCGACAAATTATAATGGCGGCCGTTGCGCACACACACACACACACACACACACACACACGACGCACACACACACTTACAGAGAGTGAGAGAAATATATTTGAATTTAATTTTGAGGCGTCTGTGGGGGGGCACAGCAGAGGCAGCTGCGCAATGGCGACAACAGCTGTTGAGCTACTTTAACAGTCTGCTAGCTCATTAAGTTTTCCTACACACACACACACACACACACAGACGCACACATACGTGCAATATAATGCGGCACACAAATAAATTTGTCACAGCAAAATTTTGCAACTTTGTGTAATCCGCAGGGAATGCGTTGCTGGGCGTGGCGCGCCGCCCCGTTGGCCACCAGAGGCAACCGCCGCAACGCACAGAATCTAGAAATCAACGAGTTTATCTCATTAAAAAGTTATTTTCCGCAGCAGCTGCAAACACACACACAGTCTTAGCCTACACATGCCAAGACTCTCTCACACACACACACACTCGCTCAGAGGGGGGCGCCATGTGTATTTAAAAGTGAAGGCAGCCAACGAAATATGTAAATCCACTTCATTTAATTTCGCATTTAGCCAAAATGCTAACACTAAATGACAAATATTCTTGTTAAGAGGCATAAATGCAGCAGCAGCAGACTTTTACTCTGGCTTGGCGTCCAGCCAAGTGTTCTGGGTGCGTGGGGCGGAGGGGAAAGGGAAAAGGGAAAGGGAGGCAGCCCACTTTCTTGCCTGTTGTCTGCTTGTTGTTTAGTGCAGCTCGACATACTTTTGGTTGCAAGTATTTTTGCAACAACATCGCCTTGCCGCCAAAAAGACAAAGTACATTTCCGCTGCCAGTTTCCGGTTTCCGGCATTCGTTCGTGCCTCGCGCCCGCCCGTCTGCACACACACAAATCGAATTGTGGCATCAACGCTCGCCAAATTAATATAGTTAAGTGCAGCTGTAAAGCGACTAGGGCAAATCAAACAAACAATCTGCATGCCACGCAAATGAAGTTGAAGCGCTGTCAGACCTTGCCACACACAGCATTATGACCACTTATTAAGCATGCCACAGCCCCCCCCTCCCACCATGCCACGCCGGCGGGTGGTGTTTGCACTGATGTTGCACGACTCAGCTGCGTTGGGATTTTGGCCCGTCTGCCGGTTGTCTGCCCAGGGCTGCGTACTAAATAAAACTGCCGATCCTTCAATTTTAGTTGCGAGCCAAAGGCTGACCTGCGTAGGAACCTGAACCTAGTTTTCCACAGCCAAGAACACACGCTTGGTTCCTCTATTAAAAGAGATATTGTGTAAAAATAATATTTATTAATGTTAAAGAAAAAACAATTACAAAGATTGTTTCTAAAGTTATTGCGAATTAAATAAAAAAAATTGAACTTTTGGTTTTTGTTGAGAGCCAAAGGCTTGCCTGGGCAACAGAGATTGCTACCAAAGTTATTCCTGATTTAGCGCAGGGTCTTTCTTCCAAATTCCTTTTTCTTTACAAAGAAAAAAGGTTTAAATATATAAAATTATCGATCTTTCGGTTTTTTCGTGCCAAAGTCTCGTCCTTGAGACGAAGCAAAACATTATGAAGAAAGAACGTTTAGTTTTTTAGGATAGGCTCAGCTGTAGCTACGATTTATCATGAACAAAAAACTGCTCCAAATTAAATAAAATAGTCGAAATTTTGCGCTTCGTTTCGAGCCAAGCCTGGACTTTATGTTCGCTTTGCGATTCTAGTTTGGCCCAGTCTCGAGACTTCGTTCCACTCTGGCTTAAAGAAAATGTTTTTGGATGTCAAAGAATATCTGCATTTGGCCCTCGGCTTGCCTGTAAAATAACATCTACTTAACAGAGTGTAAAAAGGTTTATTTCTTAAAACGAATCACTTAGCTCTTAAATATGATTTGCTGTGATTGGATTTAGCTGTAACTACGGCTCAACGTGAACGAAAAAATTAATTCCGGCTGCGAACCAGCTCGGTTCAGTACTGCTGCCTGCCTGGCTGGCTGGAGCTGCAAATCAAGCTGGGGCAGCGCCTGCTGCATGTGCAGCTATTGTTGTTGACTGTTTCTGAATGCTTCAGCATTTTGGTCAATATTTGTGCAGCGCTTTGGCGTGTCCGCCAGTCCCAGAGCCCTTTGGTTGCCTTTGGCCTTCGGCTGGGGCTTTGCATATGCAGATGTCGTAGCATGAAATGCTTTTAGCCAGCTTTTCTCTGCTGCCTTTTACCCTTTTTTCTGGCTATTTTTTTTTTCTCTCTGTCGGTTAACAACATAAAAACGTGCTTACACCTCGCACACACACACACACACACACACACACACACACACAGAGAGACAGCAACTAGATTTTAGTTTTTCTATCGACTCGTCCATTGGATTCACCTGCTGCTGCTTACAGCACGCTTGGCTTGCCTTGCTCCTGCCTGTACTTTTCGTGCCGTCTCTTTTATTTTTGTTGTTGTTGTTGTTTGTTGCAGATTAGCATGTCGACCTCAAACTGGCCTTGCCCATAATCCATAAGCCTTGCCACTCAACAGTATTGCAAATTTACTTTCAATTTGATCTATGCAGCGCATTCATTTTATTTAATGGATAAAACTTGTCCAAAATATCTCGAATTGAATGCACTCTTCATTTTACTTCATCAATTTGTGATTGTTTTTCTTGTTGTTCTTGTTGTTGTTGTCGTTGCGGTTGCTTGTGGCTATTGCAACTTGCGGCCCTTCGGCCTAAATGCATTCAGCAGGCATTTTAACATTTTAGTTTGCATTCATTTGATTGATTAACTCATTTTAAAAGCACTTTTAATGAAATGCAGCTACAAAAACATAAGGTAATTTTTAAATTGTTTTGTAAATCGAGAAAACTGTTATGAGGAGGGGAAAGGTAATTTTGCATTGATTAAATGCCCATTGAAATTAAATATTTACATATGAAAATTCATAATAATTATTTTTGAATTGATTTTTAAAACGTTCATTTGTAAATTGAAATATGAGAATTCCTGAAAGTGGATATAAAAATGAATTATTTAATAGTGAAAATGTTTGTCTATAAAATATATATATTCTTGATTTAGCCATGTTCGTATCTCCTTCTGTATGAACGTGACGGTCTCGGAAACTACAAACTCTAGAGTCTTAAAACTTAAAATATATAACTCGTGTGCCATATTTTTATATCTGTTCCTTCTTCCATCATATTTTTAGATATCCATTTTGAGGTATAGCTTCCATTATTAATAAATTAATATTCATTGTTAGATTTAGTTTCCATAATATAAATCCATTTTAAGATTGAGTTTCTTAAGTATAGCTCGAGAATTATGAAAACCAGTTAAACCAAACTTGTAGGTTCTGCTTAAGCATAAGCAGATCTAAAATATATTACTTTTTTGATACCTAATCTAAATCTAATCTTTACAAAATTGGAAAAATATTCATACTTAAAGGTACTTATATATGTATATATAACATATTTAAGAAAAGGTCGGACAAAAAGATCGGACAATAAACACCGAAGTTAAATACGAGCGCATGGGTTTAGGGTATCTTCTAGTCGGCTTTTCCCGACTAGAGCACTGTTAAATGTTTAACCAATTAACGTTAGGCATTATTTCAAAGCTCCGCTAAGATGTTTGATCTGTGAAAAACAAAAGTATTTTTATACAATAAATTGCTAAAAATGTGACATTCTTCTGAGTAGAATGATGGCAAGTGCCGCTTGAAGTACATTTAACTTATGTCATTAAAAGCAGCTGCTATGAATAATGTAGTTCCCAAAATACCTTTTTAAATATACCTTTTAAAGTGGGACCAGAAAGTTAAATCAAACAAATAAGCCGCTTATAAATACATTTTCAAATGAAAGTAACTTTTTATCACTGATTCAATACCGTCTTTGAATGCGAATCCATTTTCTGGCCAAGTCATTATTTGAAGACCTGGCCAAATCTGACACTGGGTGACCTTTTATATCTATATATATATATATATGCATATATATATAAATAAATTTCTTCATCTCTTCTTGTGCCTGGAGAGCTCATCGTGTTGATTGCTAACTAAGTTTGTTTTGGTAGCATTTTTGCCTATGCGAAAATCCTTAGCAGAAACTTCATGCATCATTTAGCATGGCAAACTGGTTTAATGGTTGTTAACTTGAGAGTCCAAACTAACACAAAGGCGTCTCCGGTTTTTTGGGTTTTAATGGAAATCAAATTCTTTAGAAGTTCTGTCTCAGCTCTGGGCCAGTCCCTTGACCATTGATCATCCAAATGTTACGCATCACAGCAACATTTACGGCTACAATTGTACATTGGCAATTTGCCGACGCCTTTCGTACGCTTTTGTATTATTTACTCAAAACTTAAAGGGCTCAATAAAAGCGCCCAGGGATGCACGTGCTGCCTCTCCTTGATCCTATGCAAACAGCCAAACAAAAAAAAAAAAAAAAAAAAAAGCAGGCATCAAGGAAAAGGGAACGGACAGAAAACTAGTCTTACTGACTGACTGACTCAATGTCTGGGCGACATGCCAACCTCAGGCCGTCTATATGTACATATATATCTATTTTAATATATGTCTGTGTATGTGTATGTGTGTGTGTGTGTGTGTGTGTGTGTGTGTGTGTGTGTGTGTGGAAGGGTCAGCCTTTTATGTTTGTTTTGTATTTTGTTTATGCAAAAATTGCCAGAGCAATTTCATAATGGGTCAAAAGAGAAATCAACTTTTGTTGAAAGTGCTTTAAAATGCACGACAACAGCAGCAGCAGCAACAGCAGCAATAGCAGCATTAAACAAGTAAGTGTTGGGAATGCTCGCCCTGAAAATACCCTGTATTAAGCTGCACTTAGACTATTGTGTAAAATACAAATCGCCGTTGGATAGATTTTTCTAACTCTTGTCCGTTTCCTGCGGCTACGATCCAATAACTGCATTTATTTCTTGTTTATTTGAAGTATCGACATCGTCCGCAGTATCGATACTTCCAACATATTGTGCTGGGTTGCTTATTATCTTATCGGTAAACGATATAGTTACATTTATTACATTCAAATTCAAATTCAATTGATTGTCGATTGTACAAATTGCCTGAAATTTAATTATAAATTGACTGTATTTTATAGACTGAATATTGCATTATATTTAGGAAATACGGACTTACTACTGTCCAGATTATTTAAACTTAAATCTCATAAAATCTAGTCCAATATTCCCTTGATTTATATTTATGCAAAATTACCCTCAACTCTGGGGTATTTATTTAGAAAATGTATTTCTTTATAAGTTCGGTCTTTATTGTCCGATCGTTATAAAAATTGTGTGTTATTCAAGAGCCCATAGGATAAATTTTGTATTGCCAGCTTAGAGATATTTTTAATAAATATCAAGAATATCTATCGATACTTATCGATTTATATAACAACCTTGATCTGGAATCAGCTCTCCAATTGACGTTTTGCTAGTTCGTATTCAAACAAAAATACAGTTAGACATAGGGACAGCTGCATACATGGGCACAACATTATTATACCCTGTTTCTCATGGTTATAGGGCATTAAAAGTGGCAGGACATGCGCCTGATTGTTGCCAGGTCGTCGCTCAGTCCATTGACTAAATGGAGCGGATGTCAAAAACTAAAGTTGCAAATTTTTCGTACGCTTTTTGTTAGTCTCGTGGCCGAGACACACACACACACACACACTCACCCACACACATACACGTCAGTTGCATGCATCGCTTAGGTTGTGGACAAGGACAACAACATTGTCCTGGCACTTGAGCAACCTTGCCAACCGCCATTTGTTGTTTGGACGCCGCTCCGTTAGGTTCGTTCCGTTTCGTTTTTTGTTTTTTTTTTTTTTTTTTTAGTTTGGGTTTGTTTGCCGCCCTTAGGAGATTTGCCTTTTCCAGCCCATTCTGGGCCCATTTGACTGTTCAGCCAATGTTTCACTGAAGAGCGTTTCCCTTGGATTGGGCTTTGTTGAGCATCGTCCTTGGCTGACAGCCGCCTGCCCGCAGAGCTGTTCGCATAGTTTAATGCTTTTAATTTTTTGACATTTCATTTGGCCAAGCTTATGTCAAGAAGAAGAAAAAAAACTATTTAATTGTCTGGTGTGAAAAGTTTTTCGACTGCCTACAGCCTACATTTGCGACACAAACACACACCCAACTTTCCAGATTTATTTACACACACCGATTGCTCAGACTGCAATTTGCGTGCTTTTGGCCTGGCTTGTTTGCACGGAATCAATTTAATACGCTTCGATCTCGAAATCGACTCCAATCTTGAAATGTTTACAAAATTGCCATTTGCCAGCGGAAATGCATAGCTACAGTTACCCTGCACATTTAATGACTGCATGCGTGTCCCAGCCAAAGGTCATAAGGTTGGCAGCTGATTAGAAAAATGTTCTCAAGCAGAAGTCAAATCGAGCACTCTCATGTATCAAAGTATGAGTTGATTGGCAACTGCAGCTGCAAAGCAAACCATCTTGTTTTGATTTTGTAACATATATCTTACTGAGCTGAGCTCCAAAATGTTGCCTTGACTTGAACCTGGCGGCTCTTTTGATATTGCCGCTTGAGGCACTGAATTTGAATTTCATTTGCCTTTCACTTGCATTTAAAATGTGAGAAACGCTTGCAGCGAGTATACAATTTCTGTTAGGAAATGTGTAAAAGTAGTTTTTGTTTTTTTAAGCTGTAGTTAAATTTGTAATTTTTCCTCTTTTTCAGGATTCAATCAATATGAAGAACAGTTCATCATTATGAAGTCGCGACAAATTTGCAAGTGGATGAATTAGAGCTTCAAGATTGCAAAATAGAGTGCAACTTTAAGGTCCCTATAAAGGGTGATATTGGAAGATACAAACAATAAATAAAATTAAATTTCTTTCACGGTCATCATGTCAAAATTGAAAAGCGTGCTGTTGTCGGTAAGTCAGTTTTTGCTTATGCTTGTTCCTCTTTTAAAAAGTACTGTGGCATAACTTAGTATAGAAATAAACCAGCCATTATGCTTGCAAGTATATATGCTCTGCTCCTTGGAAAGCTGTTCTTTTGTATACCCTATACGCAGTCAAATATTGTAAAGAGGGTATTATGCAGAAGAATATTTGTCTCCATAAACTTTATATATGCTTGGTCAACATTAACAACTAAGTCGATCTGGTCATGTCCGTAGAGAGGTAGATACTTGAATTTCTGAACTTAGCTTCTTTTAGAGTTTGTTTTGAATCATCGATACTTCGCCCTGTTGCCACAAAATCGATTAAAATCGTTATCGACATACTGTTTTGACCGTTCCTCGGGGCCTTTAAGACATAGAGACGGCAAATTTAGAATGTAGACTCTTAAATAGTATACCAAGTTACAAAATTTATCACTTTTTGGCTGCCTTCCCAAAATCCCCCAAAAAATGTTGTGTAGTCTTCGGCCTTGTTCCATATTTCGATGCCATTTCGACGCTATTTCAATATGTCTAAAGGATTCATAAATTTTGTTTAATATTTATAAAACATATTTAATTTGTGTATTAGTTACATTAAATATACATTTATTTATTGATAGCTTTTAAAATATTTAATGGGAAGCCTGGTATAAAAAACATGTTCCATCCCAGTTTCCACAAAATCAGCCAAAATTAACCCATTTATAAATAAGGATATTTTTTTTTATAATTTATATAAGTAGGGTATCTATTGGACAGTATGACAGAACCATTGACACATTCATCATTATTTTAATGCACCAATAAGACGCCTGCCATCTATTAATCTACTTAATCAGGCTGCATTTGAGCTCTTAGCTTAATTGGGTTTAAAAGCCAAGAGTTGTTTGGCAGCACGGATTGCAGACGTCTTTCTCGCCGGGAAATGAAACGAACTCCATTTGCCTGTTGGCCAAGGCCAATACATTAACACCTTAGCAGCTGCATGTGCAACATTTTACTGTCACTTATGCATGTCCACTTGTCACTTACCAGCTCACACGTATATGTATATACATATATGTGTTTGTATGTATATATATTCTATATATCATATAGCTGGTTGCTTTTATTAATATGCGTCGGTTGATCGCCCGTCGAGTGCAACGTGATGTATATGCCACACGTGGCATGCTGCACCGTCCAGTGAATTAAATTGCGCAGATTTCTCTTGTTCTCCATATATGCCGCTGTGTGTAATTTCTGCTGTTCAATCTCAGCAGCTCTTGATATTTGGTAGCTGAAATATTCGAAAGGCCTTTCGGTTTCAGGGAAATGCAGTCTGAATATTTATTAAATTAAGGTAAAAGCAAGCGCGAGCAGCACACACAGATACAAATGCACTTACAGTTACAGATACAGATACAATTATAGTTACAGATACATTTACATCGATGAGCAGCAGAACTTTGATTAAATCTACTGCGAATATAGTGTGTGAACAAGAAATCGCGAAACTTTGTTGTTGGCCATTGCGTAATTGACTTACTGTTGTTGGCGCCTTGCCAAAAAAATAAATACAAAAAAAAAAAAGACAGCTGGCTGCAGCCCCCCGCTACCAACCCCCCCATCCCCCCCTCGTGCTCGCATTCATATCATAGTTGTGCTAGCCCAGTCAAAGTACCATGGCTGGCTTTACCTTGTAACTTGGCTTCAGCTCTCGTTTCTGCTGCTGCTACTTCTTCTTTCTCTTCTTGCACACCCAGTAAAATAGTTTTAAAAGGGTATGATATGATTTTGTGCCCGTGTTTGTAACAGGCAGATTCGATTTCTGACTTGGAGTTCGGATCGGATGGAAAGGGAAATTACAGCCAGGTGTAAATCCAACATTTGAACATTCAGTATTTGTAGTATTTAAGTAATTTTAAGCTTACGCAATATGGTTACACTTGAAACGTGAGGACGGCTGCAAATTCCGTTTGAGATCGGAACGGGTGAGATTGAGACGGGATGGAATTATAAATGTCGCTTTCCGTACAAGCTGAATGGTATCAGAGGACGATCTGATTGCAGGGTATTTGCTAGTGGCAAACACCCGTCTGGGGCACTTTTACTTTCTTATTTTTTTGGCTTCTGTTTTGGCGCTTACTTACGATAACTTTATGACGCTTATCGCTACAAATGTGCTTGTATCTGGGCACTCTGTGTGTATCTCTGTATCTTTATTTCGCCTGCAAGTACATTCCTCGCGCGCGCGCTCCACATAAAAGTAAAGTGTAGCCAAGTTGATGCAGCCAAGTGGGGCCCAGGGGTGTAGATGTGTGTGTATCGGTGTGTGTATGTGTGTGTGTGTAGATGTGTGTGCGGTGGGGGGGCAACTCAAACTGGGTAACTTGCTTCTAAGTAACTTATGCCATAATTTCGTTGCCATCGCTGCTTCCCGCGCGAATTCTTTATTTGCTGCTAGCTACAACGTTGGCCACACAGTGTGTTTGCGAGGGGGACGGCGGGGGGAGGGGGGGGGTCTGGCATAATCGCAAAAAGGAGTCTGGCAAATATTATTTTTTATATTTATTTGAGTTTTTTTTTTTTTGCCTTGCTTAATGTTTATTATGAATGTTACTCATGAGCGTATTTAGTTAATTTTATTTCACACAAGAGAAGCCAGCAAAAACCAGCTAACAAACCCGACGAGATTCGCAGCCGCCCACTTTTTGCCTAGTTGCGCCGCTTTTTGGAGTTTTTGCCCAGCCGGGCATAGTCGAGTGCTTGCTGAAAATTAAGTTGACGCCATCAACACTTCACCACTGTCTCTTGAATGTGTGTCTGTGCGTGCAGCGGCGTCAACAAATTAGAAGTCAGTAAACCCGGCAAAGAGCAAAAAAAAAACAAATGAAAAGGCTCCAGTCGGGATTGCCTAACTGGCAGATACCCAGAATTCGAAGCCCTTCATTATATATATATGAATATTAACAGACACACTTTATTTCATCCAGAGAAACGTGCTCTTAAATATATAGTTTCGGTGTTTACAGTCCGATCCCTTTCAAATTAATAGGATTTATCTCTAGAAATAAGTTTCTTTCAATTTTGTGGTCAGCAGGGGGAAGACATTCAAAGCGTGATGAAAATTTTACTGATTTTATTTCCAACATTCCTAGTTTTATATAGCTTACATAATCTTATTTCTCGTGCACTTCCAGACTTTGGAAGATCCCTTACCTTGTCTCTCTAACATGTCATGCACACATGCTTATACTTGTTTCCCTAGCTAATATATCAAGCCGATCTTAGGAATTATAAATAGTTACATAGTTTAGTCTAATATTGATGATGCATATCGGTTAAATATTCTTAGTCTCTTTACACCATAGTAGAAGCTACATACCAAGATAGCTATATCTGGCTCTTATAGCTTTCGAGTTATGCTCAAAGAACCATGCCTCAAAATCGATATATATCGATATTATATAAATAGTTAACTCCTGCTGCGTATGGGTTACCATTTTATATTTACTTCAAATATAAAGTCCCCCGATCGGAATTATTTCCCTTAAAGGGTCGCAGGTGCTTACTTCCGCCTGTTACATGCATTTGCCCAAGCCCATTATACCCTGTGCACCCTTTATGCATGGGCTTAGGGTATGAGCAGCAGCAAAAAAAAAAAAATGCCCGCCGCTTATCTGCGTTAAGTAGATGAGAAAAGTTTTGTGCTTGGTACGCTGATAAGTTGAATTACATGCTGCCATATTTGCCACATTGGCAAGGGCGTGGCTCGAGACTGTGACTGGGCGAATCCGGACACTAAAACAAAATATTATATACATTTGTATATATCCTATCCACTGTATGCGCTAATGGGTTTATGCGTTCGGGTTTAACTAGGCAGCACCTTCGGCAGCTTAAACCGAGTTTTACGGCCAGCTGCGATCCTGATGGCATTAAATTGACGACACTGTTGCCCAAATCTGCGCTGCTTAAATGCAGCCTTTCAGCCAACAATGTTGCAGCTGATTGGACCATTCGTGCGCAGCTCAAAGCAGCGTGCTCTTTAAACTGACCTTCAAATGAATTGAGTCCCCGTGTGGGGGCGTAACAATCCACCAGAGAGTCGGGGGAGAGAGAGAGAGACACAGATGGAGCAGATTGATGGAGTGCGGGACTGTGGGCGTGCTGGGAGCTTAATTAGATTTGAGTTAATGCCAAAGTTACACTTTTTTGCGTAAGTTTAAGGGGCGACTCTTTGAAAAATGGATTCGCAATGCTATGCTGGATTTAAGGGATAACAAAATGGATAACAAGGCCTTCGAAAAGTAAAGGAAACTGAAGTAAAGCCTAAAGAAACTGGCCACAAAGTAAACAATTTATAGGAAACTCTGAAGCAGCTCGTATGCATCTATCCTATTGTGATATCAATAAGAAGGAATACGCGTCATTCTAAACGCTAAGCTGTAGAGAACCTCAATAGCTGCCCACCATCTGATTCGCTTAGTTAACACTAGAATCTGTGGAAAGTAAATATTGAAGATAATAGAATATACTTAATGAGATATGCCGCAAATGACGGAGCTTTGGACTAACAATCGGCAGGCTGTCAGTTTTAATATGTTATTATACATAAGGAAAACAGATGTTGTTAAACATAGAAAAACAAAAACAAAGTGGATGGGACTTAATAATAATTATGTATAAACATTTTTCTTTAATTTTACTTTTGACCAACCACATTGTGGCAATGTCTTCTCTGGCAGGGCCCAACCGAAGCCTCGGCCTACTAAGATCAAAGTTTGGGTGGTACAAAATTTGGATTTAAAATTAAATGAGTTGATATTTAAGCCTAATGCAAAGATGCTAGGTTTCAACTTGAACTGACTTGCATATCTTCAGTTGGGCGAATTGCACAAACTATTTCGATCAAATTTTGTCATTTGATCCGGGCAACGCTGGGTAATTTCTTTAAATATACCAAATAATATCTTGCTGATATAAGCTTCGTATCGAGTTTGATAAAATGGTAATAGGCCACAAGTTAATCAGTTTATAGCTTCCATTAAATTAAGTATACGCCTAGTAGACAGCGCATATTACGCATACGCCTTGAGGAATACATTTAAAAAAATGTTTTGACCGTTGCTAATTTATAAAAGCACTTGCCAGCAACTTTAATTGGAGGGCTTTAAGCGTGCATTTACTTGAGAATTAGAGAATTGTGTAACAAGGACTCGAAGCAAATTTAAATTAAGCTCAACTAATTGAGAAACGGCCAAGAACAGAAAGTAGAAAAACGTTGAAATGAACAAAAAAAAATGTTTACTTTTTGGTTTGGTTTTCGCTTGCAGCAAGTAAAAGCGAGCGACCACAGCTTTGAGCTTCAACTTGGAGGCTATTTTTTTACTTAATGAAATCAAAATAGATGTTACCTGCCGTCTTATACCGTTGTAATCTGTATGGAATACCGTACAGCGATTGAGCTCCGGCTCACAAGTTGCTGTCTGTCTGTCTCTTTTTATACCCTGTACGGTAAAAGGATATGATGGTTGTGTGCACATGTATGTTACAGGCAGAAGGAAGTATCTGGGATTCCAGTAAATATATATTCTTGATCAGGACGAAGGACAGAATTGTCTGTCTGTCATTCTCTCTAAAAATAGGAACTTGCAATTTTATATATATATTCTCCTATAAGAAATGCAGACTAAGTTTTACATTTTTATCTCGATGCCTTCTCCATTGTTCGCAATATCGATAAATATCGATTTAGAGACAACTAGAAAACTACAAGAGCTAGTTTTATCGTATTTGAACTTCTTATATAGTATACGTTTAAATATATTTAATTCGTGAGTGTGTTTATTTGCGTGTTTTTGCATATAGAAGGAAAAAGAGTATTCTCTATTCGTGCACGTAATTTTTTTTTTTCAAAAAAAGTTTGAAATTTTTATTTGCCGCGTGTCTGAACTTAAAGAGTGCATTGCAAATGTGCTTGAAATACCTTTAATGTGTTATTCTGCTAACTGTCACCCACACACACACACACAGTCACACACTCACACACACTCACACATTTTGACTAGTTTTACGGGCAAACGACAAATGCATTTGCTGAGCCAAAGCTTTGGCCATGACTTTTGCTTTCGGTTCGTCAATCACCTTTTTATCTTGCAGGACATTACGAAGCAAACCGCAAAGCTTTGCCAGCATTATGTTCATGTCCTTCGACCAGCTAGTGCTATATGTACTATTTGTTGTGTGTGTGCGAGGTCCTTGTGTTTGAGTGTGTGCACAAATTTATTACAACCTTTGGGAATTCTTTTAAGTAGTTGCTCGATTCAAAATAATTTTCCATTTATCACTGTGATAACAAAACAGTTTTTCCTCGACCAAGCGCGAAAATGGCAAAATAACATCAGCAGCAGCAGCAGCAGCAGCAAAAGCAGCAGCAGGAGCAGCAGCAGCAAGGAGCATTATGAGCGTGGTGTCTGCTCTAGGGTTTGGGGGCGTGCCACTGTCCTGTGGAAAATAAAGTGCTCTTCGCAAATCTTGAGCATGCTGTACTCAGACCGGGGAGTTGGAAGTTTTTGGGCGCAATGCCGCCGGCTCGACTGACTTGCTGACGAGAGACAGAGAGAGAGACAGGGAGAGGGAGAGGGAGAGAGAGAGACTGCTCTCTAATGATAAATGCCGGGCAGCAGGTGATTTAAAATAATTTCGGTCAGCGCGTGAAAAATATTTGTTGTTGTTTTCAAATTTTTGAAATTTATGAGCTGCCGTTTGCCCCGACCCCCGCCCCGCCCACCACAGCCTGTTAGAAACAGCCAAACAGACAGACCACAAAGTTCTTTTGGGCCAAAACTTGCGGCAATTGCCATGTTTGTTGCGTTGTTGGCTTGGGGTAAGCGAGCAGGTACCGGCAATGGCAAAGGCAAAGGCAAAGGCAGCGTCACAGCAACTGTTAAAAAGTGTAAAGAAAAAAAAATACTTAACTTTTGGTCACGACACGTCTTTGGCGCCACCTTAACGTGATGCCACAGTAGAGGTTAGAAGCCAAAACTTTGCTTTTGCAATTCGGCCAACTCATTTGCCGCACTCTGTCACCCACACTCTCCCTCTCTCTGTCCCGTTTGGCAGCTTCTTTTGTGTGGATTGCTGGCGAGTTGATTTTATAAAGCCTGCCGTCCTGGCTACTGTAGCCAAACGTTGCCAAACGCTTGTCAGTGGCAGCCCGGCCAGCAGGCGCAGGCTGCCAGTTGCTGCAACGTTTCGTGGCTTGCGCCACAAAACTTTCATTTGTGTTCGAACCAACTTTGATGAGCTGCCGCCGCTGCCGTTGCCGTTGCTGCTGCGGCTTTTGCGCAGGGGCGTTGTGCGAAAATTATGTGCTCGGCCCATTGAGCAGGGCGTGTTGCACCATTAAGCACTGTACAGGCCAGACAGAGGAGTTTGCGGAGGGAGGAGGGGTCGGGGCAAGCCCGTGTCCAGTCAGCCGGGCAGCCGTAGTCAAGTGCATTTGCATAATTTGCTGCGCTGCGTAAAGTTTTTGCTGCATATTGGCCAAGTTTTCTGGTTAAGCCTGCATGTTTATTAAGCAATCAATTATAAAGATTGCCGCACATAGTTGCAGCGCATATTGATTTTCAATGCCTGCGGCTAGCTTTTCAGCCAGGTGGGTCACTCACTGATCGGCCCAATATTGGCAAATATTTGGCCAAGCCGGCAGACAGACAGGCAGGCAGGCAGCTTCATCAATGTAATCAATAAGTGTCCTTGGATTTTCGCCGAGTGTTGGCAACGAGTGCTTGATAAATAGATTAAATGGCTATGGAGTGGCATTTTGGCCTGTTAACGATACTCCTGCTGTTTACCTAGCCCAAAACTCTACTCATTTGGGGAGTTGTTGCTGCTACATAAAGTTTTACGACATCTGAGCCCGATCGGAATGTTGTTCAATGGTTGCCTTTGGTCTGTCGGCAACATTTGCATGCACACTCCCTGGGAATCAGAATGCATATGTATATAAATATATGTATATATCTATATATACCATGTATTTGTTGGCATGTCTGTGCGCTTGCACTTGTATAGAATTGCAAAACTTTGGCATAAAGTTTGGCGCTTTACATGCAAACTTGCAATTGACAGCAGCCGAATGAAACGTGCTGCCTTCTTCTGGCAAAGTTCCTTTAAGCTTTTTGGGGAGAATTCTTTGTTTTAACGACTTAGTTTGCGGTCAATGTTTTGCATCTTTTCTTTCTCCCTCCCTCTCAGTCGCAACAGATTCTGCTTGTCACTCAAGCAGCTAATGCGAGGGTTAAAAATGATTTCAGATCAAACTGTATAAATTTCAACTAATATACTTATGGTGTTTCATTAGCTTTATTATCTTATTCCAGCTGTTTGTAAATAGCTTTAAAATACTTACTGTATAATCCATTGTCTAAGAATATCAGACATTTAATAAATGTGTTCTTTATAATAACAATTTATATTCGGCTGCGTTACGATCTGTTATGCAAATTAGCATAGCTTCTTTTCTAATATAAATTGAAAAAAAAAATGTTTATTTGTCTTCCTTCAGCTAAACTTTGTACGTGCTGTGCCGACGCCTTGCCATCTAATATCTAGATAGAACCTGCATAAGAATGCATATGACAGCACATACAAACGAAAAGAAACATTTTAGTTAATATTCACATTAACATATTAACATTTTTTTATCGTTATATAATTAGTTTTTATTGCAACAACTACAGTTGCTGCTGGAGCTGAACAGGCGACTTCTCGCGTATTTGCTCGATGCTCAGATACTTAAGTCCAGTGGGGCTTCTTATTCAAACTTTCTTAAACCCCGTCTTAGGGCTTACATTCGACCCAGAAGGAAGCTTTTTTTTAAGTCTAAGCTAGACTTTGTTGATATGATTCTGCAAGCAAAAGAAATGTCGACACACAATAAAAACTTCATATATAAATGAACTACTTAAAAATGTTGCTCGAATTTCCAATTAAAGTCGGATATACCTAATATAAAAGTATGCCTTGTTGATATACATATGTGGAAAGGAATTCGTGGTTGCATGTATCGTTTTGCCATTGGGACATCTAGCACGGCAAATATGTAATCCTTTCAGCTTTAAAGGATGCAAAATGTCAAGCGTTCTCGTCGCTGCTTTTGTTCCGATTTCAGTTTTGATGAGGGTCGCACAGCTGGCGCAGAGAACGAGGTCGCACTTGGCGTGTGGTTGGTGCTTTCAATTAAAATTTCAACGTGCACGTAACTACTTTTATTGAAATTACGATTGCAGGCAGCTGCACACACACACACACACATACCTACACCCACCTGCCAGCATATGTGTGCATATATGCATGCACATTCAAACGTGTCCACTGACAGCGCATACTTCATTGCATACTTTGCTGGGCATGTGTGTGTGTGTGTGTGTGTGTGTGTGTCTACTTGCCGCCATTCGTGGCTGCTGCCTCTAATGAAGAGCAAAACACAAAGCTTTGGCCTAGCTTGCCATTCACAGTGGACGAATGCGCAACAAATGAATGAGCCGACATATCTCCGGTATGCAAATTCCATTGGCAAAGCCCCGCCACAATGGGAGCTGACTGAAGGTCACAACTGGGCGGCACTTAAGCATTGGGCCATTTAGCTGCGATAACAAATATTGCGGATATTTGATTAATGTTTTTGGGCTAAGCGTAGGGTGGCGGGAGGGGGGGATGGGTGAAGTCTAGTAGTTTTACACAGCGCAAACAACAACAACAGCAACAACAACAAACGCGATTCAACTGTGACAATAAAATGTTCCTGCTTTCTATTCATGTATTCACATAATCCAAGATGAAAAATAGATTTTACCAAAAAAAAAAAAAAAATGTAGAAAAAAATTTAACTGCGCAAAATGCTGACAAGGACATTCCGCCATACTGAGCTCAACATGCTGACGGTGGGGCGGTGGGCGGTGGAGCGGTGGGACGGCTAGGCGTGGCGGTTTGCTTGGCTCGCCTGGGATGTTACATCAGCTAAATGCTTAAGCGCACTAGTCGGAATACCAAAAAAAAAAACAAAGTACAAACTTAAAAAATAAAACAAAAGACAAAAAATAAACTAAGCGACTTGCGACCGGCGACCGACGACAACTCTGAGCGCTGATGGAACCAGCTTGCGTGTTGCTTTCTCTGGTTATTTCTCGCTCTCTCCCTTTCTCTCTCTCTCTCTCTCTCTCGCTCTCATTTTAACACCACGTCTCTGTATGTCTTGCCCACTGACTTTGCTACATGACAATGAAAATCTCTGCAGTGCATTTGTATGTCTGCCTTTTGATGCCCTTGTGCACTAAACTCTATCATCAGCTTCTAGACTGGAAGATACTTTTATTTTTTGTGGTCTATCTTTTCTAGATATGCAGCAGCTAGTTTCAAAAATATTATAACTGTAGATTCTAGAAAATTTGATATACATATATTATGATTTTATTGGGATTGGGCAGTAGGTTTACAAAGGGGGATACCTGATAATCAATCATAAATAGATTGCATTTAATGATCTCAATTAAATTAGAAAATTTCTTCTTTCCTGAATTAAGATAAGTTAGACTTAATATTGTCTGTTCATGCATTTGCAAAAATATTATTATGTGTGATTATAAATTAAGTTACAAACTTTCCACATCAATTATTGCTTCACCTGAGAAAGTACTATAACTATGATGATTAAATTACTAATTGACCAGCATGATTAGATCACTTACATCTTTAAAACAATAATATAAACATATCATACGTACTTGCATTTATTTGTCTGTAGAATTCCTTATTCGAATTATATGCTGTCTCTTAAGTTAACTGTTAGCAATTTTCATTGAATATTCAAGCAAGTTCCTGGATAGTTAGTTAGTTGCCTTTTTCGTTAGGGTATTCGAAATTCGTTGCACTTCTTTGCGGGATTGGTTTGTCTGTTTTTCTTTGCTGCCGCTTCGGTGCTTCGTTTGGAAATTGTCATTTTAGTATTTGGAATTCCCAGCTCTGCTGATTTTCTGCTGTTTCTGCAGTTTTCCAGCTTCCTTTTTTCTTTTGCCGCCGCCGCCGCCAGTCTCATCTATGAGCATTTGGTTGGCAATGCTGAATTAAACCAATCACTACTATTTTCACACTTAACTTGCAATTTGCATAAAATATTACCCAAGACCCAACAGTCAAGCAGACGTTGTCACTGGGGATAGCACATTTCGGGTGGGCTAGGATGGAGGGATCTTTTTTTCTTCTTCTTCCTATGCTGAAGGGTGGGCGGAGGGTTCACAAGATGTTGGCGCTTGCAAATAAGTACGCAGCCATTGACAGTTGCGTGCGAATTTCTTTTTATTTCTTTATATATATATTTTTCACCAACAAACCAACACATACACACACACACACTCATACACTTGGGGCATTGAAAATGTGTTTAGTTCTGCAAAATAAAAATAGAAAAAAAAAACTCATTTTATGTGCTTGCAACACATTCAACACGCGCGCGCTGAAATCTTGACTTTGTTCTTGTGTGTGACATTTTTTTACGCTCTTCGAAATGTGTGAAATGATTAAATTTTAGCTACAAGTGTATTTCATTCATTCGTGTTCAGTTTAGTATATCTCCAGCATGTTTATGCAAAGAGCGTGTGCAGTCATTAGTGCAAATGTTGCCTAAAACTCGAAAACTATGAAACTGCGAAAACTTAACTAAACGCAACTCGTAACAAACCATTACACTACATTTAACAAATGGGTTAGTAGACGCAGACAACGCCAGAGCGGGAAGCGGGTTACTTTGCTGCGGGGGGCACCACCGATCCCCCCCTTTCCTATACCCTTAAGCATAGCTTTAATGCGTGTGCCTTTGACGAGCGCTAACAAAGGCTTTTCAAGCAGCTACGCGCACTCAGAGGACATTAAATGCCCGTTTTGCACATGTCCGAAACAGAGAAATGGCCTCGTCCTCTTGGCCAACTTACTGTAAGTCTTCCAGGCAAAGGTAATGTGCGTGGGCTTTGCGAGTGCCAGGAAAGTGAAACCTGAACTAAACAGACGACGGGCGCTCTAGTGAGGAATGCCCGACTATGAGATACGCTCGTTGTCAGCCCAGCTTGAAAATACCGTTACAAACATCCTAGATCCGTTCTACATATATGATTCTATATATATAGGATAATGTTGCCAGAATTATATGCCAAGTTGATCTAGAGCCCAAGCAATGAGCAAAAAACCAAACCTCGTGAAAATCGGTTGAGTTTTGACCGAGTTACGGGGTAGGAAATTTAGATTTTCTTACAAATCTGGAGAAATTTGACGGAGTTATGGGGGTGAGAAATTGTGACCTATGTCTATAAAGGATATTTGACGGTACCATTTTCACATGAATTTTGACCAAGAAAATTGTTGTCAGATTTAGATGCCAAATTGATCTAGAGGTCAAACCATGAACAAAGAGCCAAACCTCGTGCAAATCTGATGAACTGCGACCGAGTTATGGGGTGGGAAATTTTGAACTATGTCTATATAGGATAATAGCGGGAATACCCCAACCCTTTTCTGCTAGTTTACAACTGTTGCGGGGGAAATTTCTCAAATCGCTGAAACACGTATTCATTAAGTTCTTATGTTGAGAAAATCATTTTAGTTTTTCATACCCTTGTTGATATTTCCTTTTTGCAGATATTTGAAAACGGAGCAGCTCAAAAATGCTTACTTTGTTGAAATATCTTTGAATACAGAATATTTTGCCTTATATGAACCTACTACTCAACCGATCTTTCCTATAGCAGCTATATGATGTGGTCCGATGTTGAACAGTATTGGAAATTTAATGTTGAATAACCTCTGTTTTTTGCCCGATGTTAAGTTTGATGGCATAAACATGGCGTTAAAATGTTTGTATAAATCAAATCAAAAGGCTCTAATATTATAAATTTATTATTTTCAATATGTGGGGGAATAGGGGAATATAAAAAAAATAAATATTCCAACTACCAAATTTGGTGTGCCTAGGTCCTATAGCTCACGAATTTTACTTAGAAAACCAAGTCTCAATATCAATTTGTATCCATTATTTTGGAAATCGAACGAGATACTGACAAAAAATGATGGTAATATATATAAATATATAAATAAGTATATATATACACATATAATGACCATCATCATAGATATACCTAACGATAAATAAGAATATTTGGGGCATGGTGGCAGCAAGCATAAAATTTTTTACTCACAAAGTTAAGTTTATTGCTATAAAGTGAGTGGCTCTTTTACGCTAATATTGTTATGCGATAATTGAATAAAAATAGAATTCTATAAACAATAATCTAAAGTCGACTGTATCTTATGTAGATATATAGCCGAGCCTCGGTTTTAAAGGTATCTTGAAACTTGAAACCGATTTCTATTTGATTAATGTCTGTATAAATCGAACTCTTCGTTCGACGGACTTCAAAGTTTTCTAAATTTACTTCTCTTCAATAGAAAACGAGGGCAAAATGATTATTTCTAGCATAACTTATACACCAGTAAAATTTGTAATTTGTATCTACATAACTTGAGACGTGGAGTTCAAAATAGTGCGTTGAATTGAATTTTCCATGAGGAAAATGGGTGAAACACTGATTTTTAAAATTTCAAGAAAAGCAATTTGAATAGAATAGAAATACCCTACCTTCTTATATCCCATTTCGCGGTGCCAGCGAGCTATCAAGCTCTTCCTAAAAAAGGGCCCAAATTAGTTGGTTTAGAAAGAAATTGCCGGAGCGAGTCTATTTACCGGCTGCTTGCGCTTCTCCATGCAGCTAAATGTGTACCAATGCTCGTCAATGCCAAGCTGCTCGCCATCCTCCAGTGAACAGGGCAGCGTGCGATTCAGTGTCTCCGGCAGCAGTAACAACAATCCGGCAACCAGCAAAGTGAGCACGCCCAGAATGATTTCCGGCAGCAGAAAGAAGATTTTACGCATGTTCGCGAAATCGCTGTATAAGATGCCCGCAAAGCTTATGGTAGAAATAGCACCCAATGCCTGACCACGCACACATGTTGGAATTAGCTCCAAGTTGTACTGAATATTTGAGTTGACGCCAAGTTTGTAAAAAATGCCCCCAATAATATAAAACGTAAACAGTACTCTGGGGGCTGTGGGTGAGAATACAGAAAGTGGGCAAGGTTTTGATTGTGGGCAAGTATTGTAAGCGAAATGAAATAAAAAATTGAAGAAAATTTATTTGTTTTTAAATTGTTTTCCTATATTACTCTACTAAATATTAATTTTTACTTACACACCAAAAACTTTTGCAATGTCCTAAGTAAATCTTACCCAGCGGTATGCATTGATTTTATATTATCAATATAAAACAAAGAAGAGGATCTAGTCGGGAGCTCCCGCCTAGAGAATACCCTGAAGGGCTATAGCAACACCAAATGGAGCTCACACTAAGTGCTCGTTTGCTCTAGCAGTAATACAAATTAAAAAAAAAACTAGCTCCTTTAATATAAGACTCGAACCCGTAATAGAGCACACTACTTACCACCGCCTCTACTAAACATCCATACCATTAATTGACTCTTAGCGAGAAAAAACGAATTAAATAAAGCAACACATACACACTGCACAGAATACAATAGCAATAGAATTCAATAAAGATGCGCATGTGTGTGTGTGCATGTATGCATAAATGCTAGCAATTTGCGCTAGCTGTCGCTGACACGTGGGCAGCCAAAACACATTTTCTTTAATAACTTCTGTGTTTCTTAACCGATCTTGATGAAATTTTCTACAGTAGATCTTATTGTGCTGTAGAACAAAAAACAGGCTTTCGATTTTTATTTTGATTGATTACTGAAAAACGTGGCAAATAATAATTGTACTCTTGTGCTACGACAAAGTTGTAATTAGAATATTAGAAATAAACTGCAGTATATAAAGAAGCACCGATCGATATGTAGCCGTTAATCTAACGACGAAATGCTAATTAATACAATTACAATAAACTGACTCATGCATCATGTGTGAAAGAAACTAGTTCGCAATACTTGTCAAACTATTGGAAACTGTTCTTCAGCACAAACAACTTAGTAATTTCAACAAAATATGCAAGTCTTACAGCGTTTAGCAGCGGGTGAGAGGACGACGCCCGTTACCATGATGAAAATGCACATGAGGAGCAATATTGTAAAAGCCGACGCCTTGCGTCCGATGCGATCTTGCAAGATAATTGCTGCCAAGCTAGCAGGCAGATTACGAATTGCAGCCTGTGAGAACCTTACAAATGGCGAAATCCCAGGGATATCCATATAATGAGCGACGACATTGGCGTAGAAGGGAAATACCAAGCTATGTAGATAAGCGAATGAGGGCGTAGAAACAACAGATTGATGCACATTAGCAAGTTTGAGATTTCTACTCACAATTCAAAAATTATTATAAGAAAGGTGCGGCGTAGGCGCGGCGTTCTGAAGAGGTGCAGCAGATTTGGGTTGGTCTTCGTATTTTGCTGACTTAATTTGCAGTCCTCAATGAATTCTTCAAATTCGCTGTCATTAATTTGGCGGCCATTCATCTTGGCCACACGTCTCAGGGACTCTATAGCCTTGTCATATTTCTGCCTTGAAATCAGCCATTGTACGCTCTCCGGCACAAAATAATAGAAAAACGGCACCACAATTATTGGCAGCGCGTCGAGAAGCATGAAACGACGCCAACTACCTGTGAGGATCGCAATCCAAGGTGTAATTACCAGGCCCAAACAGCTAAAGAAACCGTAAGAGATGTTCAGGCAAACGGTGCGCAAAGAAGGACGCATATATTCCAGAACTGCGATGATTGTCGATTAATTAACCATTCTCTAACGCTGTGGTTTTGCTCACTTAGAATGCGAATAATCAAAAAGTTGCTGTTAACGACGAAACCCATAAGAAATCTAAATATATAAAAAACTTCCAGATTCATGCCAAAGATAGTCAAAAAGTTTCCCAATATGGTAATGACATTGGCGAAAACAAGAATGGGCACCCGACCCAGTCTATCTGCCAAATAGCCCATAAGTAGAGTGCCTATGATGTTGCCCGTATAGAACATGGTGTCTCCCTTCTTAAGTTTCCACTTTTCATCACATATCCAGTTCATTTCGCTGACAAAACCCTGATAGCCCATGTATGACTCATAGTGGTACTTATTGCAGGTGCCAGAGTTGCTTGAATTAGAGTAGAATGGCTTGCATTTGTCTACATTTGGTGGTGGTGGCCCCGAGTCTAGCCCATCAGCACACCTGGGTGTTATTGACAGACGCTAAGTATACGCCATGTTATTAATATTCTTATAAATACTAGAGCCCTGCATCGGTTAAATTATATGAATCAGGCTCGGAACTCTATCGACAGACTTAATGTTTCGACTATTGAGCTTAGCAATGTTCCAATAGACTGGATTCACCAAAGCCGAAGACATTAGTGCATCACGTGAATGAAATTGGAATCGAGCTAATTTCTTTGGTTGAGCCGAATTTTCGGCCGAGTTGACTGACACATAACGGATCAAGGCGATTTAATTTGAGTCGGGTATACGGAACGCGTTTCGGCTGACCCGATGCAGGGCTCTATTACATACCAATGCTTTGGTACAATATTCATTATCCAGTGCGATACGATATGCATGGCCGATAGTAAATTGATCAGAGAAGAGAGAAGCAGCATGATTATCTGCTGCCGATTGAAATCGCCGCATTTTTCCAACATTTTGTCCACTTCCAACATTGTGTTATTTACATATAATTCAAGCACGTGCTAGATTCAATTCACCATAAACCTCTGTCCAGAATAGAACCTTCCCAGAACTCGCTTCTAGTTAGCCAGTGCTCTCAATGTACCGCTGCACTATTTCATGAAAAAACAAATTTAATAATTTAGGTTTGACAGCTTTTTCAGGTAATTGTCAGTGTGTGTATAATGCTTGTAAAATAAGATTAATGAATATCAACTGTGTTAGTACTATCTATTTGTATATATATATGATTTTGTACGGTAAATAACAATAACAAATTTACCACACAAGTAGACCTTCAGACTCTGGTATAACTGATCGACTTTCAGAATACTAGAGGTGTTGATTATACCCCGTGTATACCAGGCCACTGACCAACTGCAAGAATATCTGCACGAGTTTTAGACGTGGGCATCCAAGTGGCGAATTGCTATCAAGAGGCAGAAATCGGTATGCTCCACATTCGCGAGACACGTAATTAGGAGTGTGCCCCCAAGGCGAACTCCTTGAGCATAAAGACGATCATCGCTACCTTGGAGTCCACTTTGATCGCAGGCACACTTGGAGCAAACATATCACAACAAAAACTAAAAAATATGGCATGACTCCTAAAAGAAAGCAGCAATCTTTCTCTGAGCAATAAGGTGCTGCTGGATAAAACCCTACTAGCCCAAGTTTGGAGCTATGCAAACCAAATCTTTGGCATGGCAGTGCCTTTCAATCCAAGGTGGTCAGACTAATTACATGGGATCCCTGGTAAATACGTAAACGGGGACCTAAAGGTTCCCTTGGTGGGTGACCTTCTACGACAGCAGTCCACCAGCTACATGACCCGTCCTTCCTTTACAGAAATTCTTGTATTTTCGATTGCAGCCGCTAACATGTGGCCAGCCAAAACACGGGTTCTTTAAAAACTTTTGTGTTCTTAACCGATTTTTAGTAAATTTTCAGCAGTAGATCTTATTATGCTATACAATATTCGTATTTTCGGACAATTGACAATTGCATTAATTTTTTGCAACAATTTTTGTTGTTCAAATCGGTGGGTAGTGCCAAATGGTGTATTAACTTGATTTATTAGCTATGTAGTGAAGGTGTGGCGATAGTTATAAAATGAAAGATATCTCTATATATAAAACTGTTTGTCCTGACTGACTGACTGACTGACTGACTGATTGGTGATCAACGCACAGCCCAAACCGTAAGAGCTAGGAAGCTGAAATTTTCACTGTAGTTACCTTATGTGATGTAGGTGCACGTTAAGACGGGGTTTCGGGAAATTCCACTCGCAAGTGTGCAAAAATCGCGAAAAACGTTTGTATGTAACTTTTTTGTTTACCATCCGATCGGCCCCAAACTTATTTTCAAAGATCTTTGTTCAAATTCATTTGAGGGGTGTTTCGCACTTTTCGGAAAACCCATTCCTCCTTGGTGGAAATGGAGGTCACAGATTTGGTGGGTGACGTTTCGCGCTCAAATTCATTTCCAGTGATCTATATGAAAAATCATTTGATACGTGTTTCGCACTTTTCGCAGAATTCAAACTTCTTCGGGGGGAATGCGATTTAAAGATTTTTTGGGCGAAGTTTTAAGTTGTGTCCGATTTGCTTCAAAATTATTTTCAAAGCTCTACATAAGAACTTAACAGCGATTTGGGAAATTCCACCCGTAACAGTGGTAAATTGGCGGAACACGGTTGTATGAAAGTTTTTTGTTTACCATCCGATCGGCCCCAAACTCATTTTCAAAGATCTTTGTTCAAATTCATTTAAGGGGTGTTTCACACTTTTCGAAAAATCCGGTCCTCCTTGGTGCAAATGGGGGTCGAAGATTTGGTGGATGACGTTTTGTGTTCAAATTTATTTCCAAAGATCTATACGAAAAATCATTTGAGACGTGTTTCACACTTTTTGCAAAATCTAAACTCCTTCGG
Organism: Drosophila montana; assembly: GCF_035044405.1. NCBI lineage: Eukaryota > Metazoa > Arthropoda > Insecta > Diptera > Drosophilidae > Drosophila > Drosophila montana. Next base: position 1,824,336 of record NW_026998620.1, on the reverse strand, counting down.
TGGAAAATGCATTTCAAAGATTTTTTTGGTGAGTTTTAAGAGTTTTCCGATTTGCATAAAAGTTGTTTGATTCCGATCAGTTTTAAAATCATTTTCAAAGCTTTTTTGATTTTATAACATACGTGCCACGGGCAAGGCCGGGTTATACCCGCTAGTATAATATAATATAATATGTATGAAAGAAGGTACGTGTAACATTTATGGTCTCCAGCTCTTTTAATTTACGAAAAAGGGTCAAAAAAAGGTTTTCTCTATTGACTATTATCGATTGAATGGAAACGACGCAAGTTTTTCGGTATCGATTATTATCGATTGAATGGAAACGATGCAAGTTTTAGATAATCGGAAGCAATTTCTTACTGCGCGGGCACTAGGAGAACCTATGTTACAAATTTCATGTCTCTAGCTCTTATGGGTTCTGAAATCCTTGCGGTCATACGGAAGGACAAACACACGGACATAGCTAGATCGACTCGGCTGTTGATGCTGATTTAGAAATATATATACTTTATGGGGTCGGAGATGCTTGCTTTTTGCCATTCATGTGCTCAAAAACATAATACCCTTTTGACCCATTTTCAATGGGTTCAGGGTATAACAAGTGTCATACAAACGTTTTTCGCGATTTTTCTGCACTTGCGGGATGAATTCCCGGAAACCCCGTCTTAACCTACTTCACATAAGGTAGCTACAGTACAAATTTTAGCTTTCAGCCCTTAAATAGAGATGATGATGGTATAGGTATACCTAGCAAACAATTAGAACATATGGTCAACCATAAAATTTTTACCTAACACAGTTATCACAAAGTTAAGTTTAATGCTATAAAGTGAATAGCTCTTTTACGCTAATATTGTCATGCGATAGTTGAATAAAAATAGAATTCTATAAACAATAATCTAAAGTCGACTGTGTCTTAGATAGATATATAGCCGAACCTCAGTTTTAAAGGTATCTTGAAACTTGAAACCGATTTCTATTTAATTAATGTCTATAAATCGAACTATTTGTTCGACTGACTAACTTCAGTTTTCTAAATTTATTTCTCTTCAATAGAAAACGAGGGCAAAAGCATTATTTTTGGCATTTACTTATACACCATTAAAATTTGTAATTTTGTATCTTCATAACTTGAGACGTGGAATTCAAAATAGTGCGACTAGGTTTGAGTTTTCCACGGGGGAAAAATGGGTGGAACATTGATATTTAAAATTTAAAGAATAGCAATTTGAATAGAATACCTTCTTACATTTCATTTCGTGGTGCCAACGAGCTATCAAGCTCTTCCTAAAAGAGGGGACAAATTAGTTGGTATAGAAAGAAATTGCCGGAGCGAGACCATTTACCGGCTCCTTTCGCTTCTCCATGCACCTAAATGTGTACCAATGCTCGTCAATGCCAAGCTGCTCGCCATCCTCCAGTGAACCGGGCAGCGTGCGATTCAGTGTCTCCGGCAGCAGTAAGAACAATCCGGCACCCAGCAAAGTGAGCACGCCCAGAATGATTTCCGGCAGCGGCAAGAAGATTGTACGCATGTTCATGTAAGGGTTGTGCAATAAGTTCGCAAGGCCTACGGTAGAGAGAGCACCAAATGCCTGACCACGCACACATGTTGGAATCAACTCCAAGGTGTACAGAGTATTTAAGTTGAAGGCAAGGTAGCAAAAAAAGGCCCCAATAACATAAAACGTAAACAGAACTCTGAGGGCTGTGGGCGAGAAAGTCGGCATAGTTTTGATTGTGGGCAAGTATTGTAAGCGAAATTAAATAAAAAATTAAAGAAAATTTGTTTGTTTTTAAATTGTTTTCCTATTCATTGTCTAGAAGAAGGTATTAAAATTTGTCATGAAACTCCATCTTTAAATATTAGTTTTTGCTTACACACCGAAACAACCTCGTACTGCGCGGGCACTAGAAGGACTTTCATTCGAAATGTCTCTGGATTCTATAGGTCCTGATATCTTTGCGTACTGGCAGACGGAAATGGCTAGATCGATTCGGCTATTGATGCTGATCAAGAAAATATATAAAATATTGGGATGGAGGTGCTTCCTTCTGCCTGTTACATACATTTGCACAAATACATTATACGCCTTTTACCCATTTTAAATGGGTTCAGGGTATAAAAAGGAAAAGATATTGTACCCTAAAACAAGTAGCGTTGATAATCGGTAATAATTACTTGTAGTGGTTGCGACTTTATAACAAATCAAAATTTGTGCAATAAATAAAGAAAAATTGTACTTTTGTACTACGACGAAGTTTTAAGCACGTGCAATATTTGAAATAAACTGCAGTATATAAAAAAGCATATATTACGGCATCGTACACCGATGACTTATAGATATGTGGCCGTTAAAATAACGATGAAATGCTAATTAGTTCGAGTAAAATAAACTGCCTCATGCATCGTGCGTGAAAGATACTAGTTCGCAATAATTTGTCTAACTGTTAGAAACTGTACTTCAGTAAATTCAATAAAATATACAAGACTTACAGCGATTAGTAGCGGGTGAGAGGACGACGCCCGTTACCAAGACGGAAATGCACATGAGGAGCTGTATTGTAAAAGCCGACGCCTTGCGTCCGATGCGATCTTGCAGGATAATTGCTGCCAAGCTGGCAGGCAGAAGAGGAGTTACAGACAGTGAGGCCATTACAAATGGCGAAATCCCAAGTCGATTCACATGATAACTGACAGTATTATTGTATAAGGGAAATACCAAGCTATGTATATGAGCGAATGAGGGCGTAGAAAAAGTAGATTTATGCACATTATTCATTCTTCATTCGATTAGATTTCTACTCACAATTCAAACAACAATATTAAAAAGGTGCGGCGTAGGCGCGGCGTTCTGAAGAGGTGCAGCAGATTTGGGTTGGTCTTCGTATTTTGCTGACTTAATTTGCAGTCCTCAATGAATTCCTCATAGACGCTGTCATCAATTTGGCGGCCATTAATCTTGGCCACACGTCTCAGGGACTCTATAGCCTTGTCATATTTCTGCCTTGAGATCAGCCATTGAACGCTCTCTGGCACAAAATAATAGAAAAACGGCACCACAATTATTGGCAGCGCTTCGAGAAGAATGAAACGACGCCAACTACCTGTGAGGATCGCAATCCAAGGTGAAATTACCAGGCCCAAATAGATAAAGAAACCGTAACAGATGTTCAGGCAAACGGTGCGCAAAGAAGGACGCATATATTCCACAACTGCGAAATGATTGTCGATTAATTAACCATTCTCTAACGCTGGGATTGTTTTGCTCACTAAGAAAGCGAATAATCAAAAAGTTGCTGTTAATGACGAAACCGGTAATAAATTGAAATATACAGAAAAGTTCCAGACTAATGCCAAAGATTGTCAAAAAGTTCCCCAATATGGTAATGACATTAGCAAAAACTAGAATGGGCACCCGACCGCAATTGCAACGTAGTTTCCCATTTTCAGTTTCCATTCCTTATCACATATCCAGTTCATTTCGCTGACAAAACCCTGATAGCCCATGTATGACTCATAGTTGTACTTATTGCAGGTGCCAGAGTTGCTTGAATTAGAGTAGAATGGCTTGCATTCGTCTATATTTGGTGGTGGTGGCCCCGAGCCTAGCCCATCAGCACACCTGGGTGTTATTGATAGACGCTAAGTATACGCCATGTTATTAATATTCTTATAAATACTAGAGCCCTGCGTCGGTTAAATTATATGAATCAGGCTTGAATACTCAATCGACAGACTATTGAGCTAAGCAATGTTTGAATAGACTGGATTCACCAAAGCCGAGGACATTAATGGAATCGAGCTAATTTCTTTGGTTGGGCCGAATTTTCGGCCGAGTTGACTGACACATATTTTTTTATGTAACCCAAACGGATCAAAGCGATTAAATTTGAGTCGGGTATACGGAACGCGTTTCGGTTGACTCGATGCAGGGCTCTTTTACATACCAATGCTTTGGCACAGTGTTCATGATCGAGTGTGATACGAAATGCATGGCTGATAGTAAATTGATCAGAGAAGCGAGAAGCAGCATGATTAGCTGCTGTCGATTGAAATCGCCGCATTTTTCCAACATTTTGTCCACTTCCAACATTGTGTTATTAACATATAATTCAAGCACGAGCTACATTTAATTCACCATAAACCTCTGTCCAGAATAGAACCTTCCCAGAACTTGCTTCTAGTTATCCAGTGCTCTCAATGTACGGTCGCACTTGTGGCATTGGCATTGCATCTCACTCTATTTCATGGAAAAACAAATTTAATAATTTAGGTTTGACAGATTTTTTCGATAGCTGTCAGTGTGTGTATAATGCTTGTAAAATAAGATTAATGAATATCAACTGTATTAGTACCATGTGTTTGTATAGATATATGATTTTGTACGGTAAATAACAATAACAAATTTACCACACAAGTAGACCTTCAGACTCTTGTATGACTGATCGACTGTCTGAATACTAAAATACCCATCTACTCACTTCATCTCACTTTCCTGCATACAAAGTACATTTAACAAGTTTCCTGATCTGTTTGATAAAATCTATAATGAAATGTGTTTTTTAAGAATAAATCGAAAACAAATAAGAGGCTCTAGTCGGGAGATACCGACTAGAGGATCCCCTGAACCCTCTTCTATCAACATCGATCATCAAAATTAAAAAATTATTTCCCTCAATAGGACAATGCGGTTACCGTCATACTCCAACAGACTTCTGATGATTAACCTTCCTTCCTTAACTAATCGTAGAATCATGCTGGGTGTAATATTTATCCAAAATATTTATTACTGGTGAAATTGACTCTTCTGTGTTGACTAGCCAATTAAATTTCTCTATTTCTACTAGACTAACACGTAATTTTACACCCTTATCGCTTCAATTTTGCTCAACTAATTATGCCTTGCATGAACCGTTGAGGGTTCTCTGTGATGACTATAACATGCATTACATTCTGCTCTGAGTCTTCTCTGCCTCGTATAAAGTCTTCTATTCTAAACTATTTAGCTAGTAGATAGTCTTATTTTTATTTGTAATTGTATTTGTGCATATACTCGTAGTTTGTATTCGTTTTTTATTTTTTTACTTTGCAACTCGTGGCGTACGTTACACGACTGCGCCCCTCTGTCGGTTGGGCGGGAGGTGGATGCAGTACATTGCAAGCGTTTAAAAAAAAAAAAAAAACTGCTTGTAACCGCCTCTACAAGATCGCCTCTACAACAGCAACAGCAACACCAAAAATTGATTCTTAGTCGGCATGGAACACCGAAGCAGCTTTACCGAGTGGTTGACTTCATCCTTGACAGCCTCGCTTCGAACTAAAAACGTTGCTTCCCCCCTCTCTATTTGATAAATAGTATACCACAGCCTCCTCAAAAATAGAAAATTTGTTGTGGTAATCGACGGTACGTTAACTGGAGTCAGGGAAATCCAGCAGCTTTGCTCCATGGCTATACACTGTTGACACAGCCGACATGCCGACGATGGACCAGACGACACTGGATCATCCCGATAGCTTCAACCTCGCCACGTACGCCGACGACATAGCAATCCTCTCCAAAGCCAGCTGCAAGAATACCTGCACGAGTTTGAGACGTGGGCATCCAAGTGGCGAATTGCTATCATCAGGCAGAAATCGGTATGCTCCACATTCGCGATCCGCAAAAACACGTCGTTAGGAGTGTGCCCCCAAGGCGAGCTCCTTGACCATAAGGACGGTCACCGCTGCGGCAAAAACTACAAAATAGAGCATGGCTCCTAAAAGAATTCAGCAAGCTTTCTCTGAGCAATAAGGTGCTGCTGTATAAAACCCTACTAGCCCCAGTTTGGCGCTATGCAAACAAAATCTTTGGCACGGCAGAAAAATTGCATTGGAGGAAAATTAGTATCTTTCAATCCAAGGTGGTCAGACTAAGTACTAGCGATCCCTGGTACATACGTAACCGGGCCTTAGCAAGAGACCTAAAGGTTCCCTTGGTGGGTCACCCGTCTTTCTGCCCACCCAATATATTGGCGAGAAGGCTTTGAAGTAGAAAGCGACTGAGACTTCGCAGGATCCACTCCATCGATCTCCCAAACCGGGTACTCAGATAAAGAAAAGCTAAATCAAATAATTATAAAACTTAAAAAGTAATGTTAAGTATGTTAATCGCATTATTGTAAATCTAGGTTAAGATGATCAAGAATCGACAACAATCGCAATTGCAATGCTGTTGATAGAATTCAATAAAGACGTGCGTGAATGTGTGTGTAAATGTATACAGATAATTGACAATTGCATTAAAATTGTGGCTTAAATTGGTGGGTAGTGCCAATTGGTGTATTAACTTGCTTTATTAGCTATGTAGTGTAGGTGAAGGGGTGGCAATAGTTATAATATTAAAGATATAATATATATACTATTTATGAAGGTACTTGTCAAATTTATGGTCTCCAGCTCTTATAATTTACGAGATTTGCTCGAAAGCTTGGAGGACCTACCTTCTTTCTTCAAGATTCTGAGATCCTTGCATTCGTATATACGGACGAACGGACATGGCTGTTGATGCTGATCAAGAATATATATACTTTATGGGGTCGGAGATGCTACATGTTATATATATTTTCACAAATACATTATACCCTTTTTACCCATTTTTAATGGGTTCATAAAACGCGTTTCGGATATTTGCACAAATATTTGGCGAGCAAGTAACGACTCAAATATATATTGGATCAAGATGTTCGAGTTGCAGACTTAACTGGTTCAATCGAAAATAAAGTAAAGATGACAAAGTAAAATTTAATGCCCTTCTAGACGTTTCCGTTTTGCAGATATGGAGAATAGTGCAGCGTGATAATGCTGAGGTTGTTGTTAGATCTTTGATTACAGAATATTTTGCCTCATAAGATTATACGATTTCACCGATCTTTCCTATAGCAGCTATATGATAAAATGTTCCGATGCTGAACAGGATTGGAAATTCAATGTTTAATAACCTGTGTTTTTCGTCCGATGTTAATAAAAGTTTGAGGGCATAAACATGGCGTTTAAATGTATGTATAAACCAAATCAAAAGGCTCAAACATTAAAAATTAATTATTTTCAATATGTGGGGGAATGGGGGAATATCAAAAATTAAATATTCCAAATACCAAATTTGGTGTGCCTAGGTCCTCTAGCTCACGAATTTTACTTAGAAAACCAAGTCTCAATATCAATTTGTATCCATTATTTTGGAAATGGAACGAGATACTGACAAAAAATGATGGTAATATAATATCAAATATATAAATATGTATATATATACACATATAATGGCCATCTATACGATAAAAAAGAATATTTGGGGCATGGGGGCAGCAAGTTAAGTTTATTGCTATAAAGTGAGTGGCTCTTTTACGCTAATATTGTTATACGATAGTTGAATAAAAATAGAATTCTATAAACAATAATCTAAAGTCGACTGTATCTTATGTAGATATATAGCCGAGCCTCGGTTTTAAAGGTATCTTGAAACTTGAAACCGATTTCTATTTGAATAATGTCTGTATAAATCGAACTCTTCGTCCGACAGACTTCAAAGTTTTCTGAACTTTACTTCTCTTCAATAGAAAACGAGGGCAAAATGATTATTTCTAGCATTAACTTATACACCAGTAAAATTTGTAATTTTGTATCTACATAACTTGAGACGTGGAGTTCAAAATAGTGCGTTGAATTGAATTTTCCATGAGGAAAATGGGTGAAACACTGATTTTTAAAATTTCAAGAAAAGCAATTTGAATAGAATAGAAATACCCTACCTTCTTATATCCCATTTCGCGGTGCCAACGAGCTATCAAGCTCTTCCTAAAAGAGGGGACAAATTAGTTGGTATAGAAAGAAATTGCCGGAGCGAGTCTATTTACCGGCTGCTTGCGCTTCTCCATGCAGCTAAATGTGTACCAATGCTCGTCAATGCCAAGCTTCTCGCCATCCTCCAGTGAACAGGGCAGCGTGCGATTCAGTGTCTCCGGCAGCAGCAAGAACAATCCGGCACACAGCAAAATGAGCACGCCCAGAATGATTTCCGGCAGCGGGAAAAAAATGTTACGCATGTTCAAAATGCAACCCTTGCATATTAAAAACGAATAGCTTATGGAATAGAGAGCACCCAATGCCTGACAACGCACACAAGTCGGAATAAGCTCCAAGGTGTACTGCATATTTGAAAAAAATGCAAGTTGGCTAAAACCTAACCCAATCACATAAAACGTAAACAGTACTCTGGGGGCTGTGGGCGAGGATACAGAAAGTCGACATAGTTTTGATTGTGGTCAAGAATTGTAAGCAAAACTAAATAAAAAATTAAGAAATTTGTTTGTTTTTAATTTTTTTCACTGTCCAGAAGTAGAAGGTATTAAAATTTGTCATGAAATCCCAAGAAGTGATCAGTCCATATTTAAATATTAGTTTTTACTTACACACCGCTTAACTTATGTAATGTCCTAGGTATCAGTACCCAGCGATATGGATGAATTTTGTATTATCATTATGAATTAAGAGGATTCGGGAGCTCCCGCCTAGAGAATACCCTGAACCCTCTTCTACTAGTACCACGTGAAGGTCGCGGTACGTGCTCGTTTGCTTTAGGGATAATAAAAATAAATTTAAAAAAAACAAGAAAGAAGTGCTATCTTCGGCACACCGAAGATTTAATACCCTTGCAGACCCAACCTTTTCAAAATGCTCATAGTGCTTTGCCCGTATCTAAGAAGCACAGGGAAAATAATTAATGCCGAGTATGGTTAAGATATCTTGAAAAACAAAACAGGTTTCCATACAACTTAATTTTCGACCGATCGTTCCTATGGCAGCTATATGATATAGTAGCCCGATGTGAATAAGATTTTGCATAAGTGGAGGGAGCATAGTAAAACTAATAAATGCCGAGTTTGGTCAAGATATCTTGAAAAACAAAAAAAATTCCATACAACAGCATAATTTTCGACTGATCGTTCCTATGGCAGCTATATGATATAGTTGTCCGATCTTAATAGAATTTTGCATATATATGGGGACCGTAGTAAAACTAATAAATACCGAGTTTGGTTAAGATATCTTGAAACACATAAAAATTTTCTATACAAAAAATTAATTTTCCACCGATCTTTCCTATGGCAGCTATATGATATAGTGGTCCGATCTTAATAGGATTTTGCATATATATGGGGAGCCTAGTAAAACTAATAAATACCGAGTTTGGTCAAGATATCTTGAAAAACAAAAAAAATTCCATACAACAGCATAATTTTCGACCGATCGTTCCTATGGCAGCTATATGATATAGTTGCCCGATCTTAATAGAATTTTGCATATATATGGGGAGCTTAGTAAAACTAATAAGTACCGAGTTTGGTCAAGATATCTTGAAAAACATAAAAATTTTCTATACAAAAACTTAATTTTCGACCGATCGTTCCTATGGCAGCTATATGATATAGTTGCCCGATCTTAATAGGATTTTGCATATATATGGGGAGCGTAGTAAAACTAATAAATACAAAGTTTAGTAAAGATAACTTTATAAACAAAAATGTTTTTCATACAAGAACCTACTTTTCGACCGATCGTTCCTATGGCAGCTATATGATATAGTGGTCCGATCCAGCTGGTTTTGACATATGAGCTGCGTGCAACAGAAAGAGGGAATTCTGCAAAGTTTCATAAAGATAGCTTTAAAACTGAGAGACTAGTTCGCATAGAAACAGACAGACGGACAGACGGACATGGCTATATCAACTCGGCTGTTGATACTGATCAAGAATATATATACTTTATGGGGTCGGAGATGTCTCCTTCTATGCGTTACACATTTCACGACAAAATTATAATACCCTCTGCAAGGGTATAAAAACAAGTTCCTTCAATATGACTCGAACCCGTAGTAGACCACACTACTTACCGCCGCCTCTATTCAACAGCAATACCACCAATTGACTCTTAGCGGCAAAAAAAAAACGAACTAAAATAGCAATACATACAGCACAGAATACAATACCATCGCAATTGCAATGCTGTTGATAGAATTCAATAAAGACGCGCATGAATGTGTGTGGGTGCATGTATACAGAAATTCATGAAATTTGCGGTAGCTGTCGCTGACACGTGGGCAGCCAAAACACATTTTCTTTAATAACTTCTGTGTTTCTTAACCGATCTTGAGGAAATTTTCTACAATAGATCTTATTGTACTGTAGAATAATCGTGTCTTCTCGAAATGATAATTGCATTAAAACTGTGGCTTAAATTGGTTGGCAGTACAAATTGCTGTTTTTGCTTAATTTATATTATTTAGGGGTGGGGGGATGCCTATAAAATTAAAAATACTTGATACTTGTTGCCTATAGGTCTTATAGCTAACGAAATTTGCTCAAAAAACAGGCTTTCGATTTTCATTTTAATCGATTACTGGGAAATGGCGCAAATTATAATTGTACTCTTGTTATACGACAAAGAAATAAACTGCAGTATTTAAAGAAGCACATATTACCACATCGTACACCGATGACTTATCAATATGTGGGCGTTAACATAATACGATTACAATAAACTGGCTCATGCATCGTGCGTGAAAGAAACTAGTTCGCAATACTTTGTCTAACTGTTAGAAACTGTTCTTCAGTAAATTCAACAAAATATACAAGACTTACAGCGATTAGCAGCGGATGAGAGGACGACGCCCGTTACCAACATGCAAATGCATATGAGGAGCAATATTGTAAAAGCCAATGCCTTGCGCCCGATGCGATCATGCAGGATAATTGCTGCCAAGCTGGCAGGCAGAAAAGGAGTTACAGTCAGTGCGGCCATTACAAATGGCGAAATCCCAAGGCTTTTCACACGATAAGAGACGATTATGTTGAAGAAGGGAAGTACCAAGCTATGTAGATAAGCGAATGAGGGCGTAGAAACAACAGATGCACATTAGAAAGTTCATTCGATGAGATGTCTACTCACAATTCAAACAATAATATTAAAAAGGTGCGGCGTAGGCGGGGAGTTTTGAAGAGGTGCAGTAGATTTGGGTTGGTCTTCGTATTTTGCTGACTTAATTTGCAGTCCTCAATGAATTCCTCATAGACGCTGTCATCAATTTGGCGGCCATTAATCTTGGCCACACGTCTCAGGGACTCTATAGCCTGGTCATATTTCTGCCTTGAGATCAGCCATTGTACGCTCTCCGGCACAAAATAATAGAAAAATGGCACCACAATTATTGGCAGCGCATCGAGAAGAATGAAACGACGCCAACTACCCATAAGGATCGCTATTGAAGGTGTAATTACCATGCCCAAATAGATAAAGAAACCGTAACAGATGTTCAGGCAAACGGTGTGCAAAGAAGGACGCATATATTCCACAACTGCGAAATGATTGTCGATTAATTAACCATTCTTTAACGCTGTGATTGTTTTGCTCACTAAGAATGCGAATAATCGAAAAGTTGCTGTTAACGACGAAACCATTAAGAAATCGAAACATACAAAACAGTTCGAAATTCACGCCAAAGATTGTCAAAAAGTTTCCCAATACGGTAATGACATTGGCGAAAACAAGAATGGGCACCCGACCCAGTCTATCTGCCAAATAGCCCATAACTAGACTGCCTAACACGCAGCCCGCAATTTGAATGTTGTATGCCCGTTTCAGTTTCCATTCCTTATCACATATCCAGTTCATTTCGCTGACAAAACCCTGATAGCCCATGTATGACTCATAGTGGTACTTATTGCAGGTGCCAGAGTTGCTTGAATTAGAGTAGAATGGCTTGCATTCGTCTATATTTGGTGGTGGTGGCCCCGAGCCTAGCCCATCAGCACACCTGGGTGTTATTGATAGACGCTAAGTATACGCCATGTTATTAATATTCTTATAAATACTAGAGCCCTGCGTCGGTTAAATTATATGAATCAGGCTTGAATACTCAATCGACAGACTATTGAGCTAAGCAATGTTTGAATAGACTGGATTCACCAAAGCCGAGGACATTAATGGAATCGAGCTAATTTCTTTGGTTGGGCCGAATTTTCGGCCGAGTTGACTGACACATATTTTTTTATGTAACCCAAACGGATCAAAGCGATTAAATTTGAGTCGGGTATACGGAACGCGTTTCGGTTGACTCGATGCAGGGCTCTTTTACATACCAATGCTTTGGCACAGTGTTCATGATCGAGGATGATACGAAATGCATGGCTGATAGTAAATTGATCAGAGAAGAGAGAAGCAGCATGATTAGCTGCTGTCGATTGAAATCGCCGCATTTTTCCAACATTTTGTCCACTTCCAACATTGTGTTATTAACATATAATTCAAGCACGAGCTACATTTAATTCGCCATAAACCTCTGTCCAGAATAGAACCTTCCCAGAACTTGCTTCTAGTTATCCAGTGCTCTCAATGTACGGTCGCACTTGTGGCATTGGCATTGCATCTCACTCTATTTCATGGAAAAACAAATTTAATAATTTAGGTTTGACAGATTTTTTCGATAGCTGTCAGTGTGTGTATAATGCTTGTAAAATAAGATTAATGAATATCAACTGTATTAGTACCATGTGTTTGTATAGATATATGATTTTGTACGGTAAATAACAATAACAAATTTACCACACAAGTAGACCTTCAGACTCTTGTATGACTGATCGACTGGCAGAATACTAAATCTACTCACTTCACCTCACTTTCCTGCATACAAAGTACATTTAACAAGTTTCCTGATCTGTTTGATAAAATCTATAATGAAATGTGTTTTTTAAGAATAAATCGAAAACAAATAAGAGGCTCTAGTCGGGAGATACCGACTAGAGGATCCCCTGAACCCTCTTCTATCAACATCGATCATCAAAATTAAAAAATTATTTCCCTCAATAGGACAATGCGGTTACCGTCATACTCCAACAGACTTCTGATGATTAACCTTCCTTCCTTAACTAATCGTAGAATCATGCTGGGTGTAATATTTATCCAAAATATTTATTACTGGTGAAATTGACTCTTCTGTGTTGACTAGCCAATTAAATTTCTCTATTTCTACTAGACTAACACGTAATTTTACACCCTTATCGCGTCAATTTTGCTCAACTAAATATGCCTTGCATGAACCGTTGAGGGTTCTCTGTGATGACTATAACATGCATTACATTCTGCTCTGAGTCTTCTCTGCCTCGTATGAAGTCTTCTATTCTAAACTATTTAGCTAGTAGATAGTCTTATTTTTATTTGTAATTGTATTTGTGCATATACTCGTAGTTTGTATTCGTTTTTTATTTTTTTTTACTTTGCAACTCGTGGCGTACGTTACACGACTGCGCCCCTCGGTCGTTTGGGCGGGAGGTGCGATGCAGAACATTGCATCGAGACAAGCGTTAAAAAAAAAAAAACTGCTTGTAACCGCCTCTACAAGATCGCCTCTACAACAGCAACAGCAACACCAAAAATTGATTCTTAGTCGGCATGGAACACCGGAGCAGCTTTACCGAGTGGTTGACTTCATCCTTGACAGCTTCGCTTCGAACTAAAAACGTTGCTTCCCCCCTCTCTATTTGATAAATAGTATACCACAGCCTCCCCAAAAATAGAAAATTTGTTGTTGTAGTCGACGGTACGTTATCTGGAGTCAGGGAAATCCAGCAGCTTTGCTCCATGGCTCTACACTGTTTACACCGCCGATATGTCGACGATGGACCAGACGACACTGGATCATCCCAATAGCTTCAACCTCGCCACGTTCGCCGACGACATAGCAATCCACTCCAAAGCCAGCTGTGTATACCAAGCCACTGACCAACTGCAAGAATACCTGGACGAGTTGGAGACGTGGGCATCCTAGTGGCGAATTGCTATCAACAGGAGGAAATCGGTATGCTCCTTTTTCGCGATTCGCAAAGACACGTCGTTAGGAGTGTACCCCAAAGGCAAACTCCTTTTCAACGGGTTCAGGTTATAAATAAATATTTATTCATATAAAATATATACATATAAATATATATATATATATATAAGTATATATATATAATGGTTTTAATTTTTATTTCATGTAATCGATTGAACAGTGAACAGACTTATACCAACGATTGTCAAAACGTTGCCCATAATAGAAATGTCCAAATTAAGAGCGGGCAGCCGACGCACCCTGTCCCCCCCATATAGCCCAGAACAAGAGTGCTTAACACGGAGCGCAGAGTCTTCCAGGTTGTTTTCACGCCTTATCTCATATCCAGTTCGTTTCGCTGGCAAAGTTTTGATAGCCCATGTATGACTCATAGTGGTACTTATTGCAGGTGCCAGAGTTGCTTGAATTCGAGTAGAATGGCTTGCATTCGCCTATATTTGGTGGTGGTGGCCCCGAGTCTAGCCCATCAGCACACCTGGGTGTTATTGACGGGCGTTAAGTATACGCCATGTAATAAATATGGTCCTTATGCATACCAAAAAATTGATTATCGCTTGAGATTCGTAATGCATGGTCAAGTTCTCATTTAGAAGACTAGTGAGTATTTGTTTTGTTTTAATTCACTTCCAACGCTGTTTTATTTATGTTTAAAGCAGCTTCTGCAGTAATACTCACTGTGTATCTTTGACAAGAACAGAGACTAGAACTTCACAGTGTACCGCTGCACTTGTGGCACTTGCATCGCTTCTCATTTTGTTTAATTTGCTTATTCACTTAATTATTACAGTCATCGAACGCTTTGAGTTGCCGCTTAGTCTCAGTTTCGTGAAAAAAAAATGTTATGATTTAGATTTGATAGGTATTACAGGAAATTGCCTGTGTGTGTTTTAATGCTAGTGAGATAATATGAAAAACAGAGCCAAAGACAATATAAACACTAAAATGAGTAACGCCATACAATAAAATGCTACTCTGCAGCTTGCCTTGCAGAGGGTATTATAATTTGGTCGTGAAATGTGTAACGCATAGAAGGAGACATCTCCGACCCCATAAAGTATATATATTCTTGATCAGTATCAACAGCCGAGTTGATATAGCCATGTCCGTCTGTCCGTCTGTCTGTTTCTATGCGAACTTGTCTCTCAGTTTTAAAGCTATCTTTATGAAACTTTGAAGAAATCCCTCTTTCTGCTGCACGCAGTTCATATGTCAAAATCAGCTGGATCGGACCACTATATCATATAGCTGGCATAGGAACGATCTGTCGAAAAGTAGGTTCTTGTATGAAAAACATTTTTGTTTATAAAGATATCTTGATCAAACTCGGCATTTATTAGTTCTATATATATGCAAAGTCCTCTTAAGATTGGACCACTATATCATATAGCTGCCATAGGAACGATCGGTCAAAAATTAAGTTGTTATATGGACAATTTGTTTGTTTTTACAATATCTTGACCAAACTCGGCATTTATTTGTTTTACTATTCTCCTTACATATATGCAAAATCCTATTAAGATCGGACCACTATATCATATAGCTGCCAAAGGAACGATCAGTCGAAAATTAAGTTGTATAGAAAACTTTTTGTTTTTTAAGACATCTTAACCATACTCGGCATTGACTTTTTTCCCTGTGCTTTTTAGATATGAACATTATGCAAAGGTTGAGTCTGCAAGGGTATTAAATGTTCGGCGTGCCGAAGATAGCCCTTCCTTCTCGTTTGAAATTTGAGAACGAAAACGAAATCTGTATCATTGCGCTCTCACAGCCGAAAGAGCGAAAAGCTAAAAATATAATGTACTCTCAGCTTCGGCTCTATGAGAGCACAACATGCATTCATATGTGAATACAAATTTGGGATAGGTCGTGCATGATCAGCGCTAGAAAACTAACAACATTTATTTCTTCACCAGCCAAAGCCAAGGCAGTGAATAACAACACATATACATATACATGCATAATTCACACATGCAAACATAGGGGCTTGCAAGAAGTTCTCTCGAGCACACACTGTCGAAAAACGAAAGTGAAATAAATCTATGTGTGATATTTTCTTAACATAGTTATTGCACAAGTTGCGCCTTGTAAAAAAATTATTTTATTCTTAATTTTTCCTGCAATAATTATAGTTATTATTTAGGGTAATGTATCATTTAAATAAAGCTTGCATTTCATGGATAAAGCAGAAGTACTTCGTATGCGAAGCGACGCAAAGCACCATCGACCAGCTATGCTGAAGGCAGGCTGGCGACTAACCTCGTTGCTCGTGTCAGCGCATCAGCAAGCCGCGACTTCGGCAGTCGTTCGTCTGAACGAACAGCCGTCAACAGGCGGGTCGTGCGAAGCCTCAAAGACCAGATGAAACGCCAGGCTAGAAATTTTGCGTCGCATGCAAATGTATGGGCGTTACTCATCTTAGTGTTTATATTTTCTTTGACAGACCCTGCATGGAATCAACTAAAACGCGTTTCGGATATTTGAAAAAATATTTGTCGAGCAAGTTAGGGCTCAAATATATCGGATGAAGATGTTCGAGTTGCAGACAAAAAATCGAGTCGGTCGAATCGACTGTTTCAATTGAAAATAAAGTAAAACTGAGAAAGTAAAGATATTTTCAGCATGCCTAAGATTTAAAGCATTCCTATCTTCCAGACATTTTCCTTTTGTTAAAATATCTTTGAAAACAGAATATTTTGCCTTATAAGAACTTACTATTCCACCGATCTTTCCTATAGCAGCTATATGATATAGTGGTCCGATGGACAGTATTGGAAGCTTAATGTTGAATAATCTCTGTTTTTCGTCCGATGTTAATAAAAGTTTGAGGGCATAAACATGGCGTTTAAATGTATGTATAAACCAAATCAAAAGGCTCAAACATTAAAAATTAATTATTTTCAATATGTGGGGGAATGGGGGAATATCAAAAATTAAATATTCCAAATACCAAATTTGGTGTGCCTAGGTCCTCTAGCTCACGAATTTTACTTAGAAAACCAAGTCTCAATATCAATTTGTATCCATTATTTTGGAAATGGAACGAGATACTGACAAAAAATGATGGTAATATAATATCAAATATATAAATATGTATATATATACATATATAATGGCCATCTATACGATAAATAAGAATATTTGGGGCATGGGGGCAGCAAGTTAAGTTTATTGCTATAAAGTGAGTGGCTCTTTTACGCTAATATTGTTATACGATAGTTGAATAAAAATAGAATTCTATAAACAATAATCTAAAGTCGACTGTATCTTATGTAGATATATAGCCGAGCCTCGGTTTTAAAGGTATCTTGAAACTTGAAACCGATTTCTATTTAATTAATGTCTGTATAAATCGAACTCTTCGTTCGACGGACTTCAAAGTTTTCTGAAATTTACTTCTCTTCAATAGAAAACGAGGGCAAAATGATTATTTCTAGCATTAACTTATACACCAGTAAAATTTGTAATTTTGTATCTACATAACTTGAGACGTGGAGTTCAAAATAGTGCGTTGAATTGAATTTTCCATGAGGAAAATGGGTGAAACACTGATTTTTAAAATTTCAAGAAAAGCAATTTGAATAGAATAGAAATACCCTACCTTCTTATATCCCATTTCGCGGTGCCAACGAGCTATCAAGCTCTTCCTAAAAGAGGGGACAAATTAGTTGGTATAGAAAGAAATTGCCGGAGCGAGTCTATTTACCGGCTGCTTGCGCTTCTCCATGCAGCTAAATGTGTACCAATGCTCGTCAATGCCAAGCTTCTCGCCATCCTCCAGTGAACAGGGCAGCGTGCGATTCAGTGTCTCCGACAGCAGTAAGAACAATCCGGCACCCAGCAAAGTGAGCACGCCTAGAATGATTTCCGGCAGCAGCAAGAAGATTTTACGTATGTTCGTGAAATCTTCGTATAATAATCCCGCATAGCTTATGGTACAAAAAGCACCCAATGCCTGACCACGCACACATGTTGGAATTAGCTCCAAGCTGTGCTGAATATTTGAGTTGACGCCAAGTTTGTTAAAAATGCCCCCAATAATATAAAACGTAATCAGTACTCTGGGGGCTGTGGGCGAGAATACAGAAAGTGGGCAAAGTTTTGATTGTGGGCAAGTATTGTAAGCGAAATGAAATAAAAAATTGAAGAAAATTTATTTATTTATTTTTAAATAGTTTTCCTATGTTACTCTACTAAAAATTAGTTTTCGCCTAGAGAATACCCTGAGGGGCTATACCAACACCAAATGGAGCTCGCGCTAAGTGATCGTTTGGTTTAGCAGCAATACAAATTAAAAAAAAAAAACTAGCTCCTTTAATATAAGACTCAAACCCGTAATAGAGCACACTACTTACCACCGCCTCTACTAAACAGCCATACCATCAATTGACTCTTAGCGAGAAAAAAACGGATTAAATAAAGTAACACATACACACTGCACAGAATACAATAGCAATAGAATTCAATAAAGATGCGCATGTGTGTGTGTGCATGTATGCATAAATGCTAGCAATTTGCGCTAGCTGTCGCTGACACGTGGGCAGCCAAAACACATTTTCTTTAATAACTTCTGTGTTTCTTAACCGATCTTGATGAAATTTTCTACAGTAGATCTTATTGTGCTGTAGAACAAAAAACAGGCTTTCGATTTTTATTTTGATTGATTACTGAAAAACGTGGCAAATAATAATTGTACTCTTGTGCTACGACAAAGTTGTAAGCACGTACAATATTAGAAATAAACTGCAGTATATAAAGAAGCACTCATTACGGCATCGTACACCGATCGATATGTAGCCGTTAACCTAACGACGAAATGCTAATTAATACAATTACAATAAACTGACTCATGCATGCGTGTGTGAAAGAAACTAGTTCGCAATTCTTGTCAAACTATTGGAAACTGTTCTTCAGCACAAACAACTTAGTAATTTCAACAAAATATACAAGACTTACAGCGGTTAGCAGCGGATGAGAGGACAACGCCCGTTACCAACATGAAAATGCACATGAGGAGCAATATTGTAAAAGCCAACGCCTTGCGTCCGATGCGATCTTGCAAGATAATTGCTGCCAAGCTAGCAGGCAGATTACGAGTTGCAGCCTGTGAGAACCTTACAAATGGCGAAATCCCAGGGATATCCATATAATGAAAGACGACATTGGCGTAGAAGGAAAATACCAAGCTATGTAGATAAGCGAATGAGGGCGTATAAACAACAGATTGATGCACATTAGCAAGTTTATGAGATTTCTACTCACAATTCAAAAATTATTATAAGAAAGGTGCGGCGTAGGCGCGGCGTTCTGAAGAGGTGCAGCAGATTTGGGTTGGTCTTCGTATTTTGCTGACATAATTTGCAGTCCTCAATGAATTCCTCAAAATCGCTGTCATCAATTTGGCGGCCATTAATCTTGGCCACACGTCTCAGGGACTCTATAGCCTTGTCATATTTCTGCCTTGAGATCAGCCATTGTACGCTCTCCGGCACAAAATAATAGAAAAACGGCACCACAATTATTGGCAGCGCATCGAGAAGCATGAAACGACGCCAACTACCCATGAGGATCGCAATCCAAGGTGAAATTACCAGGCCCAAACAGATAGAGAATTCGTAACAGATGTTCAGGCAAACGGTGCGCAAAGAAGGACGCATATATTCCAGAACTGCGAAATGATAGTCGATTAATTAACCATTCTGTAACGCTGTGATTGTTTTGCTCACTAAGAATGCGAATAATCAAAAAGTTGCTGTTAACGACGAAACCGGTAATAAATTGAAATATACAAAAAAGTTCCAGACTCATGTCAAAGATTGTCAAAAAGTTTCCCAATACGGTAATGACATTGGCAAAAACTAGAATGGGCACCCGACCAAGTATATCTGCCAAATAGCCCATAATTAGACTGCCTATCACGCAGCCCGCCAAGAATATGTACTTTCCCTTCCTAAGTTTCCACTTTTCATCACATATCCAGTTCATTTCGCTGACAAAACCCTGATAGCCCATGTATGACTCATAGTGGTACTTATTGCAGGAGCCAGAGTTGCTTGAATTAAAGTAGAATGGCTTGCATTCGTCTATATTTGGTGGTGGTGGCCCCGAGTCTAGCCCATCAGCACACCTGTGTGACAGACGTTAAGTATACGCAATGTTATTAATATTCTTATAAATACTAGAGCCCTGCCTCGGTTAATTCATGTGAATCAGGCTCGGATACTCAATCGACAGACTGGATCTTTCGACTATTGAGCTAAACAATGTTCGAATAGACTGGATTCATCAAAGCCGAAGACATTAATTCATCACGTGAATGAAATTGGAATCGTGCTATTTTCTTTGATTGAGCCGAATTTTCGGTCGAGTTGACCCACACATATTTTTTTCTGCAACTCAAGCGGATCGTGGCGATAAAATTTAAGTGGGGTATCCGAAACGCGTTTCGGTTGACTCGATGCAGGGCTCTTTTACATACCAATGCTTTGGCACAATAATTATTATCCAGTGTGATACGACATGCATGGCTGATAGTAAATTGATCAGAGAACAGAGGAGCAGCATGATTAGCTGCTGCCGATTGAAATCGCCGCATTTTTCCAACATTTTGTCCACCTCCAACATTGTGTTATTTACATATAATTCAAGCACGTGCTAGATTCAATTCACCATACACCTCTGTCCAGAATAGAACCTTCCCAGAACTCGCTTCTAGTTAGGCAGCGCTCTTAATGTACCGCTGCACTATTTCATGAAAAAACAAATTTAATAATTTAGGTTTGACAGATTTTTCAGGTAGCTGTCAGTGTGTGTAAAATAAGATTAATGAATATCAAGTTTATTACTATCATCTATAGGTACAGATATATGATTTTGTACGGCAAATAACAATAACAAATTTACCACACAAGTAGATCTTCAGACTCTTGTATGACTGATCGACTGTCAGATGTTGATGCTACCCCGTTTTGAACCCACCTACCACCGATCAGGTCAGAATTTAATTTCCAATTATTTGCAGCATACAAAGTTCATTTCAAAGGTTTCTTGATCGTTTGATAAGATCTATGTTTTTTTAAATATGGTATCCTCTGGACGGATAAACGGACATGTAGATGCTAATGATGATCTAGTATATAGATATTTTTCTTATGTGGTCGGAGAGGTCGAGACAAAATTGTAATACCTTCTACAAGAATACAGAGTGCTTTGGCAAAAACCACTCTCTGATTGCAGAACGGGTATTTAATTGTTTAATTACAACATGTATTGCATCGATTGACAAGCAATGCGAATGTTGTTACACAAATGGTTAACCATTCAGATCATTAAAATGCAACAACATATTTGGCCCGAATTCATTTCGTGCAATTGTCCGGGGGCAGGCTCCATGAGTAGAGGCTCTAATGTTGCCACTGGTTTTGTTGGCAGCCCTCAAAGCACTCAAATGCCAACAAACAATGTGCACACACACACACACACACACAGATACTCACACACACTCACACATATGCAGCATGAAGCGCTGGCATTGTGTTAACAAATACACTTAGGCAAACACATAATTTCGAGTATTTAACTAAAATAAACAGGGTGTAAAACATTTTATTGCATGTGATGGCCCCTTGCCGCTGTGTGTGTGTGTGTATGCCCTCCCCTCCCCTCCCACTGGCTCGTCAGCCATGTCATGCCCATGCTGCAGTGTCATGTGTTTTTTTTTTTCATGCCACGTTTACGCTTTGCATTTTAACAGTTGCACTCGCACAGACACTGGCAAACAATCGGACACACACACACACACACAGAATATTTGCATTTCAGTCACTTGCACTTTTGACTGCTACTGCTACTGCTACTGCTGCTGCTGCTGCTGCTGCTGCTGCTACTGCTGCCGGCCCTTTTGCTCGGCTCTGTCTCTCACATTTGCCTTTTTTGCCTGGCACTTTAGCACATTTCCATTTGCAATTGTTATATCCTGCTTTGTGCTCAAACACATTTGTGGGTGTCTGTAAGTGTGTGTGTGTGTGTGTGTGCGTGTGTGTGAGGCTGCGTGCCTCAAGCATTTTGCTTTCTTGCATTTTATATTAAACAATATGCCGCTTAAAGAGTGGCACGCGTGAATATTCATAAAAAAAAAAATCACACGGAAAAAAAACTTGGCATGCAGCTAATTAAAAGAGCTGTAAATTACGCGAGATGTGAGCCAGCTAAATGCAAATGCAAGCCTTAAATAGTTGTTAAGGAGGGGGGGGGGGGGGGTTGGTTCTGTCTAGGGAGACGGGGCGGGGAGGCTACCTGCTGTTTGGCACTTGTGCGTGGCATGGAACGGTCACCTTAATTAAAATGCACAATTTTGCACTTTTGGCCAGAAAGCGAGCGTTTGCTACGGCGTTTCTGCTGCATTCGCATTAAAAGCGTTGGCGCCAACTAC
Organism: Drosophila montana; assembly: GCF_035044405.1. NCBI lineage: Eukaryota > Metazoa > Arthropoda > Insecta > Diptera > Drosophilidae > Drosophila > Drosophila montana. Next base: position 1,801,983 of record NW_026998620.1, on the reverse strand, counting down.
AACAACAACAACAACAATTACAACAACAATAACAACAGTTACTACGACACCAACAATGTCACCCAAGCACAAAAACAAATACGAATTTGGCAGGCGATTGCAACCGACCGCATGATACTCGCCCACGAAAAGTGCCAACCTCCAAATATATTAAGAGATCAAACTTCTTGCAGACAGATCTTCTGAGGAACTTATCAGTTAAGTTCCTCACAATTTTGTTTCCTTTAGCTCTTAAGTTGTGGAATATTAATTATATCAATATTAAGCGGGCAGGCTCGTGGTTACACACCTTTTGCCTCGATCCCTAGAGGTGTTCATCAGTAGGTCCACCTGCAAAGTTTGACGATTCGCCGTAAAATTGTGGAAGTTCGTCCTCTACAGAGCGTATCCTCAAATAGTTAACACTTTGTCTGACGCGAAAGAAAAGTTGTATACAAAAACCTTGTATAAAAAATTATATAGTTTCTTCCGATTTGCCGCGCATCCAGTGGGAATAGTTTGAAATACTTTTAAGGTCAAATGGTTTTTGGGAAGGTTTTTACTATAATACTTGCTTTAAAACAGAGCTTGCAAAATACTAAGAAAAAACCATATAAATTTTATTACACTAATTGATTTTATTTAAAATAATTTCCTAAGTGAAGTTTTAAACTAAAACTTTTCACAAAAAAAATAATAAAAAAAAAAATAAGGTAAAAGTTGTCTCACGGAGAGCTGGAAATGTGTTGAAAGTTGCTTGGTAGAGATTTGTCTATAATACCCGATAATCATGAGAGAGAAAGGGAAACATATTCGCATTTTATCGTAGCTACAAATTGGCAGCAGGACGAACCCAAAACGGATATACTCTTTTCACTTTGTGAGCGGGTATCATGAAATCTCTTGGCTACTTCGCTTCGCCCGCTGTCATGCAATTTATTTGCCAACTACTTTACACTTTTTGCATTTGCCTGCCGCTCGTCGAGTTGTCCTTTCTCGTATTGGACTTTATTTTTTATGAATTCAACCCCTTGCTATCCTCTCGGCCAAACAGCCCCTCAACCCCTTACCCCAGCCGACTGTTGTAATTTTGTTGCGGTCTGCGTTCATTTCGCGTATGAGCGAGCGTCGCACTTCGGCAAGCGTCCCCTCTCCAACTCCCTTCCATACCCCTGCCCCTGTCCGTACCCCTACCCTTGCCCTGCCGTTGTAGCATTCACAATTAAAAAGCTCAACACAAAATTTACATTGTCGCTTGATGGTCGGGCGGCCAAAACTCTGCACAGACATACCAACAGGCAGCTCGTCCAGAGACGACGGACACAGTCGTCATCATCATCATCATCGGCTTAAAGCCGGCCAGAGAGTTGGCTGGCCCGTTTCTGCTTCCGTTCAGCCCAAAATGAGAAACGGGTATATATGCTAAAATCTAAATGAAACCCGTTTCAAGCACTATAAAGTGCGTAAATGAAAAGTATATATGTGCTACGTGAGGTTTCTTTTTTGTTGGCCCAGTTCCCAGTGAATGGGTGGAGAATGGAATATGGTTTTTCTTGCGAGGCTTAAACTAATTTTCATAGATCTATTTTAAAATTCATGGAAGACACCCTCCAACGATTTTGGGGTAAACCCGACAGTAAAAAGCAGTTTAATTATCTTTCGCTCGGTTTCGCTTGCAATGCTGGGAAATAATTTAAATATGGTTGCAAATTAAATGGAAAGTAAACATTTCTGGTCTAAAGTTGCATGCGCTAAAGTTCAATTTTCGCCAAAATTCTATTCACATAAAACCTAATGAATTATGGTTTTACCGATATTGAAAGAATAATTTCAAAAGGAAAACTATTTTTAAACTTAACCTAAGAATATAGAAGACATATTTATGTAGAAGAGGGTTGTGTCCAGGGAGTGCGTTGGTGCACCATAAAATTGTAACGCCACTTTATGCGTTTTATGCTTTATGACCACAAATGAGTGCGCACAATGCTGCAGTCGGACAGTGTCCAGGGGTGTCTAGCTGTCACTCTGCCCCTACTCCGTCCATTCCTCCCCTCCACCATGCACTCTTCCTGTTGGCTGTGCAACTTTTATGCACGCACACATATATAGAATTTGATTATGGCACGCTTGGCATTTGGCGCTTTTTACTTGTATTTTTGGTTTTTGCATGTTGCATAAATGCTGAACTTTTTAATTTTAATTGTTAAAAGCTTTTTTGCTAAAACGAATATAAAAACCTGGCCACGACACGCTGACTGCATTCGGGCAACATTAATGCATTAAAACGGCGAGCACACAATCACAACTGTCCCAACAGCTCAAATCCCCGGCACCCATATTTTCCAGCACTCAGCTCCGTTGCGCCAACTGCTGGCTCGCATTTCACATTTTCATATGACGGTCAGTAGTGCGCCATGTGCAACAGTTTTGCCGTCTGATAAATTAAACAACACACACACACACACACACACACACGCGGACGAGACCCCAAGCCAATCCAATCCGTGTGCTTCTTTGCAGGCCATAAACTACGCACATGGACGGACGTACCATTGTGGCGGCGCCACGCCCACCTGGCCTGGCCAGATGCCAGAGCCGGCGGCTCGGTCGTCGTCTGGCTCGTGTGACTGGCTTATGCAATATTAAGCATACGCCATGCTGCCTGCCATTCATAGATAAATTGCCAGCGCGTTTAATATGAAAAGTTATGGCGCTTGCAATTAAAATGCTCCACAAACACGGCGCGAAACTTTAAAGAATTGCCATTAAATGCGGCACAAATCTGCGCATCAACAGATAAATAACCGAGGAATGTCCTCAAGTGGAAGCTGGCATTTCGGGTATCGCGCCGCAAGGAATCGAAAAAGGAAGGTAGGCTTCTGAGTAAACATGTTTACCGCCGGCATGTGAAAGCATTCAATTTATGGAGCCGTCGCGTATTTGAGGAATTAATTGGTTTAAGAAGCCATGAAAAGGAATTTTTAAGTAGAATATGTATTCTATTCTTCCTGCTGATGGGGTTGTTGAGTGACTGATTTTATACCTCTATTAAATGTGATTTGCCGCTATTATCCATGATTGCTGAGAAAATAACAATTGTCCAGACATTTCAGAGCCAGACAAACTGAAAATGAAATGCATACAAACTCAGTTACTCGAAGAACATGCTCTAGATTATAAGAAAAGAGAGACGAGCTCAAACGATTTCCAAAAAAAAATATATTTTTCATGGAATGGAATGATATATCTATATCTTGTTAAACATAAATATAAAATATATAGTTTTTGAATGATTATGATTGACCTCTTTTAACCCGAATAAGCATTGTTTCCAATTAGATATTGTTTTAATATTTCGCTTTAATAGAGAAGTGTAATATATGAATTACAATATATCCACATATCTTAAAAATAGAATATATTATATTTCATATATACCTAATTGACATACTTTGATTTTTGACAGCGTCTGCGATATGATAAAGGTTTATGTTGAGTCTATAAGAGTTATCCTATTACTGCACTAATTGTTAAATAAAATTAAGTAATTAAATCTTTGCCAACAACTGGCAGCAGGCGCGCAAATAATTGCTTTAAGAACATTTCATTTTATTCCGCATCCCTAACAAAGTTTCCATTTAATTCTATGCAACATCAAAAGGTTATCCAAAAATGCAGAAGATATTATTTGAAGATTGCCCAAAAAAAAAAGGCTTATTTTGATGTAAAAATTCCTTGTTTGGCTTCCCAGCAACAATTGCTCAGTTATTGTTGCCAAATTAAATTGCACAGCAAAATCTGAATTGCTTTTGTTACAATTCACATTTATTTTAGTATTTTCATAAAGCTAAATAAAGTGCAATTTGTGTCCAATCGTTTATATATTAATTTCCATTTATTTACATAAATAATTCTTAAATTCTAAAAATTGCCAGCTCACAAGCAAATTCAATTCAACGAGGTAAATTGTTGGAAAACTCAACTTAAATTCAGCTATTGTTAGGCACACACACACACACGCACACACATATTGATAAACATTTAATTCCGCACATAATCCGACTTAATTTTTTATAACTGTAAACGATTTTCGTTGGCTTTTCGCAATACACATTTCAATTTCATTATAAGCAGCAACATCTACTTGATGTGTGTGTCTGTCTGTGTGTGTGTGCCTTGTCTTGATAATTTCCAGATAAACCAACTACATATTTGCACATATTGTATATGCGTGTGTATATGTCTGCCCCGGGCATCATACAGTCTTCCACGCACAGCAGGCGCACGCTTACAAATTTTGTAATCCTTTAACGATGCGAGCAACTTCCGCCTTTTGCCTCTTGCGCACGACTCCACAGCCCGCCTGGCTGCCTGATGGTGTCATTGTCTTGTGTGCTTGTGTGTGCCTCATCATCGCATAATTAATCTTCAAAAAAATCATCAGTCGTCGCTGGCATTAATCTTTGTTAAAACGTTTCACGCAACTTTTGGTCCATTGTTACACATACGCCGTGTGCGCCGCATACAAATTGAGGCTTTCGAATTGTTGTTGCGCTCATATCATAATTGTGTGCCAGTCATGTTGTTGTTGTTGTTGTTCTTGTTATTGTTGTTGCTGTAGTGTTTGGCATGGCAAAATATGAGTGCTGCCTTTCAAGCACACTTTGTTTTTATTTACCAATTTCCTTAGCCAAACGACTTTAAGCCGTGTATGTGAGCATAATTCTTAACACTTTATGGACTACACTCAAGCGTTGAACAGGGCCAAGCTTTTGTTCTGCCAGTGAGTAGGGAGAAGGGAGGGCTAAGGGAGGGCGTGGCACGCATGCAGTGGAGTCAACTGAGTTCATTTTGCTTGCAATGATAAATGATGGCCTCACATAATGCAACTGCTGACAGGCACCAGGCCTTCAGGGGAGGGTTGTGTGTGTGTGTGTGTTTGTGTGAGCGTGTGTGTGTCTGTGTGTGTTGGTGTGGTTATAATAGAAAATAATGAATGATATGTTTTTGACACGTTGCCGCTGTCATTACGCCCCATTCAATTTTAGATCTTTGCGTCATTTTGTCGCGTTGCTTTAAGTTTCTGTTTGCCGTCGTCTCGAGTCGCGGCCGGCTATAAAGAAAGGCATCTGTGGCATTGACACTGCTGACTACGAAAAACAACAGCTACAACAATAAGAAGAAGAGGAACAACAACAACACGTAGCAGCTACAAGAAAAGCTTGTGCTCTTCATCATGCTCAATTTGCGCGAATTGTGTTGTCTTGTCTTGTTTAATATCTCTCGCTCGCTCTCGCTCTTCCCCACTTTGCTGTCTGTCCCTTGTTCAGTTGTCGGTTGTCTGTTGTCAGTTGTCTGCTGTAGCTTGTTTATTTTTGCCTTTTTTTTTTCTTTGGTGAGGGAGTGTGTTGGTTGCTGCCTTCTTCGGTATTTGCCTGGCCTTGCCATTGATTTAAATATTTTTGACACTTCGAGTTGGATAATTGCGAACATTAATCATGACCAAACAGCTGCCAAGGCGAACATGTGTGTTCGGCTGCCCCTATCTCATTCTATTCATTCGCTATCATGCCCTCTCTCTCTCTATCTCTCTCCCTCTCTCTCGCTGTCTATTGCTCACTTGGCAGGCCTCATTGAGGCATCAAGTTTTACGTCATATCGCTGGCATATTCATAAATTTAATTGTAGCATACTTTTGCGCGCATTTGCTTCCGCTTATTATTCACTTTTAAGGCTACTACTACTTAAACTTCAAAGTTAGTTGTACCATGCTCGCTCAAATAACTAAACTCTTAAGTACCACAACTTTATAGATAGGATATAATGAATTTATTCAAGCGCCTATTGTTCAGTGCATAAATGCCAGGCAAGCTGTCTCTGCCTTTAGATTGAAGAGTGTGATATATGTTATATTATTTCTGCATTTTACGTTGGCTGTTGTGAGCGCGGACTTTTTTTGTCCATACCTTGAGAAGATATATGAAATTTGGTAGCTTTTGAATGAATGTCCTGTATAGTCATGTATATCTGCCTTCAATAAAGAGTCCTGAAACTCTCCGGAAAATTTCCTACTAGTTGAAGAGTTCATAAATGCTTCTCTCCTCAAAAGGTAAACGAAGAATACTTTTCTACGCCCAGTTTTGGCCTACGCAAGCCTTGAAATTTGATGTCTCCGTTTTAGAGAGTCATTTTTATTAACGCATAATGTTAGTGTCTATATTTTGGGCCACAGTTTTAGAGTCACAGTTTAAGAGTAATTAACAAGCTAATCGAGTTGTTTGAGCTGTCCGAACATCATGAGCTAGAAGAATAAAAGTAAGGTTCAAACTGCAAGTAATATCAAACAATTTACAATTTTAAAATATTAGTTTTCTTATTTGATTTTAAATTAATATTATTAGGGTTCTTTACACAAATGTACAAATTGACGTTTGCTATTGAATAATTAGGTCGACACTCAGAGAAATAAGTCAGACAGGCACACTTATATGGCTGTGTTGCTTTTAATGTGTTTTAAAATAAACTTTGACCTTCCTTTGGCCCAATTTGCAGGTCGAATTTTTCACCTTCGAACCCAAAGAAAGCTTCTGTACAAATTTTAGCTTTCTGTCTCTTAGTGACTTTTTCGTAGCATACTTTCGCGCGCTTTTCGATTTCTTTGGTTTAATTCTACAAATAGTTGTCCCTTCAGCAAGCTGCGCCCACGTCAAGGATTAGTCAGTTGTTAATAGTGCCGTGGACCACGCCCAGTCAGCAATTAGGCGCGAGCAGCTACTTTTTGCGCTAGGCACATCCAAAGAAATGCCAGCAATCTGTTTGGCGCTTCAGTTGCCGCCTCGTCAATTTATCACCAAATCAATCAAAAGACTTAAGCATGCCTGTCGCTGCTGTCGCTGCTGTCGCTGCTACTGCTGCTGCTGCTGCTGGTGCTGGTTCAGCTGCCAAGTGGCCTTTGCATGTGTGAAAAATGCTTTCAAATTGAGGCCAAGAGGTCGCACAGTTGCGCAGGCCGCGCTGCCTTTGACCGTTTGCCGTGAAAATTTATTTGATTGCAGGCAATAAGCAACTCCTAATATGACACAAGCTGAGATGCCCCGTCTCCTGTATGCCCTGTCGCCTGTCTGTTTGCACAGACGGGCTACACTTCACTGACTAATGCCAACTGTGTGTGTGTGTGTGTGTGTGTGTGTGTGTGTGTGTGTGTGTGTGTGTGTGTGTGTGTGTGTGTGTGTGTGTGTGTAGGGGCGTGTCTAGAGGCTTGCTCGGCATATATACCGCTGCTGGTTTGATTTTATGAACTGTCTGTGAAGTTCCTGTATAGCTGATGCACAGCCATTGCGACAGGGACACGCAATCTCAGCACTGCTACTGCTCCTCCCTGCCCTCAGCTATATTTGCTGGCCAAATTGCTTGTGATGAAGACAGCCAAGCGTCAATCAGTCAGTCGCTGGTTCTGGCTCTGTAGCTGGCTCTGGCTCTGGCTCTGTAGCTGGCTTGAATGCTGTCTATGTCTCGCATGCTGTCTGCATGTCCCTGTTCTGCCCAACTGTCCTGCTGCCTGTCAGTTAACATGCCTCTTGCGTTTGCCAGCTCACAGTGCTCCATCTCTCTCACTCTTTCTCCCTGTCTCGCTCTCTCTCTCTTTCTCTCCGCCATCGGCACAGTCGTATCGGCCACAGCTCGGCTCGTCGAGAGATAATCACTTTGGGAAATTGCTCATGAATGATTTGTTGGCATAAATCAATTTGATTGATGAGCGTCAATATACTTATATGCCGCTTTGATGTGGGCAATTCCAGAAATCGCAAACACACACACAAACACACGCACACAGAGAGAGTGGGACAGGCATACGGGCGTGTGTGTGTGTGTGTGCGTGTGTTTTGTGCTTTTGTGTAGGCCAACTAATTGATCAATTAAGCATCAATTGCTCGGCTGGTCGAACTGCGGGTCTGCCTCTTGCACTAGCCCTCATCTGCGTGGCAAGTGTGTGGGGCAAGACCGTGTTGCAAGTTGAAACTGTTGCAACAGCATCAACAGCAGCAGCAGTTTGGTCTATAAAACAAGAAGCTGGCGCTAACTTTCTGCTATTTCAACTTGAGTTGTTATGACACTTTTAATAACTTTATTATTGCATTTACATAGTAGCAGGGCATGCCAGACACGCCCCCCTAACGCCTCCTTCTGTTGTTGCTGCTGCTGTGCGCCAAACAACAACCAAGTTGCCTGTTTAAGTGCTCTGCTCTGCTCTGCGAGTGTGTGTGTGTGTGTGCCAGCTCTTGCTTGTCATTGCATATGCTGGAAGTTGCCTCTAGGTGTGCGCGTGTGTGTGCGTATTTCTTGGCTGTCTATGCAATTAAAAGTTTAATATAATTAAATGGTTTTATGACTTTGACTGCACAGCAAAGGCTCAGCAGCTCCTTAAGCAGCTTTTCAGTTGCCGCTACGCCTTGTGGCAATTGCCACACGACACGTTTTTTTATACCCTTGCAGAGGGTATTATGATTTTGTCATAAAATGTGGTTGATTTTAAGATTTTGTCATAAAAAAGAAGCAGACATCTGCGCCCACCAAAAGTATTTACTAGATTCTAGATCCGCATCTCTCTGTTTCTAAGCAAACTAGTTTCAGTTTTCATTTTAACAGAGATGTGTTTTCTATATATATATCGCGATCAGATCGGACATTTATATTATAGGGCTGACATAGGAACGATCGGTCGAAAATAGAGTTCTTCTATGAACAACTTTTGTTGATCTTTAAATAAAACCTTATCAACAACTTATTATCTGAATAAGTTTTCGGAATTACGAGTTTTACAATTGTCTTCCCACATATGCAAGCCCGTAGAGCATAATACTGTAAGGGTATTCAAACTTCAGCAAGCTAAAGATAGTAGCTCTTTCTTGGCGTGTTTTTTTTTCTGTGGTTGCCTGCAAGAGCTGTAAAGTCCCAGCCCGGTAAACACGTGCACTTTAAACCGACTGTCTGCAAATGGAACTTTGCTTTTGCCTTGGCTCCTATCAAAGTGATTAAGCCATCAAAGTTTGCGCTCGACACGCAGCATTAACGCTTCGACTTTGCTTAGCTGGCTTGCTGAACGGGGACGTCAGTCGTTGGGGTTCCATGTTCTGTGGGATTCCCAACTCCAATTTCAACAGCGTCTCCGGATGTGAGTGCAGTCCCCCCGCCCCCGCACGAAGATGCTGATAATTACTTGGCCAGTGCGCCATCAGCAGAAATTGGCTGCCAGTAGTTAAGGCCAGGACAAACGACATAGGATACAGGATACAGGACGCTGGACGCAGAACGCACGATGAGCAAAAAGATTTTGGCCAAAATGTCGTTGCCACAAATCTCGTGTGACAGCTTTGACCAACGGCGGGATCAGAATATGGGCGTTGCTTATAAATGATGTCAGCGGGCACGCCCATTGACAAACACGAGATTGCTCTAATTTATTTATGGCCAAAACATGCGCAGATATAAATATAGGCCAGCTATTGTTGTTAGTTGTATGTGTCGAGCTGGGCTAATGTTGATCTCTGTCACAGTTGGCGAAAATACTTGAATATAAATGGATAATTATACGGGAGGGAGGGGGAAAAAACAAGAATTCCGTGCTTTAAACTTACATTCGAATTTATTTTTATACTGTTCAATAGACTGGTGTCTAGGGTACCTTCTAGTCAGGCACTTCTAACTAACGTTCCTTTTACCCATTACATTTTTAATTCGTCTCAATTATGAATTAATAATTTTGCAACCTTTCAAAAAAGTCATGACTGTGAATGTGAATCGGCAATCGGCAGAGTTTATCCTCAGTCTAGTTCGCATTACAAATTAATGATAGTATTAAAATTATAATTCATTTAAGTAACAGACTTATATGTAAAGCTCATTAAGCTCAATTAAAAAAAGTCTAAAAAATGTACAACATATATTTGAATCGGAAGAAATAGTTGCTGTCAGAAAACTTAATTATGCCGAATAATTAATCTCCTGCATATTAAAGTGCATGATCCATTTAAATAGACACAGGAAAAAATGCACGCCATTAGGCAAAAACTTTGGGATTTACGACAAAAGTAAATTATTTATATTGAATTAATTAATTTAAGGCAAAAGTATGCGTGCAGATTAGTTTATCTGCCAGTTGGCCCTCGCTCACAACAAACTAATATATTTGTATAAACATTTCTATTCCGCAAAGTCCATTAAGCACACTTTGAATGGCGTACAACAGAGAAAAAAATGCTTATAGAACCGAAGCGAAACATATATAATACAAATTAATTGCCATCAACTGGGCTGGCTTGGACCGCAAAAAACTTTCGAGCGTTCCGAGCATTTCCTTGTCCAGTTGCTGGACCCGTCGCGGTTCATGCCAAATTAGTAGCTCGTGGGCATTTTAATTGTGTTTGTAATGCGACGACTTTGACGCTGGCCGGCCCAGCCCCTTTCTCCTCGTTTGTGTGTGGTCGAGTTGTGTGTGCGTTCAAAAATTAAATGAAAATGAATTCATTTCCACCCTTTTCAAGGCGGCATACAAAAAATTGGTAACGAGCGACGCTTTTCGAGTCGCGGGGGCTGTTTGCTCGGGCCCCCAAAATGACTTAACTCATTTAATGCGCCTCTAATGGGATACAATTTAAATTTAATTGATTTGACAGGCCAGGCTTTTATGGCCGCAAAAAATTTCTTGAAATTAAAAAATGCCTGCGCCCAAAAGAAAAAGAAGCAAGTGGAAATGTTATTGTCGGGAGTATCAGACTAGAAAATACCACGCACCGCTATAAATATTCTAGTTTCCTTTCATACACTTTATGAAGCGTCTGTGCTGCTTCTTTCCGTAACTCCACATTATTTATGGGAAAAGCATTCCTGCGTAACTTCGAAGCTAATTGTACGATCATAGTCAAATTTGCAGGGCTTAAATATGGCATGGAAATATGTGCATGTACCAAAGCCCAAGTCTCTGCATTAAAGAATGAGTTTTTTACGGTTTCCTGGGAATGATAATGAGTATCTAAGAAGTGAAATACTTTTAATCTCTTTATGCCAAACATGAACCTTTATACAAAGTTTGACGTATCTAGCTTTTATAATCCTCGAGTTATGCACAAAAAATCATATCCAAAAATCAATTATATCGATAATTTTTTGAAAATTGAAGACATTGAAAATAGGGATATAATATCAGGGTATAATATACGAGAATGTATATTTAAAATTTCTAACTTTCGTAGTTGCCGAAAGTTTCCACAGACAGATAGATGCACATTACTCAATCAAAGCTGTATACACTTTATGAAGTCGACGACGCCCATTGTTGCCTGTTGCATATGTTGGCTTAGCTGCAATATGCCCGCTTTTAGCCATTTTCAAAGTCTACAGGGTATGCATACAAAAAAATGAGAAACGCTTTAAAAGGGCCGCCAGATTAATTTATGTCTTGTGCTTGGGCTATTGATTAAATATGCAACGGCCGAGCCGCTTGTGGGATCGCAGCAGAGCTGACAAACGCTGGTGTTGCGCCTCAAAAAGCAAACGCCTGACAACACTATGTTTTTCAGTGGCTCTCGCTGATTTATTGGTTTAATGCACCCGACGCAGTTGGCCGTTAGCTGGTAACAGGAGGCGGGCAGCAGGCAGCATGCAGCGGGCAGCAGGCAGCAGGCACCTTGCCACCCGCATAAACATGGCGCAACAAACCGCAGTTGGTTCGCGGTAACTGCTCCCGCTCCCGCTGCTGCTCCCGCTGCTGCTGCTGCTCCTGTTGGCCATATCAACGACACGCCAACTGGCAACAATGGGGCGCCAGGCGGGTGAACCTTTGCTGCTCGGAACCATTTCTTAGCTTGGCAGCTAATTTATGTGCGCACGCCGCAAAGAAAATGCTGGCAAAAGGATACGCCAGGCGCCAGGAGCCAGCAGCTAGGAGCTAGGAGCTGGGAGCTGGGAGGTAGGAGCCACTCGGCATTTTCATAGTGAGAATTATGCTTGAAACTTGTGTTGTGTGTGAGGCTGGGAGGGGGGGAGGCGGCGAGACAAGGCGAGGCGTAAATGTCAGCGCGCATAAAAATTCGCATTTTAATATTTGCCAGTAAGCTGCGCAGCGTTGGCAGCTGATTTGCCAGAGCAGCAGCGCCCCTTACCCGTCCCCTACACCCGCGTCTGCCCGGCACACTTCCATTTTGGTCGCCCGATTGTTTGCCTGCCATTTTATCTGTGCCCAACAGCTGGCGTTTGTTTGCGGCGCCGACGACATCGCGTGTTGACTTTTGCGTCTGAGCCACCTTTCAACTGCAACTAATTTATTTTATTTGCAAGCAGGCGACGCAGACGCCCTGACCCCCCCTACCCCCTATCCCACCCAGCCGCCTGTCCTCTAAATATGATTCAAAACAAGCATTATAAAATGTATTGCATGGTGCACAGGACGCTCTGCCTGCTGCTTCTGCTGCTGCTGCTTCTGCTGCTGCTGCTTCTGCTGCGGCTGCTGCTGCACTTGATATAAAGTGTTGTGATGTCAAGAGAGCTGCTCTGCTGTTGTTGCCTCTACCTGGCAGGTGCTGCCTAGTCCTAGTGCTGGCTGGTTGCGATTCCGCATCATCTTCTTGCAGCCGGCTGTAAATGAGTTTTGTTATCTGCAAACAAATTGCGTTACTTCTGCTGCCCATTGGGCGTATGCCCGGAGCAACTTGTCGGCGGGCCACACTCACGGCCAAAGTGTCAGGCTTTATGATGTTTAATGCGAACTTCGTGCCTCCCTGCAGCTGCCAAGCTTACCAACCGATGCAGCATCTGCTCTCATAGGCCGTGAGAAAAGTTCATAATAGGATTCAAATATCAAATGCATGTGTTGGAAAAGTCGTTGGGAGTTAAGTGTCTGTCGCTTCGCCTGGTTGGCAAATATGTTCAGCTAAATCCCTTCTGTTGTTCTCGCTAGAGACTTAAGAGGAGGCAGAAGAGACATTTTTAGAGATGATTCTACCTGTGCACGCGGCGATGATTACAGTCACAGAAAATAATTGAGCGAGATATTGAGGTTTACAAATCTTTATAGCTGTTCTGAAATAGATCTAAGAAGTAAGAGTCCCAACTGAGTGCTGAGCTGCCATAACAAACATTTTAAAAACAACATATTCACGGCTTTGCTTTTCCTGACCTCAGCACCACTCTATCAAAAACCCTTTCTTGATTAACTTCATTGTCTATAATCCGATCTTTAGGCAATTTGGAGGGCTTAAATATGGCATATAAATATATGTGTGCAAATACAAAGGTCCAAGTCTATACCTTCAAACAGTATGTTTTTCCTATTTTAGGGGTAAGGGTATCCAAAGAGTAAAGTACTCGGAATCTGGGACTACCATAAGAGATTCTACGAGTCAACATTGATGTCTGTAGTTTTTATAAGCCTCAAGATATACGGAAAGATTATAATATGGATACAGATTTTTATCGATTGTAAGGTGAGGTTATCGATAGTTTTAGAAAAACCTAATCTGCGTGGGGAACTGAAAGAACTTCGTTTTAAATCTAGATCTCATAGTCTTTTTTAATTTCTGTGTAAGAACTTAAAGCCTCTGCTTGCAGTTTAATCAAGCCACATTTACAGAAAAACAATGCCAAAACGCAATTTGGCATAATTAAAAATATAATTTATATATTCATTTGTGAACTGTGAAATGCTCATAAATTGAAAGCTTTTAGGACGACAAGTCGTTGACCAGTCACTGCCAAACTGTTGCGCTTGCAGTTCATTTCGACTGTTGATTTTATTAAAATATTTGCCCATGTTTATTGGGCAACAAAAGCAACAACAACGCACTTAATTACAACTGCATTATAACATTACAATGGTTATTATTACATTAACCAAACCAAACTGAGCGCCGCCGACTCGGCCGCGCGTTTATAAAATACGCATTAAAATATGGCTTGGCTGGCGCTTTTAATATTTCCCACAAAAAAAAAAGAAGGGGGCAGGGGTTCGGGAATTTCAAATATAAATTAAAATTTTATGGGCATATGCGATAAATTTTATGTTTTGCCCAGAAGAAATGCATAACGAGACGCGCGGCACAAAACTCTTTTAACGATGTGCACAATTAATAGAGATGATCGCATTTATTACATTTATATATGCATTTAATTACCAGTCAAGGTTAATGTGCGTTGCAAAATAAATTCAACTTTTTAAATATTAAAACATGGCTGTAAAAACCACAAAAGCAAAATTAAATTAAAAATTGTCGGTCTTTCGTTTTACGGTCCAGTAGCGGAATCCGCTCTTATCAAATCTCTATACATAAAAGCTAAGGTCGGACCATCAAGCGGGAAGTCGAAGGTTCAAATCCAGTTGGATGTTTGCAATATTAAATATTTGTTAATTTTTTAAAGATTTGTTTTGATGTTAACTGTGCTGTCTCTAACGCATTCGACTTTAATCCAGTTGGATATTCGTAGTATTAAATATTTGTTAATTTTTTAAAGATTTGTATAGATGTTAACTGTGTTGTCTCTAACGCATTCGACTCATGTCTAATAGACAAACCCGTCAACTATAGCTGACGTGTTTTATTAGTGAAATCAACTGTCTATTGATCCGTCTTCATAACTGCCAAGACTCTTCTGTCTCTCTGCAAATGCCCTAGCTTATACACTGTATCGAACAGTGCATTAGCTGCCTTTGGCAATTCATTAAAAATGTAATTTCATGTGGTACGCATGCCATTGAATGTGTCTTGCCATTGTTCGATACGTATACGCACCGTTTGCCCGGCACACAGGTTGAATGCGCTTTGTTATTTAGTCGAGCCTTTCGGCCATTTTCTGTCACACACACATCAGTTGATTTCTACAGCTAGTTCATTGTGTGCTCATCATTATTAATTTCCAAGCTATAAATTTCACTTTGGCCACATTCCTAAATGCCAATCTACCCCAAGCCTCATCCCCGCTCCGTACGCAGAGATTCACCTTTTTGCACGCTCGAATAGCTTAGTGTTTTTTTTTATTATTTCATTTTTTGTGTGGTATGTTTTTGTATACTCTGCCAGAGGGTATTATAACTTGCTCAAAAACTGTGCAGCGCATAGGAGGTTGATTTTCCAATTCCTAATCTGAATCAGTGATAAGTCTCGATCTAGTAGCTCAGGCTCAAAGCTCAATTTATGAAACAATGCATGTGTCTTCATGTCAATGTCGATGCCACCTATATTATATAGCTCTCATAGGAACAATCGGTCTAAGAAGGAGTTATTTTGCCTTGACTAAACTTTACTCGGCTGCCAGCGGAAAAGCAAACGTAGTATCTTAAACTCATCGAACCAAAAGTTGCGATTGAACCATCGTTTTTTCTTCACGAGAGGCGGATATTGCGATCCAAATGGATTTTTGGAAAAACATTCTTATATTTTAAAATATTAACATATAAGTATACATTCTATAACTTAAATTTGCTTTATTTTTCTGTAAGGGTATGTAGCCTTCGGCTTTTTTCTTATTATTTTCTTTTTTTCTGACCGATTCGACGAGTCCTCCTTTCAGCCGCCGTGCTGCATCTTTTGTTTATGCCACACAATGGCGCTGCCGCAGGTTTTTAGTGCCTGCCATTGTGTTTTCTCGCTCGCTCTGGCCCCGCAGCCATCCTCTCACTCACACTCCTGCTCCAGCTGAGGCCATAAAATGCAATGGAATTTCATATAGCGCCATTCTTTATGTGGGCACTTATGTACATGTACCATATGTATATACCGGGGCATTATGTTTTGTATAATGTGCTCAAACATTTTGCGCTGCGGCACGTAAAAAATGCAAGCCAAAAACTTTGCAGCCACAATCGGGGGGTGTGTGTGTGTGTGCGTATCTGTGTGTGTAACAATAAGGTGTGTGTCAGTGCATTTGATGTTTAATCAATTGTAAATGGCACTGTGCATGTGTGTCTCTGTGTGAGTGTGTGTGTGCCAAGTCACATCAAGTCAATTGTTTGGCCTGAGCATTGAGGGAGAGCCTTGGCTGCTGCTGCTGCTGCTGCTCGTGTGTCTCCTCTTGGCCCAACTTGACTTCCGCATTTGGCGACTGTTTGCCCAGGACAAACTGCAGCCTATAGTGCGGCAATCTTAAGATGCTTAGGATGAAACATTATCCGGATTCCAATGTGCGTGTGCGGCTTTGACTTTGTCGGCATGGCCTACGCTCAGCCTGCCGCCCCTTCTGCTGCCTGCTGCTGCCTGCCTGCCCCAAACTCTATTCAATGCGAATCTATCGTTCGGCTTGACTCAACTCGGCTTTGGCTCTTGTTGCTTGTGGCATGAAAGAGGAATAAAAATTACAATATTGACGCTGCAACACATGCACGCACATGGAAGAGGCAGACAGAGACGGTGAGAGCGAGAGGGAGAGGGAGAACAAGAGGAAGGAAGCCCGCTGAAGCGAGAAGCTCTTTGCCACAAGCTGCCGCCTGGGCGCTATTGTAAACGCGCTTTGTGTGTGTGCATGTGCGCGTGTGTCTGTGTGTGTGTGTGCGTTGCTATTGTATTGAAACTTCCTTTAATGGCTTCCGGTTATCATTTTTGGCGCAACTCGCTCGCAATTGCTATCTCAGTCCGACGCACACCGCAGCCCTCCCTCTTGGCTTGGCGTGTCAATAAAGATTAAGCGCATTGTTCTTGGCTGATGCCTTTCGTCATGCAAAGAAATTAATATTCGCAATCCATTACGTCTCTAATAACACTCCATATACAAATACGAACGTACACACATGCACACGAACACGCACATACACACTAAAACGAAAGGCCAGTTTTTAAAAAACTTAATGGGCAGCTTTAAGCCTTAAAGGCGCCTGCCAGCGTGCGCCTTGACCGCTATCTAACTGGTACACACACACGCACACGCACACATATTCACTCATACATGTACACATGCACAATCAATCAATTTAGCGCTTTAAGCTTTTGACAAATACCCGCAGACGGCCAAGGCAACAGCCACACAATCTTTTAAAGAGTCGCCAGCAACAACACACAGACACACAACCAGCACACACAGACTGACACACACATTGATAGATAAGCCCGCTCCTTTGTTGGAATGATACACGATGCCCTCGACTATGGCCGTCGCCAGCTAATGATGACAAATTTTTTATGGGCGTTATGAGCAAAACATTGCGCTTGCCCAAAGTGCATGGGCTGGTCAGAACATGGAGTCCACATAGGACACAGAGCGCAGAGCACAGAGGACAGCAGCCAACTGGCAGGGCTGTGCCCGCGGGCTCTTTATTAATTTGACAGCATCAACAGGAGCTGCCTTCACTCGACTGGACTCGGCACGCTAATGATTGAAATGAACTCCGTGTCATGTCTGGTCTTAGGCAGAGAAGCCAGCGTCCAATGTGTAACGCCTCCCTTTCAGCCAAGCAGCTTGATTGATGGTTATCACTCACTGCTGGGCTGGACGCACTGCATTGCCACACTCCACACGCGCCGTCTCGATACACTGTTGAGCAGTTGACATCGCCTGCGGATTAAATGCTGTAGGTGTGCCATAACTTTTTGTGCCACTGTCCTTGTTCTTGCCCGACTGCCTGCCAACTGCGTCCATCATTTATTGTATTGCTCTTTTGTTGCGCTAAAAATGGTTGCCTGTCCACTTGTCATGCCGCCCTTTGGGGTAGGCTGGGTCCGGAAATGCCACCCTTTCAGCCAGCTCGACGGCCGTTAAGTATACAAAAGTAAAAATCAAATCCAAAAATTTAAACTTTACTGGGCAATCGCTCATGTTTAAAAGCAAATAAGGCCAATTAATAAATGCAAATACAGCTAAAAAAGCAGTAAATGCGATTAGCGTGTATAAGAGACGCATAGATACCCTGTAAGTAAATCTTTAACATAAATCTAGTATACTTTTGGTTATAAAAAGAAACTGCTACTGTCAAAACATAACTTTATAACAGATGCTCTTTAATTTAAACTAAAAACAACATTCTTATATTTTAAAGTATTGAAGGGTACTATACTTTTAAGTTTTTAATATTTTCCTCAACATAAAACCATGATAATTTTAAAACCTATTTAAAAAATGTAAAGATATAAGCAAATTAAAAATATATATATATATTATAGTTTCTTACCCATAATTTTCAAGTTAAAAATTATTATTCCCAGCGTCCTATTTACAGTCTTTGCTGGCAAATAACTTCTAAATAATATGTAATTTTTATTATTATGTATTTATTTTCGAATATATGTTCTGCATGCAGTCAATCAAATGATTACCTTAAAGTAAATAAAATCGCTATATTCGGGTATTTCTTTTAATTAGAGATTTTTTTATTTTTAGCCACGGCTTATCAAATGAGCAAAGCTGATGTGAGTTCTGTATATAACTGCTAAATCATTTGCAAATTCTTTTTATTAGTTACAGAATACAAAACGAAGAACAGCCAAAGCACAAGGGATCGAGCAATACTGGACACAGTGGAAAAGATACGTAAATTCTTACAAGAAAATAACAATATCAAAATATTATTTTCTGATAAAGGGAACAAAACAGTTGCAATGTATATCGACGATTGCAAGAATAAAATGACAAATATTTTAGATGACATGCGCGTATTGAACACTAAGACTGGATCCGACAACAAGATTACAGGCAAAGAATAATAGCCTCGTGACGCAATTATTTGAGATGGGACTTATTTCAAAGGACGAATGAATTAAGATGATTACTACCACAGCGGTACCTCCAAGAATAAATGGACTACCGAAAATGCACAAGGAAAGAACACCTCTGAGACCAATATGCTCCTCGGTTCCCCATCATATGGACTATGCAAATATTTTATAAAAATATTAGGAAACTTGACATTGTACTCTAAATACAACATTAAGAATTCGTTAGAGTTCAAAGACAGAGTCAGCAACACCACTATCAGGTAAGACGAAATATTAGTATCTTTTGACGTAGTATCCGTGTTTCCCAGCATACCAATAGAATTGGTACTGGGCACAATAAGACAAAAATGGATCAAATTGGGGGAACACACAACTATACCTAAACAATTATTTATTTATTATTTATGGATATAGTTAAATTTTGTATTCAAGAGAACAGGTATTTTAAATATGAGGACAGAATATACATACAATTGAAAGGAATGCCAATGGGATCACCGGCCTCTCCAGTAATATCTGACATAATAATGGACAATATTACTGACAAATTGACAACCAGACCAAAACTTCTGACAAAATATGTAGATGACCTTTTTGCTGTAACGGAAAAAACAGAAGTACAAAACATTCTAAAAGAATTAAATTCGTTTCACAAACACATCAAATTCACTGTGGAACTAGAACAAGACGGGAAGCTACCATTTTTAGACGCATTGGTAAACAGACTGGACAATCACTCAAAATTAAGTGGTATATGGAACCTATAGCCTCTGGACGAATACTAAACTTTAACACTAACCACCCAAAAAGTTTGATTATAGATACAGTACTAAGCTGTACGAGAAGAATGACAAACATATCGGACGCAATATAACATAAAGAAATTGAACATGATATTAAAAAACTATTGACCATAAATGACTTCCCGAAGAATATATTTAGAACATTATTTAAAAGACAACATATCAGAACACAAAAGCCAACAGAATCTCCAAAAATATACAAATCTCTAACATATGTACCAAGATTCTTTAATAATATAATGGACAAAAGTAACGTCATTTACAAAATACCATGTGGCGGGGATAACAACAATATTTGTACATCGGCACAACAAAATCCAAGCTAAAAACAAGAATAACTCAACACAAATCGGACTTCAAATTAAGACATCAAAATAATATACAAAAAACAGAACTCAGGACCCACTGTATGAAAAGCAACCACACACCAAGTTTGGATGCGACAACAATTTTACAAAATGAACAACACTATAACAAGAGACAAACAACAGACGACTAAACTACAAAAATAACACCGAAAACTGCGCTCACTTATACAGGCATCTATTGAACTGCCAAATAGTTTCAACCTTCAAAATTTATAATTAAAAATTTCCATTGTTAAAATGAAAATATAATGAACTTCAAAATGAAAAAAGCCAGTTACCTTTATCGGTGTCGGTCCCTCAACCGATTCAACTACTCGCGTTCAACTTATACCTTACAGTCATACCAAAAATTACATTTCTGTAATTGTAACTCTATTTGTGGTACGCACACATATACAGAAATTCTTGCGCTTCCAGCCACGTGGCTTGCTTGATGAATTTTTCAGCTGTAGATCTTGTGTTATAAAATAAAATATATCTCAGCATTCTCAAAAAAGACAACAGGATTTTAATTGTGGCTGAAATAAGTAGATAGTTTAAATTGATTTATAGCGATGTGATAACGTATGAGGGAAGCGGCGTTGGCGCCAGCTTTGAAATGAAGGATCTTAACCTATATATTCTATTATAGAAGCTACAGTATTCTGAAAGTCGATCAGTCAAACCAGAGTCTGAAGATCTACTTGTGTGGTAAATTTGTATTGTTATTTACCGTACAAAATCATATATCTATACATATAGATGGTGGTAATACAATTGACATTCATTAATCTTACTTTACAAGCATTATACACACACTGACAGTTACCTGAAAAATCTGTCAAACCTAACTTATTAAATTTGTTTTTTCATGAAATAGTGCAGCGGTACATTAAGAGCACTGGCTAACTAGAAGCGAGTTTTTGGAAGGTTCTATTCTGGACAGAGGTATATGGTGAATTGAATGTAACACGAGCTTGAATTATATGTAAATAACACAATGTTGGAAGTGGACAAAATTTTGGAAAAATGCGGCAATTTCAATCGGCAGCAGCTAATCATGCTGCTGTTCTCTGATCAGTTTACTATCGGCCATGCATAACATATCCTACTCGCTTATTAATACTGTGCCAAAGCATTGGTATGTAAAAGAGCCCTGCATCGAGTCAATGGAAACACGTTTTGGATACCCCACTCAAATTTTATCGCCTCGATCCGTTTGAGTTGCAAAACAAAATATGTGTCGGTCAACTCGACTGAAAATTCATTCATTCACGTGATGCATTAATGCCTTCGGCTTTGGTGAATCCAGTCTATTCGAATATTGGTTAGCTCAAGAGTCGAAAGATCCAGTCTGTCGATTGAGTATTCGAGCCTGATTCACATGAATTAACCGACGCAGGGCTCTTGTATTTATAAAAATATTAATAACATGGCGTATACTTAGCGTCTATCAATAACACCCAGGTGTGCTGATGGGCTAGGCTCGGGGCCACCACCACCAAATGTAGACGAATGCAAGCCATTCTACACTAATTCAAGCAACTCTGGCACCTGCAAAAAGTACAACTATGAGTCATACATGGGCTACCAGAGTTTTGTCAGTAAAATGAACTGGGTATGTGATGAAAAGTCGAAGCTGGAAATGGGAAACTACATTGCACTTGCGGGCTACGCGATAGGAGGCCCAATTATGGGCTATTTGGCAGATAGACTGGGTCGGGTGCCCATTCTTGTTTTTGCCAATGTCATTACGATATTGGGTAACTTTTTGACTATCTTTGGCATGAATTTCGAACTTTTCTGTATATTTCGATTTCTTATTGGTTTCGTCGTTAACAGCAACTTTTCGATTATTCGCATTCTTAGTGAGCAAAACAATCACAGCGTTATTTTTTTTTATAATTTAATCAACAATCATTTCGCAGTTGTGGAATATATGCGTCCTTCTTTGCGCACCGTTTGCCTGAACATCTGTTACGGTTTCTTTATCTATTTGGGCATGGTAATTACACCTTGAATTGCGATCCTCATGGGTAGTTGGCGTCGTTTCATGCTTCTCGAAATATTGCCAATAATTGTGGTGCCATTTTTCATTTATTTTGTGCCGGAGAGCGTACAATGGCTGATCTCAAGGCAGAAATATGACCAGGCTATAGAGTCCCTGAGACGTGTGGCCAAGATTAATGGCCGCCAAATTGATGACAGCGATTTTGAGGAATTCATTGAGGACTGCAAATTAAGTCAGCAAAATACGAAGACCAACCCAAATCGGCTGCACATCTTCAGAACGCCGCGCCTACGCCGCACCTTTCTAATAATTTGTTTGAATTGTGAGTAGACATTTCAACGAATAAACTTGCTAATGTGCATCAATCTGTTGTTTCTACGCCCTCATTCGCTCATCTACATAGCTTGGTATTTTCCTGCTACGACTTTGTCATCACTTATCATGTGAATGGCCTTGGGATCTCGCCATTTGTAACGACCTCACTGTCTTCAACTTCTATTCTGCCTGCTTGCTTGGCAGCAATTATCCTGCAAGATCGCATCGGACGCAAGGCGTTGGCTTTTAAAATATTGCTCGTCATGTTTATTTCCACCTTGGTAACGGGCGTCGTCCTCTCACCCGCTGCTAATCGCTGTAAGTCTTGTATATTTTGTTGAATTTACTTAGCTGTTTGTGCTGAAGAACAGTTTCTAATAGTTTGACAAATTATTGCGAACGATGCATGAGTCAGTTTATTTTACACGTATTTATTAGCATTTCGTCGTTAGGTTAACGGTCACATATCAATAAGTCATCGGTGTATGTTCACACATGAGCACGTGAACCGAGTCTAAATTTGACCTTCGGTAAAATTATATCTCACACCATATTGTACAACTGCAGCTAGCAGCATAAAAATAGATAACGCCCCTGTGGTCGCTTATTGTCCCCTCTTTTAGGAAGAGCTTGATAGCTCGTTGGCACCACGAAATGGGATATAAGAAGGTAGGGTATTTCTATTCTATTCCAATTGCTCTTCTTAAAATTTTAAATATCAATGTTCCACCCATTTTTCCCCCGTGGAAAATTCAAACCTACTCACACCATTATCATTAAAAATTTTAATGCTAACGAGTAAGAAAGGCCATCTTCGGCACGCCGAAGATTAAATAACCTTGCAGACCGAATCCTTTCATAATGCTTTGCTTGTATCTAAAAAGGATAGGGAAAAAAGTTAATGCCGATTATGGTTAAGATATCTTGAAAAACAAGAACGTTTTGCATTGAACAACTTAATTTTCGACCGATCGTTCCTATGGCAGCTAAATGATATAGTGCTCCGATCCAGCCGTAGCCGACATATGTACTGCGTGCAATCGAAAGAGCCACTACTGCAAAGTTTCATGACGATAGCCTAAAAACGGAGAGACTAATTCGCATAGAAACAGACAGACGGACATGGCTTTATTAACTCGGCTGTTGAAACTGATCAAGGATATACTTATATACTTTATGGGGTCGGAGATGTCAGATGGCAGTGCGTAAAAGTGCTATTCACTTTAAAGCAGTAAAGTTAACTTTGTGATAGCCTTGTGTAGTACCAAATTTTATGATTGTTCCCACCTCGACCCCACATATTATAATTAATCGATAGGTATACATATACCATCATCATTATATAAATATATATGTGTGTATATATATATATATTTAACCATAACCATGTAACCATAATTTTTTGTCAGTATCTCGTTCCATTTCCAAAATAATGGCTACAAATTGATGTTGAGACTTGGTTTTCATACCAAATTTGGTATGTATTTGGAATATTTATTTTTTTGGATATTCCCCCATTTCTCCTCATATTGAAAATTATACATTTTTAATGTTTGAGCCTTTTGATTTGATTTATACATACATTTTAACGCCATGTTTATGCCCTCAAACTTTTATTAAGATCGGTCGAAAAACAGAGGTTATTCAACATTGAATTTCCAATACTGTTCAGCATCGGACCATTTTATCATATAGCTGCTATAGGAAAGATCGGTGAAATCGTATGTTCTTATAACAACAAACACATTTCTCCATATCTGCGAGAGGGAAACGTCTAGAAGGGCATTAAATTTTACTTTGTCATTTTTACTTAATTTTTGATTGAACCAGTCGAGTCGACCGATTAAATTTTTTGTCTGCAACTCGAACATCTTGATCCAATATATATTTGAGTCCTTACTTGCTCGACAAATATTTGTGCAAATATCCGAAACGCGTTTTAGTTGATTACATGCAGGGCTCTGCTTTTACACCATGAACCCATTAAAAATGGGTATAATGTGTTTGTGAAAATATATGTAACATGTAGCATCTCCGACCCCATAAAGTATATATATTCTTGATCAGCGTCAATAGCCCTGTCCGTCCGTCCATATATACGAATGCAAGGATCTCAGAACGTAGGTCCTCCCAGTTTTTGAGCAAAGCTCGTAAATTATAAGAGCTGCAGACCAGAAATTTGACAAGTACCTTCATAAATAGTATATATATTACTAGCGGGTATAACCCGGCCTTGCCCGTGGCACGTCTGTTATAAAATCAATGTTTTCAAAAAGCTTTGAAAATGATTTTGAAACTGATCGGACGGGAATCTAACAACTTTTATGCAAATCGGACAAAACTTAAAATTTACCAAAAAAAATCTTGGAAATGCATTTTCCACCGAAGGAGTTTAGATTTTGCGAAAAATGTGAAACACGTCTCAAATGATTTTTCTTATAGATCTTTGGAAATAAATTTGAACACAAAACGTCATCCAACAAATCTTCGACCCCCATTTGCACTAGGGAGGGATGGATTTTTCAAAAAGTGTGAAACACCCCTCAAATGAATTTGAAAATAGATCTTTGAAAATGAGTTTGGGGCCGACCGGATGGTAAACAAAAAACTTTCATACAACCGTGTTCCGCCAATTTACCACTGTTACGGGTGGAATTTCCCAAATCGCTGTTAGGTTCTTATGTAGAGCTTTGAAAATAATTTTGAAGCAAATCGGACACAACTTAAAACTTCGCCCAAAATTTAAATCGCATTCCCCCCGAAGAAGTTTGAATTCTGCGAAAAGTGTGAAACCCGTCTCAAATGATTTTTCTTATAGATCTTTGGAAACGAATTTGAGCGCGAAACGTCACCCACTAAATCTTTGACCTCTATTTCCACCAAGGAGGAAAGGATTCTTCGAAAAGTGTGAAACACCCCTCAAATGAATTTGAACAAAGATCTTTGAAAATAAGTTCGAGGCCGATCGTATGGCAAACAAAAAAGTTACATGCAAACGTTTTTCGCGATTTTTCCACACTTGCGGGTGGAATTTCCCGAAACCCCGCCTTAACGTGCACCTACACCACATAAAGTAACTACAGTGAAAATTTCAGCTTCCTAGCTGTTACGGTTTGGGCTGTGCGTTGATCACCAATCAGTCAGTCAGTCAGTCAGTCAGGACAAACAGTTTTATATATAGAGATATCTTTCATTTTATAACTATCGCCACACCTTCACCACATAGCTAATAAATCAAGTTAATACACCGATTGGTACAACCCACCAATTTAAGCCACAATTTTAATGCAATTGTCAATTGTCTGTATACATTTACACACACATTCACGCGCGTCTTTATTGAATTCTATCAACAGCATTGCAATTGCGATTGTTTTATTTTCAGTGCAGTTATTTTAATCTGTTGTTTTCTCACTGACTCGTTTTTTTTATTTATTTATTTTTCTTTTATTAGCTAATGTATTGATTCTATTCTTGATCATCTTAACCTAGATTTACAATAATGCGATTAATATACTTAACATTACTTTTTAAGTTTTATAATTATTTGATTTAGCTTTTCTTTATCTGAGTACCCGGTTTGGGAGATCGATGGAGTGGATCCTGCGAAGTCTCAGTCGCCTTCTACTTCAAAGCCTTCTTGCCAATATATTGGGTGGGCAGAAAGACGGGTGACCCACCAAGGGAACATTTAGGTCTCTTGCTAAGGCCCGGTTACGTATGTACCAGGGATCCCTAGTACTTAGTCTGACCACCTTGGATTGAAAGACACTAATTTTCCTCCAATGGGATTTTTCTGCCGTGCCAAAGATTTGGTTTGCATAGCGCCAAACTGGGGCTAGTAGGGTTTTATACAGCAGCACCTTATTGCTCAGAGAAAGCTTGCTGAGTTCTTCTAGGAGCCATGCCATATTTTTTAGTTTAGCAAAGTTTTTAGCTCGAAGCGAGTTCTCGAAGCTGTCAAGGATGAAGTCAACCACTCGGTGAAGCTGCTCCGGTGTCCAAGTCCATGCCGAGTAAGAAACAATTGTTGGTGTTGGAATTGAGTAGAGGCGGTTACATGTAGTGCGGTATATTACGAGCTCGAGTCCTATTGGCAAACGAGCTCATAGCGGGAGCTGCATTTGATGTTGATAGAAAAGTGATCAGGAGATCCCCTAGTCGGAAACTCCCGACTGGAGCCTCTTATTTGTTTTCGATTTATTCTTAAAACAACTTATAGCATAGATATAATCAAACAGATCAGGAAACTTGTGAAATTTACCTTGTATGCAGCAAATAATTGGTAATTAAATTCTTCGGCGATGCTGATTGATTCTTTGTCGGGTTGTCGGTGCCAAATATGAAACAAGCACTTAGAAAAGTGAAGTGACCTGATCGGTGGTAGGTGGGTACAGAACGGGGTCGCATCAACATCTCTAGTATTCTGAAAGTCGATCAGTCATACCAGAGTCTGAAGATCTACTTGTGTGGTAAATTTGTTATTGTTATTTACAGTACAAAATCATATATGTATCTATACAAATAGATAGAACTAATACAGTTGATATTCATTAATCTTATTTTACAAGCATTATACACACACTGACAGTTACCTGAAAAATATGTCAAACCTAAATTATTAAATTTGTTTTTCCATGAAATAGTGCAGCGGTACATTGAGAGCACTGGCTAACTAGAAGCGAGTTCTGGGAAGGTTCTATTCTGGACAGAGGTGTATGGTGAATTGAATCTAGCACGTACTTGAATTATATGTAAATAACACAATGTTGGAAGTGGACAAAATGTTGGAAAAATGCGGCGATTTCAATCGACAGCAGCTAATCATGTTGCTTCTCTCTTCTCTGATCAATTTACTATCAGCCATGCATTTCGTATCATCCTCGATCATGAACACTGTGCCAAAGCATTGGTATGTAAAAGAGCCCTGCATCGAATCAACCGAAACGCGTTCCGTATACCTGACTCAAATTTAATCGCTTTGATCCGTTTGGGTTACATAAAAAAATATGTGTCAGTCAACTCGTCCGAAAATTCGGCCCAACCAAAGAAATTAGCTCGATTCCATTAATGTCCTCGGCTTTGGTGAATCCAGTCTATTCAAACATTGCTTAGCTCAATAGTCTGTCGATTGAGTATCCAAGCCTGATTCATATAATTTAACCGACGCAGGGCTCTAGTATTTATAAGAATATTAATAACATGGCGTATACTTAACGTCTGTCAATAACACCCAGGTGTGCTGATGGGCTAGGCTCGGGGCCACCACCACCAAATATAGACGAATGCAAGCCATTCTACTCTAATTCAAGCAACTCTGGCACCTGCAAAAAGTACAACTATGAGTCATACATGGGCTTTCAGAGTTTTGTCAGCGAAATGAACTGGATATGTGATGACAAGTGGAAACTGAAACAGGCAAACAACATTGCAATGGCGGGCTGCGTGTTAGGCACTCTAGTTATGGGCTATTTGGCAGATTTACTGGGTCGGGTGCCCATTCTTGTTTTCGCCAATGTCATTACCGTATTGGGAAACTTTTTGACAATCTTTGGCGTGAATTTCGAACTGTTTTGTATGTTGCGATTTCTTATGAGTTTCGTCGTTAACAGCAACTTTTCGATTATTCGCATTCTTAGTGAGCAAAACAATCACAGCGTTAAAGGATGTTTAATTTAATCAAAAATCATTTTGCAGTTGTAGAATATATGCGTCCTTCTTTGCACACCGTTTGCCTGAACATCTGTTACGGTTTCTTGATCTATTTGGGCATGGTAATTACACCTTCAATAGCGATCCTTATGGGTAGTTGGCGTCGTTTCATGCTTCTCGATGCGCTGCCAATAATTGTGGTGCCGATTTTCTATTATTTTGTGCCGGAAAGCGTACAATGGCTGATCTCAAGGCAGAAATATGACCAGGCTATAGAGTCCCTGAGACGTGTGGCCAAGATTAATGGCCGCCAAATTGATGACAGCGATTTTGAGGAATTCATTGAGGACTGCAAATTAAGTCAGCAAAATACGAAGACCAACCCAAATCTACTGCACCTCTTCAAAACTCCCCGCCTACGCCGCACCTTTTTAATATTGTTGTTTGAGTTGTGAGTAGACATCTCATCGAATGAACTGTCTAATGTGCATCTGTTGTTTCTACGCCCTCATTCGCTCATCTACATAGCTTGGTACTTCCCTTCTACGACATAATAGTCTCTTATCGTGTGTATAGCCTTGGGATTTCGTCATTTGTTATGGCCGCACTGTCTGTAACTCCTCTTCTGCCTGCTAGCTTGGCAGCAATTATCCTGCAAGATCGCATCGGACGCAAGGCGATGGCTTTTACAATATTGCTCCTCATGTGCATTTTCTTGTTGGTAACGGGCGTCGTCCTCTCACCCGCTGCTAATCGCTGTAAGTC
Source organism: Drosophila montana (assembly GCF_035044405.1). Classification (NCBI taxonomy): domain Eukaryota; kingdom Metazoa; phylum Arthropoda; class Insecta; order Diptera; family Drosophilidae; genus Drosophila; species Drosophila montana. The sequence goes on along the minus strand of NW_026998620.1, from coordinate 1,773,422 downwards.
TTGTATATTTTGTTGAATTTACTGAAGAACAGTTTCTAACAGTTAGACAAAGTATTGCGAACTAGTTTCTTTCACGCACGATGCATGAGCCAGTTTATTGTAATCGTATTATGTTAACGCCCACATATTGATAAGTCATCGGTGTACGATGTCGTAATATGTGCTTCTTTAAATACTGCAGTTTATTTTTTTGTCGTATAACAAGAGTACAATTATAATTTGCGCCATTTCCCAGTAATCGATAAAAATGAAAATCGAAAGCCTGTTTTTTGAGTAAATTTCGTTAGCTATAAGACCTATAGGCAACAAGTATCAAGTATTTTTAATTTTATAGGCATCCCCACCACCCCTAAATAATATAAATTAAGCAAAAACAGCAATTTGTACTGCCAACCAATTTAAGCCACAGTTTTAATGCAATTTGTACTGCCAACCAATTTAAGCCACAGTTTAAATGCAATTCTCATTTCGAGAAGACACGATTATTCTACAGCACAATAAGATCTATTGTAGAAAATTTCCTCAAATTCGGTTAAGAAACACACAAGTTATTAAAGAAAATGTGTTTTGGCTGCCCACATGGCACCGACAGCTACCGCAAATTTCAAGAATTTCTGTATACATGCACCCACACACATTCATGCGCGTTTAAATTCTATCAACAGCATTACAATTGCGATTGTAATGTATTCTGTGCTGTATGTATTGCTATTTTAGTTCGTTTTTTTTTTGCCGCTAAGAGTCAATTGTGTTGTGGTGGTATAGCTGTTGAATAGAGGCGGCGGTAAGTAGTGTGGTCTGCTACGGGTTCGAGTCATATTGAAGGAACTTGTTTGTTTTTAAATTTATTTTTATTACCCCTAAAGCAAACGAGCACGTACCGCGACCTTCACTTGGTACTAGTAGAAGAGGGTTCAGGGTATTCTCTAGGCGGGAGTTCCCGAATCCTCTTAATTCATAATGATAATACAAAATAGATCCATATCGCTGGGTACTGATACCTAGGACATTACATAAATTAAGCGGTGTGTAAGTAAAAACTAATATTTAAATATGGACTGAACACTTCTTGGGGTTTCATGACAAATTTTAATACCTTCTACTTCTGGACAGTGAAAAAAATTAAAAACAAACAAATTTCTTAATTTTTTATTTAGTTTTGCTTACAATTCTTGACCACAATCAAAACTTTGTCGACTTTCTGTATTCTCGCCCTCAGCCCCCAGAGTACTGTTAACGTTTTATGTGATTGGGTTAGGTTTTAGCTACCTTTCCTTTTTTCCAAATACGCAGTACACCTTGGAGCTTATTCCGACTTGTGTGCGTGGTCAGGCATTGGGTGCTCTCTATTCCATAGGCTATGCGTTTTTAATATGCAACGGTTGCATTTTGAACATGCGTAACATTTTTTTCCCGCTGCCGGAAATCATTCTGGGCGTGCTCATTTTGCTGGGTGCCGGCTTGTTCTTGCTGCTGCCGGAGACACTGAATCGCACGCTGCCCTGTTCACTGGAGGATGGCGAGAAGCTTGGCATTGACGAGCATTGGTACACATTTAGGTGCATGGAGAAGCGAAAGGAGGCGGTAAATAGACTCGCTCCGGAAATTTCTTTCTATACCAACTAATTTGTCCAATCTTTTAGGAAGAGCTTGATAGCTCGTTGGCACCGCGAAATGGGATATAAAATGGTAGGGTATTTCTATTCTATTCAAATTGCATTTCTTGACATTTTAAATCAATGTTCCACCTATTTTTCCCCCGTGGACAAATTACAAATTTTATAGGTGTGTAAGTCACGCCGAAGATTAAATACCCTTGCATACCGAATCCTTTCATAGGGAAAGTAGTTAGTGCCACGTATGGTTAAGATATCTTGTAAAACAAAATATTTTTCATGCAAGAACCTCATTTTCGATCGATCGTTCCTATGGCAGCTATATGATATAGTAGTCGGATGTTGATAGGATTTCGCATAAATGTAGCATGGTTAAACTTATAAAATTTGGCAAAAATATCTTGAAGATCAAAAACGTTTTTAATACAACAACTTTACTTGTCCGATGTTGATGGGATTTTGCATATATATAGGAAGCATAGTAGAACTAATAAAGGCCTAGTTTGGTCAAGCTATCTTAATAAACAAAAAAGTTCTTCATACAACAGCCTACTATTCGACCGATCGGTCCTATGCCAGATATATGCTATATTCATCCGATCCAGCCGGTTCCGACATATGTACAGCGTGCACCAGAAACCGGGACGTATGTTTTAAAGGTATCTTGAAACTTGAAACCGATTTGTATTCAATTAATGTCTGTATAAATCGAACTATTCGTCCTGACTGGCTGACTTCGAATATTTCCAAAAGGGCTAAAGGATTATTTTTATACCCTTGCAGAGTGTACTATAACTTTGTCTCGAAATGTGTAACGCATAGAAGCAGATATATATGTATTCTTGATCAGTATCAACAGCCGAGTTAATAAAGCCATGTCCGTCTGTCTGTCCGTATGTATGAACGCTAGGTTCTCAAAACCTATAAGAGTTAGAGACTTGCAATTTTAGCTGTATGTCCCCCTAGTAGAACAAGTTTGTTTCCGATAGTCGATAGCTTGCCCCGTTTTCAAGTAATCGATAAAAATAAAAATGCTGTTTTTTGAGAAAATTTGGTAAGTAATATTAGCTACAGTCACCAAACTTGACATAAAGCTTCTAGAATAGTATATACATATCTAGTATCTTTCATTTTATAGCTCACAACTTCCTCTTTACCATCTCATAGCTATAAATCAAATACCAAAAAAAAAACAATTTATACTGCCTACCAATATAAGCCACAATTTAAATGCAATTGTCATTTTGAGAATACACGATTATTCTACAGCACAATAAGATCTACTGTGGAAAATTTTATCAAGATCGGTTAAGAAACAAAGAAGTTATTAAAGAAAATGTCTTTTGGCTGCCCACGAGCGACAGCTAGCGCAAAGCGCAAGAATTTCTGTATACATGTTCACACACACATTCACGCGTGTCTTCTTTGAATTCTATCAACAGCATTGCAATTGCCATTTTATAGAACAATTTTTATTTTTTGTTTTAATTTATTTTATTACTTTTTTGGTGTTGAAAGAAGAGGGTTCGGAGTATCCCCTAGTCGGGAGATCTCGACTTGAGTCTTTTACTTGTCAATATCTCACACACATACAATTCTCTGTAATACCTATCAAATCTTAATCATAAAATTGTTTTTTATGAAGCTGCGACTTAGCGGCAACTCAAAGCGTTCAATGACTGCAATAATTAAGTGAATAAGCAAATTTAACAAAGTGAGAGGCGATGCAAGTGCCACAAGTTCAGCGGTACACCGGGAAGTTCTGGGAAGTCCCTATTCTTGTGAAAGGTACTCAGTGAGTATTACTGCAGAAGCTGCTTTAAACATAAATAACACAACGTTGGAAGTGAATTAAAACAAAACAAATACTTACTAGTCTTCTAAATGAGAACTTGACCATGCATTACGAATCTCAAGCGATAATCAATTTTGTGGTATGTATAAGGACCATATTAATTACATGGCGTATACTTAACGCCCGTCAATAACACCCAGGTGTGCTGATGGCCTAGGCTTGGGGGCACCACCACCAGCTGCAATCCACTCTTAACTAATTCAAGCAACTCTGGCACCAGCAAAAAGCACAACTATGAGTCATACATGGGCCATCAAAACTTTGCCAGCGAAACGAACTGGATATGTGATAAGGCGTGGAAACAAGCTGGAAGACTCTGCTCGCTGTTATTTTGGCCAGTCACATTTCTATGATGGGCGAATTTTTACCAAATCCAACTATTCAATGTTGTTCATTCTGCGTGAGTGGGAGGAAAATGGTTTTATATATATATCATTATCCTCCCACTCACGCAGAATGTACAACATTGAATAGTTGGTGTTGGTAAAAAGTGGCCCACATATATATATATTAAACATATATATATATTTTTTTTTATTTATTATCATGTTTTATTTATTTATTTTTTTTTTTTTAATCTGCGCTGGAATCGATCAGTTCCTTCTGATCCTTTCCAGGCGAAATACTAGGATAAGGTTATAATTAAGACTTCATGTAGCTAATATGGTATTTACATTAATGTATTTATGAGATATTTATAATGAATTGGACATAGCAATGATTGAGGTTAAGTAAAGTGTTCATCTGATGCGCCTTGTAGGTAGGTCGCGGGTTTGTGACCCTTGGAGGCGCCTCCTTGTGATGCGGTCAGCCAGGACCATGACTTTCTTCTTATAAGTTTATCGAAACTTCAAAAGTAGTTTAGATTATTAAATTATGCTGAAATTTACCAGCTCTGTTAGCACACTTATGCCTATTACTGAACATATTTCCCATAATAATTTTCTTTTTTCTTTTTTACAAAGATTTTATTTTTAATATTATATTTTTGCTGCTCTCGCATAACTTGTTAATGTCAAAATCTGTATGCATATTATTTGTAATATTTATTTATCCATAAATTCCAACTCAAAACTGAAACATTTAACTCAATCATATTCCATGCCCCAAAAAAAGGAGGTGGGCAAAATTTGCATAGTTGTCGCTCTTTCAGCTGTCGAGCAATTAATAGATTTCAGGCATTTATTTCTATTGCTATTTTTATATATCGCATTTGCCGCGTTCCCCGTGCGGATTCAATTGAACAGGCAGCGGAAATGGCATCGTTTAGCTGCCAGCTTTGTGGCCACCTCTGTGTGTGTGTGTGTGTTTGTGTGTGAGCCGCGTAATGAGCGTCAAGATATTTTGAAATCCCTGGCAGGGTGGGTCTGCCACTCACCTGCCCAAAAAAAAAGGTTGGAGGGTTGGGCGAAAATTCCCACTCACTAAAAAGTCAACATCTCAAACAATTGTTGGCGGCCGCAAACGATGCCAAAAGCCCAGAGCAACAAGAACAACAAGCACAGAAGAAGAGCAAAAGTACCACAAACAAAGAGAGCACAGAGTGTCTCACGTGAATATCAATGTAAAAGAGAAAATGCACAGCCAGGGAAATACGCTGACTGGAAGCGTGCGTATAAGAGTGCGCACAGGGAATTTTCATTGGTACATTTTGTAATTCATGTAATTCAAAGTGTTTTGTTTTTAACTGCCGAACAGTTGCCAGTCGAGTGTTAGTAAAAGGGAAATTTTCTCTTAGCACCAAAGGGCACAACGCTGACTGGAAGCGTGCGTATAAGAGTGCGCCACACTCAGGGGAAATTTCGGTGGTACATTTTGTAGCTCCGTAATTCAAATCGTTTTCTTTTTTTAACGGCTGAGCATAAGATTTTCGACTTTCACTTGTTGCCACACGGGGCAGCAAAATGCGGGGCGCAAATATGCGAATGGGGCATGCCCCCGAGTTAACGTAATAAAGTCAGATATTTAAGCAAATATTTAATTAAAATGATTTTGATACGTTACAAAAGCTGGGCCGGCCCAAAGAGCCAATGGCCAATGGACGCTTAACGGAAGCGGAAAAATGAGATTTATGATGTGCACAATGGGCAATGGGAGGCCGGCAGCGGGCAGCGGGCAGGTGGCAAGTACAGGTGCTGATGCCGGAACCATTTCGAAGGGAGGAGAAGTAGGAGCAAATGTGTATAAATAAAAGTATCTGTGTGCATGCCATAAATGCTGTATGAATTATTAAAATAAAAGTAAAACGGAAACATAACAAAGGTTCAGCAACATTTATGACAGGAAAACGCGAAACGCAGCGCAGAACCCGACACAAAAGAGATTGCCGTGGCACGCATCTAAAACGAGATATGCCACGCCGGAAATAAGCGCCGCATATAGTAGCCCAAAAATACACACACACACTCACACACATCAACACACACGCCAACACACACGCACACATAGGCACAGGCTCTGTGTTGTTTACATGCTGCTGCCAGTTCAAGATCCCCAATAAGTAGGCTTCATTTACCAGGCAAACGAAAAAAAACCAAAAAAAAACAATACAGCACGCATCAATGCAACAGCTAGGGCTGAGCACGACTATTAGATACCCTATAACTTAATACTGCCAGTTTTATCAGCCATGTGATATCCATATTTCAAGTTCTAATCAAATAATGACAAGAAAGTACAACTAGCTGTGGCACACCGAAGCTTAAATACCCTTCCAAGCATGTGGCTCATAAATGATAAATGAGGCAAATAAATGATAAGCATTGTGAAGCTCGTTCAATTCGAAAAACTAAACATTTTTGTATGCAAAAACTCATTTATCAACTGATTCTTCTTAAAAAGATATATGATATAGTAGTCCGATATTATTATTTCATATATATAAGTATGTAAGAAGCATACTTAAACTAATAAGTACCGAGTTTTTTGTGAAACAAAATAGTTACAAGCACATACTTTTCGACTGGTTATTGCTATGGCAGCTACATGATATAGTCGTCCGATCCATGCGGTTCCGACATACATATATACTTATATATATACTATATATATAGTGAGTATATACAACCGAAAGACGGATCTACGTTAAGTTTCATCTAGATAGTTTGGAAACTGACTGACTAGTTTCCATAGCAAAGGACAGACAGACAGATGGACATGTTTTTACGGACACGTCTGTTGATGCTCAACAATGATCAAGAATTGTATATGCTTTATAGGATCGAGGATCTGCCCTTTCTATGTGTTACACATTTCTTAACTAATAACTTAAACAACTTTTTGTCGTTAAAACGTTGTGAACTTGGGAATTTGTAAAACCGACTCAACTTGTATGTCTGTTTAAAAAATAACGAATTTTTTTATATTACATATTTATTAAATGTATACTGCTGGATTTGGCGACCTTTCCGAGCCAGCCAAACAAATAGTTAATTATTTATTAAATGTTTTGTATCTTTGGTTACATAAAAGCGAGAAGTTTCTAGCATGCAAATATCAGATTGAATGGTTAATAAAATTGTATAGAAGGGAAATGCATTTTATTTTTCGCCTAAATTCAGTTATTATATTATTTACAGTCTAAGCAAAAAGTTTGCATCTAAAAGCAAAAGCATTTGGCTTAATATGTTTTTTGTTGAATCAATTAATAAAAGTCAGAAGTTGGTTAAAAATACACAATTCCACTGCCAGCTGCATTTTAAACATTATAAACTGAACCCGCCGGGTTAAGCCGGGTAATAGCTGGTTATATATTTATACATATTTACAGGCCAGTTTTGTTTTTTTAATTGTTATGAATACTTTGGTCCACTGCAAATTTGAAGAAGCTTAATCTATATTAATAAATAATACATTTTTAAATTAAAAAAAATAAAAAATGAAATAAAATTGTTATAATACAAAAGAGCAGCACTTGTAGATTCTACAAATAGGACTACCTATAGTGCAGCCTAAGCTACCCGCCCATTTTCAGCACAGGGCATTTTTGAGGCATGGCTAACTACGTGAGCTTGCGTCGTACTAGTTGCTGTTGTTGTTGTTGCTGCCAAAGCTAAATACAAATATGCATGTTAACAGGCATCTACTTAAGCAGCTTGCCACGCCCCTCGGCATCTCCGCCCCTCCTCCACCTGCCCAGCCCTGTCCTGCCCTGCCCAGCCCAGCTCCGGTGTTCTGCCAGTGTATTAATGTTCATTGAAGCGATCAAAATCAAGTCGACTACGGCTAATGCTACGCACATTTTTTGCCCGATCCTGTGAACTTTTGCTTGTTATTTGCAATTTGCTTCAGCAGCAACAATAACAACAACCCGCATTGGCAACAGCCTCTGATTTTTTGTTATACCCTGCACCCATTGAAAGTAAGTTAGTAAGGGTATATTAGTTATAAGTCAATCTAGCGCCTTTGAATAAAAAAAGAAGAAACTAGAGACTTGAATATAAGAGAGAAGAAGTAAATTCTTTCTATATCTCCTCTCCTTTGCCTAATATCAGTAAATATCCTTCTTAAAAGAAGGTTTTCTAAGGCATAACTCGAGGATTATACGAGCTGCTGCCTTGCACTTAGGTATGCAAAATCTTTTGTAAGCCTTATCTAAGCACCCAAAATTTCTTAAAGATCGGACAATAAGCACCGAAGTTAAACGAGAACGCATTTCCCATGCATGAAGTGGGGGAAAGGGAAGAGCAAGTGGATAGTTTAAGGAAGAAAGCTAGAGTAATCTTGGCTCTAGAATAAGGGTATTACCCAGTCTAATACTCCCGACCAGAACACTCTTACTTGTTATACTATGTGCTGGCAGTTTTGTTTGTTTTTCTGCCTTCGGTTTTTTAAGGTCGTTTACAGCAAACATTTCGTCGGGGAATGTGCGTATGCCTAGAGTGGGGTGAGGGAAAGGCGAATGTTAGGAGCTGGGGGCGGGGGGCTGCGGGTGTGTTGTTTCAAGCAAATGTATGTTATTATTATGGGGCATGTTGTTAACTACCCATAAGCAAACGCACATTTTGTTGCTGCTGCTGTACGCCTTAGCATAAAACGGATTTGTGAAATCGCTTGGAAAAAATATAATCAAAATTGTTTTCAAATGACTTACAATTGCGATTGGGCCAAGCCAAGCCCAGAGACCAGTCCGAAAGCCAGTCCGGCGTAGTACGTAATTATGCGGCTGGGGTGTTAACTGTCAGCCAATCGGCATCCGTTTGCAGGGCCCGTAATTTAAGCCACGCTATTGCCGTTGACAACTAGAAAAATTGCCTTTTTATGGTACGTAGCAGGAGCTGGAGGGGCCAACTCCCTCAATGGAATGTGTCCACTCCGCCGGGCTCGACAATTGGAGCTTGTCTACTACTGTTTTTTTTCGGTATGCGTTGAGTTAATAGCAAAGCGTCGAAATGCCAACCGACTTTTATTATTTGCCCCGACAACGGCTCGAGGGAAGCGTATAGGGTTGGTCTAGCACAGTCCTTCGGCAATTACTTTGTGCGCCATTGTTCGCAAGGCAGAGCCTTACCTAACACAAATTGTAGATAAAATATACGATATATTTACAGTTTCACAAGGGGTATTATTGCACTGAATAAATGAGAGGGCTCGCATAATAATAGTGTTCGATTCGCATATTTTCACAGAATATAATTCATCCCGGACAAAAGCTTGTACTTAATAATGCTTGTGACAAGCGCAAAGATCCATGTCGATTTTAAATACCAGTGTTGGAAAACTATCAATGATGGAACCACTTAATACTTTCTATCAAATACTGTTGATTAATTCAAACAATATTGCCTATGAATTATTAATAATAGAACTTCGCGAGAGTCATGACAGCCAGTAGCTGCTTTTGTAAAAGTAATGTAATGAGTATTGGAAAGCTGTAAATAATTTTACCTTGCGATGGCTTTAATAGTCAATAGCTCTTATCTGTCAAGTATTCTTGATTAACAATAATCAATTATGGAACTTCGCGAGAGTCAAGACAGTCAATAGCTGTCATCGTTCGAATAATATTGCATAATTTAAATACTAGTGTTGGAATGCTATTAATAACTTTCTTGCAATGGCCTTGATGGTCAATAGCACTAAATGATAAAATAATGTTCATTAATTCAAAAAATATTGTATAAAAACAATCATTAATAGAACTTCGCGAGAGGCATGACAGCCAGCAGATGTTGTCGTAAAAATAAAATTTTATAATGGAAATACTAGTGTTGGAATACGTATTAAATTTTACCTTGCAATGCTTTTGATTTTGATTAATTATTTATTTCGACAAGGCTTTTTAAATAAGAAAAAAGTGTGTAGAATTAACCAAAGCAAAAACCCAATGTAAAATACAGCTATCAACACTAACTCAGTATTTGCATAGCTTTGCAACACTGGCATATTCAAGCATACTTACTTCATAAACCAGCTCTTTCCTTGGTATTCACAATTTTTGTTTAGATAAAATACTTAACTACTTGATATCTCAGCATAGATTAGTCTCTACTTGTTTGCTTTCGATCCTGCACATTCGCAGTTCTTATCAACACTAACACAGCATTGAAGATGGTTTTGCAACACTGGCATATTCAATCATACTTAATCATTTAGCCAGCTCTCACATTCGAGCTTATCCTTAATTCACAATATTTGTTTAGATAAAATACTTAACTACTTGATATCTCAGCACAGATTAGCCTCTGCTTTTTTGCTTTTGATCCTGCACAGCAAACTCGCAGTTCTTATGTCAATCTGCTCAGCTACACTTCTATGGAATGCTACTTGGAATCCCCCCACTCGCCCGTCAATTCTCGCCCCCCTCCCTCTCTCTCTTCGCCTGCTCAGCTGCTGCTGTCATTTTCAATATTTTATGATGGCTGCCATTGAACTCTCTATAAAGCGCACATAAATTCACAAAACGTAGCCAATGTAGCTGCCCCCGAAACAGTAACAGAAACTGAAACTGAAACTAGAACTGGTACTGGGACTGGACCAGTGCCTGGCATTTCTTCGAGATGTGCTGCGAACAATGCAGCAAAATGTTGTGGCGCAAATGCCGTATACATTGGCCATAGCTACTGCCCCCGCCCCCGCCACCGCCCCTGCCCCTTGCGATGGCCAATGTCCCCTGTATTTCGCATAAAGAGCAGCGCGAAGACAAAAAACTACGTACACATCATCATTGTCAATTGCCGGATGTGGGCCAGAACCTGGGCATCTGGATTCGTATCGGCCACAGGCCAAAAGGGGCACTGCTAAAGGGGAAGGGGAATGGTGAAGGTTGTAGGAGAGGGGTGGGGGGGCTAACAACAGCGGCCAAGCGAGCAATCGCTGCTGCTGTATTCATTGTTGCCACGTAATTGCATTTCGCTATCGCAGATATTTATAGCCTCCACTCGGTCAAGAGCAGCTCCCAGCTTGGACCCAGCAGCAGCCAATCGCCAGCAGCTACTACGTTGGCAACAGATTTTTTGTTGGTTTTTTTCACAGCAAATGCGGTCAACCGCAAAAGCGCAGCAGCAGTCGCAGCGGCAAAGTCTTTGCAAGAATAAGGGATAAGGGCGTTAGAGCGCATTTGTTGTTGTTGCTCTTCCTGCTGCTGCTGCTGCTGCTGCTGTTGGTGTTGGGCATTAGTCCTGGTCAGGCAAATAAAAATAAGCAATGCTTGGTCGCGCTTTGTCACTGCGGTTGTTCTTGTTATGCCCTGTAACTACGGCAAGTGCTCAAGACTAGGGTATATTGCAGTTGAGCAAAACTTCACAGCTGTATGCCAAGCTGAAGAAAGTAGAATTTCGATAGAATCTGCACAGCTTCTTCTGCTATGGTTCATATGGTTATGGTTTGATATGTTCCCTTTGATCCTCTAGATCAATTTGGCATCCAAATCCGACAACATTATTTTTGGTCAAAAATCATATGAAATTGGTCAAAATTTCCCAGCCCATAACTCGGTCAAAACTCAACCGATTTTCATAAGGTTTGGCTTTTTGTTCATGGTTTGACCTCTATATCAATTTGGCATCTAAATCTGACAACATTATTCTTGGCCAAAATTCATGTGAAAATTGTACCCTCAAATATCCTATACAGACATATATCCTATATAGACACATAGGTCCAAATTACCTACCCACATAACTCGGTCAAAACTCAACCGATTTTCATAAGGCTTGGCTTTTTGTTCATGGTTTGACCCCTTTATCAATTTGGCATCAAAATCTGACAGCATTTTTTTTGGCCAAAATTCATTTGAAAATGGTACCCTTAAATATCCTACATAGACATATATCCTATATAGACATATAGGTCTAAATTTCCCACCCACATAACTCGGTCAAAACTCAACCGATTTTCATAAGGCTTGGCTTTTTGTTCATGGTTTGACCCCTTTATCAATTTGGCATCAAAATCTGACAACATTTTTTTTGGCCAAAATTCATTTGAAAATGGTACCCTTAAAAATCCTACATAGACATATATCCTATATAGACATATAGGTCCAAATTACCTACCCCCATAACTCGGTCAAAACTTAATTGATTTTCAAAGGTTTGGCTTTTTGTTCATAGTTTGGCCTCTAAATCAATTTGGCATCTAAATCTGGCAACATTATTTTTCGTAAAAATTCATGTAAAAATTCTACCCTGAAAAATCCTATATAGACATAGGTAAAAATTTGCCAGTCCCATAATTCGGTCAAAACTCAAGCGGTTTTCATAAGTTTTGGCTTTTTGTTCATGGTCTTGACCTTTTATCGAAATTCATGTAAATATGGTAGACTAAAAAATCCTATATAGACATAGCTAGAAATTTCCCACCCGCATAACTCGGTTAATTTCCGATTTTCGATTTTCTAATAAGCGCATTTTTAGATTATATCTTGGTGAATTTAAGAGCTTGAGGCGCTACAATTGATACATTAGAGTTCTAATAGAGATAAAAAAGAGGGACTCCTAAACTAGCTTTTCCCAAGGCCTTCAATCGGGCGAATCATTCACTCTTTTTCCGAATGCTCTGAAATACCTGGAAATGATAATAATAAGACTCAGTTTAAGCAAAGACGCTATTGAAAATAAAATTTTACACAATTAAAGCTACTAGCTACCAGTTACAGGGTATCTGGCAGTCGATCACTCTCCGACTTAAGTGCGCTGACCTGCTGGTGTTGTTGTTGTTTTTGTCATCATCACGAAACACATTGAACATCAAGCGCTGAGCAGCACTGGACATTGTCATTGCATTTCGCAGCAGCCGAGCCAGTCCTGCAAGTGGAATATAATTTTCCTTTCGTTTCTCTACTTATTTTTTTATTTGTTTTTTTGGCTCATTTCTCGCTCCGTTTTGTTGCTTTTTCCACTTATGTATATAAGTAGTACGAAAGGCACTTGCCAGCTGCAGCGCATTAGTGGCCACTTTAACAATGACCGGCAGAGGCCAATTTTTATTGAATCGAGTCGTCATCAGACTCAAGTCTCCCACTTTGAATGACGGCTTATGCTCTCGAGCTGGAGCTGAAGCTGAAGCTGGAGCTGGAGCTGGCCCAGGATCTGGCCTGTTGTGACATTGATAAGCTCGGCTTTCAGCTCACACTTGTGGCCGGTTCTTTAAATGAAACCAAGAGAGCTTATGGCAGCACACGGCGTATACGCAACGTAATATGCAATTGCTTTGTCTTAAGTCAAGTGCTTTCAACAAATTTATCTGCTGCATCAATTTGTTGTTTCTTGCACTGACAAATGCTTGTCTAAATTTTGCCAATTTGACTGCTTGAGATCATTTTACACTTTGATTGGACTTTAACTTGCTTTTTCATTTAAAATGCATTCAGAAACTAAATTGTTTTTATATATGTGAGAAATTGTTGCTCTGCCTCAGACCTTTTTGCATATTATTTGAAAATATGCATTTAAATCAAAATTGATTGGAAATTTTCGAACACAAATAGATTTCTCTTATTTTCAATTAAACTGAAATTTAATTCTTTATGAATTCGGACAGATTTTCGAATTTCAATTGTTGTTGACTGAGTCTATCTTTTGGTTGAAATTCATGTAAATAATTTAGATCTAAATTTTGATAATCATCCCCAAAAGTTTAAACTCAACTAACTTTATCATAACTAAATTTCTTTTCAGATTCTTGCAACTATTTTGACCATGGTAAGTTTTTTTAATTTAATGATTAAATATTTTAAATTAATGCTAAAGTTTAAGCATTTTGCAAGCAAGAATATATTTCTTTGTTAAATTTCTACAATCCCGCCCTTACTTATTTTCGAAAACTTATTGTCTTTTCCAAAGGAGGAAAATCGAATTAATATTTTCGTATTCAAATTTTGGCTTCCAGAATAAGAATAAAATGCAATATTAAAAAACATAAAAATGTATATAAAGTTTCGCATATATCCACATATCCCTACTTATCTTCAACTGCAAACATGCATTATTAAAGATTGCGTTTTCTCCTCAATTTGTAGAGGCAACATTTGTGCGCATTCCTAAAAAATAATTTTAGTGTTTAGCTCTTTTCACTTTCTTTCGAATCTTTTGCAAGTCCTTGCACTTAAGCCTTGTGCTGATTTTAATTATAAGTATAAATGCTATTTAAAAATAAATTTTCTCGCCATTTGAGCTGCTCAGCTTTTGGTATTAACCAAGTTTTAGCAACTTGATGCTGTTGCGTTGGGGCTGAAATGAAAATTTGACCTCTGCTTTCGGCTGTTACAAGCAGCAATTGGCGTATAAATTTCGAGCACACACACACACACAAACGCACACATACACTCTTACAAGCATGTAAATGTTATTGCAAGCATAATTTTCTTAGCTGCCGAGTGTGTGTTGCTTCTGTTGTTGTTGCTGTTGTTGCTTTTGTTGTTGTTGCTGCTGTTGTTGCAGTTGCAGTTTTTGCACGTTATACGAGCCATTTGCAGCAGGCAACTACATGCGACTGCATTGCGGCAGTTGCCGTTGCCGTTGCCATTTGCTGTTGCCATTTGCTATTGCTCTGGTGCCTCCATTGGTGGCACGGTAATTGCCATTGCTGTGTGTTTGTGTGTGTGTGTGCGCTGCCAGGCGGCAAGTAAAAGTCAGTTTTAGGTAAAAATTTTCTAAAAATAACAATGCATAATTTACGTTTTGGCCGAAGTCAAGGCAATGTTACACCCCAACTGCAGCAGCAGCTGGCAATGGGCAAAGTAACTGCCGCCTGTCTAAATAATAAATAGAAAAGGATATGCGAATGCTGGCCGCAGGACCTAGTTGTTGTTGCTGCAGTTGTTGCAGTTGTTGTCGTTGTCATTAGCCGTTGTGCAAATAATTTACTTTACCACATTCACTTCGATATCTAACCAGTTTGATGTTGCCCCTGCTGCTGTCTGGCTGCCATTAAAGCCGCTGTCACACATTTTGAAAGCAGAGCAGGGTGTGCGACTGTGTGTGTTGGTGTGTGTGTGTGTGTGTTGCACTTATTGATTTCAATTAACATGCAACAGCATGTCTCTTTTGTGTATAAATACACACACACACACACACACAGACAGACACAGACACAGACTGTCTATAGATAGCAGGCTGCATTGTTGCACGAGTCGTGTGGCATGCAACATTCTGTTGTAGTTGTTGTTGTTGCCGCTGCCAGGCATCGTCTCCTTGCTTCTGCTGCTGCTGCTATTCAATCTTTTCGTTGGCTAATGTTACACTTGTGCATCGTTACAATTTTGCAGCATGTGTGTGCTCTATCTGTGTGTGTGTGTGTGTCTGTGGAAGAGGTCACTGCTGCTGCTCTTCTTTCAATAATTATCAATTTGTGTGTCTGTGTGTGTGTGTGCAGATCTAGCATGTTTTGTTTATTTACTTGTTTTTTGCTTTAAGGCATTTGTTGGGCTAACAGTGCGTATGCGTGTTGTGTTTTTACTGTGTTGTGGTTATTTGCTCTCACTGCTTCTCAGTATATTGTGTGCCTTTAAGTTCGGCCTATAAATTGTGGGCCTAGCCTCTGACATTGGTTGATACCAATACTATGCTCCCTAAGCTCTGGACAGCTGCAATCTACGTAGCTTGTTCTTCGACTGATTAAAATATTTGTTTTATGTTCCACTTTTGTTGCATGCAACTAGCTTAACCCAACAGCAGTGCATACAAATTTAGAGCTTCTTCTAATCGATTGTATATAAAGTTTTGTATAGAGTGAAGTCTGCTACTTCAAATGGCTTTAAGAAGGCTCCATTAAATACTTATTAACAGAATTTGCATGCCTAAAACTAGCGTAAAAGGTTATGAATAGATGTATAGATTAAGTATAATTCCAATTAAAGATATGTTTATCTTGTCGATTTTTCTTTAATTAAGGATTTCAATCAACTTTAATCTTCGGCTTTTACTGGAATCGGATCCCCAAACTTCGTGCTCAGTCTCCCCTCGCTTAGCACAGTAAATCAATTAGTTAAACCTATTAAAAATTTATGTGACAGCATTTAACGTGTTAAAACATACAAAAAACTGAAGTTATTTATTTTTGTTGAATGGTTTTCAATTCCATTTTTTCCTCTTTTGTGAAGAATTAGCAATTAACAAAACAAATATATAACAAACCAATTTTTGCAGACTTTGAACCGGCGACTTGCCGTATGCTGGTTCGACGCGCAGCTCTTTTGATTCGGTAATTAAGTCAGGAGAAATTCTTTTATATATAGATTGAGTTATTCTCTTTGTCATATTGTCCTGTTGCTCTGGGGTATTTACACAGTGGCAGGCGTCCTTTAGTATTATTTGCCAATTAAAACAAATGCGTTGTTCAATATTTATTTTAATGTTTACCTTTATTTGTATGAAACTTAATATATAAATTGCAGCTATATACATTGCATATAATTATGTGCTTCGGCTGTGTATTTGTTTATGTATTTCTTTGACATTTGGTTAATAAGTTAAGTTTAAATTTGACTTTGCTTCCATT
This sequence comes from Drosophila montana, assembly GCF_035044405.1. Lineage (NCBI taxonomy): Eukaryota > Metazoa > Arthropoda > Insecta > Diptera > Drosophilidae > Drosophila > Drosophila montana. The sequence continues at coordinate 1,757,012 of NW_026998620.1, read as the reverse complement.
TGCTGCTTTAGCTTTGCTCTGTTAATAACTACGACTTTTCTTTTTTTTGTTTTTGTTTGGGGTGAGGTTTGCTGGCGAATGCTAATGAAGCCAAATATATGTGAGCATAATAATATATTGTACAGATTTAGTATGCGTTGTTCTTTAAGCTATTGTCTTGGTTACTAAATACTTAAATGTTGTTCGATTCGCTTGTGGGCTTTCATTCTATATATTTTGTTAAGGCTTCGCTGTCTCTACTTTTGTTCAGTCTTTAAAGTCAACTGTTTAACAATATATGTGTGTGTGTGTGCGAGTGTGTCTGTGTGTCTGTGTGTGTGTAAGTATTTCTTAATATTCTTTGTGCATACTTAACGCTGTGTGGCAAGCCTTTTCAACCCGCTGTTATGGCGGCTTCTCGCTCCTCGCCCCCGGCTCCTCTTGGCTCCCGGCTCCTCTTGGCTCCTGGCTGCCGGCTTCTTGCTCATTACGTCGCGATTTCTGGATGTTGGCCCAACTGCCTTGGCTTTTGTGTGCTTTGTTATTTTTTTGTTCTTTATTTTTTTTTAATATTTTTCATTTGTATTATTTAAAAGCCCAATTTTTTTAAAGCTTTGAGGTCTACGTCGCCGTAGTAATCCTCGCTATAAAGAAAAAAAAAACACAAAATATTTAAACAAAAAAAAAGAAGAGAAAGGAATGAAAGGAAACATGCATAAATATAAATTTTGTTTGTTTTACGCTGCGTATACGTAATATACACTAATTTTTGGTTTGGCTTTGCGTTGATTTGTTTAATTAAATTCTTCTGCTGTTGCGACTGCCACGCTTGACACAAGAGTCTGAACGTGTGTGTGTGTGTGTATGGTTAGCTGGCCAAAATTATTTTAAGTGACAGAGAGAGGATTTTGTACACATTTTTTGTTGTCGACGCTTTGTGGTGGTATGCTGGCACATTCAGATTGCTACTTTTATGAAGCTATGCCCCGCCTGAAGTGCCCGTCCTTTGTCTAATAAATCAACAAAAGATTTTTTTATGAAAACCATAATTAAAAAAAATAATATTGTTAAAAACTTGTTAAGAGAGTGGCGACCGGCGAGTGGCGAGTGGCGAGTGGCGAGGCTCTGATGAAAAGGCGAACGCTACTGTACAAGGATTTGCGTCACAGTCAGCTGAATGGAATGGGATGGCGCAAGGGCAAAGCAACAGGACATCAAGGATTAAAAGAAGATGCTCGCTTGTTTCCTGGCATCCCGCAATAACAACAACATCAACCGCACACACACACAGACACACAGAGAAAGACCATAGGGAAACAGCAAATTGCCTTTAAAGCGGCGGTCTCCGGGAATGGGCAGACGCTGTCAGGCACACAGGCATCAACAGCAGCAGCAGGACATGCACGCAGCGCTCTTCATAGAAAATGCGCGATGTGGTCTAACGGTCTGTTGGTCTGTTGGTCTGTTTGTCTGTTGGTCTCGTCCAGCAAATGACAAAATGCGCAAAGCTATTAAATTAAATTAAATGGAATTGGGCAAAACCCCAGGACATGGCATTCTAAGCTACAAAAATATGAACGGAAATTGTTTGGCCATCTTTTTGTTTTTTTTTATATAAAATTTATTTATTATACTCTCTGGCTAAAAGGGTATTACAAAAGTGTCGAGGAATATGTGACGCTTGGAAGAAAATAAAAGTTTCGCTTTTTTCTATCAGTTTATATATCAGATTCAACCAGAGTCGATCAGTATATTATGTATAGTTGCCATAGAAACGATCGGTCGAAAGAGAGTTTTAGTAGGAACAACTTTTTGGGCTTTGAATATATTTAAGCAAAATTGAGTATCTTTCCTTACAAGTCTCTCCAGAAGCGAATGTTATGTCAGATAGAACAATTCTGTTGGCCTTCCAGATATTTAGCTTAAGTACGCTTCAATAGATCATAGAAAACGCTTTTTAATATCGTTTAACTATATCAGTCACAGCAAGTTTTCAGTAGATGATATTTTAATATTGTCAGATAATGAGTAACGCATATATAAATCTCTCTCTCTATACATAGAGGGTATAAAATAAGGAGACATTTGTTGAATCAGCTGACAAGCTGTATGTATAAAACTCTGCGTAGGTTCACTTTTCTGTTGCAGGCAGTGCATATGGCGAAAAACGCCGGATTGAAGCACTTTATCATAGAGCTGCCATAGAAATTAATCGTTCTTGCATATACGATAATATTTTTATGAAGATGTCTTGATCTAACCCTGCATATATGTCTTTTCTCTTTACAAGTATGCAAAAGTAATATCAAAGTCGGATCATATATAGCTCGTTGATCGTTTTCTTGTACCACAACTATTCTCTTTAGGAAAATATCTTGAAGAATCCTTGCATTTATAAGTCTTACTTTCTCCCTTACATATGAGTTAAGTCTTATTGACATCGGTTCAGTATATCACATAGGAACGATCAGTTAAAAATAAAGTTCTTGTATAAACAACTTTTTTGTAGCTTGAGCTAACTTAACCAAGAGTTGCATTTAAGAATTCTTCCAGCAGCCACAAGCTCTTGTCAACATCGGACTACTATTTAATATAGCCCTATCTTGACCAAGTTCAGCAATTATATAAAAGTGTATCTAAACTTCGGCGATAGTTGTACTTTAGTGTACTTTTTTGCACATTGTTTATTCTGTGTTCCAGCTAATGCGCTCTCGCATGGATCACTAGTCTGTATATCTGCCAGCATATTGTGTATTTATGTGGTCCGTGCTGCTTAGTATTGGCAGGCAGTTGGCTGCTGTTAGTTTTCTGTGCTTGCTGTGCGTTTATAAGATCATTAAAATTAATTAGAGTCAAAACGTTAAAAGGATTTTCATAGCCAGCACAGACGCAGACAGGCGGACAGATGGCGAAAGCTAAAGCGCGCTTATTATCCATCAACAGCAGTTGCAGCAGCAGTAGAAACAGCAGCAGTTGCAGTAGAAACAGCAGCAGCAGCAGTAAAGCCAGCAGCAGCAGCAGCAGCAGTTGTCCTGCTGTAAGCCCCGGACACGACTCTATTTCTATTTGCCCCGGAATATCTTGTGCTTGTGCCCGGGCAACTGTTGCTGCTGTGGCAGCCGGGTTGTCCAACTTTGTTTAATCATTTATGTTTATAAAACACTTTTATGTGCTTGGCGTATTTTGCCGTCGCCACAAAAATTGTGCGGGGCAAGCGACTCGTTGCCAGTGCAACAACTTTTAATTGGAGATTGCAACAACTACAGGCGACTCTTGTAAGGCAGGTGAAAGCAAAATATGATAACAAGAGCTCTGTTCTTGCCGGGATTTGTGTGTGTATATCCCCTCCCCTCCCCCTCTCTCTCTCTCTCTCTCTCTCTCTGTTGCCGCAGTTTTGAGCAGGGGCCAACAGCGAATTATGTGCATTTCGGCCACTTTGTACTAATTTTCAAAAATGTTGCAGTCCTTTGCGCGCGCATTCAAACATTTGCCAGTAAGCTCTGCCCGCACACACACACACACACACACACATAGTCTCACTCACACACACAGCCTAGCTAAAAGTGTCCTTTTGCCTTGGCTGCGCCTTGAGTTTTATAATTTTTATTTAATTAGTTTTAAAACTCTTTCAAAAATGTGGCAAGTGTATGCGAATGTGCGTGTGTGTGGCTATGCACACACACACACACTTTAACACACACCCAAAAGTCAACGGCATAGTAAAGTTTTGCCCACTTTTATGATTTAGTGGGGCGGCCAACCGCCCCGCCTGCCTCGCTATCGCCTCTATCGTCGCACCTCTGCCCACGTGCTAGTGTGCGTGTGCGTGTGTGTGCGTGTGGGTGTGTGTGTGTGTGTCTGTCTGTGTGTTGGTTCTGCCTGCAATTGTGTTGATAATTTGAAAATTCATTTAAAGTTTTTGTATCGCGTTTTTGTTTATAGAATCTAATGAATAATTAACAAAGTTCTTGTGCATTTCAAAAGATGTCAACGACGCAGACGCTGACGTCGACGCCGTCGTCGCCGCCGACGCCGCTGTCGACGCCGCATTGGCAAAGACTTCCTGGGCAGTCGAAATGGCTGCCAACTTTTCATTTGCGACAAATATGGCTGGCGTCGCAAAGTTTTCTGTTTACTTATTATTTGCAGACTCTTCGACTTCAGACGGCAAACTCAGCCAAACGAAATAGCGCAAAAACACATGCCCCTGCCCCTGCCCCAGCCCCCCCTGACACACCTCCTAAATACCCCCCCAAACACCCTGGCCCCAGCTCACATGCCTCAACAGCCCAATGGCAAATTTATAAATAATTTACGAGTGTTTACGAGTTTGCTCGTACTTTTCCCAGCCAAAAATTGTTCGACTTCTAGTTGCTCAAAATAGAGCTTCAAATCGTGGGGTCGGGCAACTCAACTTTGACCTAGGTGCAGTTCGGTTTTACTTTCAGTACGTCTTCAAGAGGCACAGGTTGATTATCCCGTAGAAATTACGACAACGTTTTGGATTATTTGAAGTGGTGAATAGTATGAAAGCTAAAGACTTGATTTCAGATTGGATAGAGAGTGGAAAAACGATAAGAACTATTAATATCTCGATGCTCTGTAAATATGTTTACTATAAATATGTTAACATATACATAACAGCATCAGCCTTACGAAATAACTCTCATAGTAGCCCATCTACTTTTAAAGTTGATAAATATCAAGATCTTGGAGAAAATCCTTAGTTAGCCACACACCCTTTATTTTATATTCCGAACTGAAGCATTTTTATGAAATAAATATCATGGGAAAAGTACAAATTCTGTTAAATTTTGGACTAGTTGGTGTGAGTAAGGATATGAAAGTTAAAGGCTTCATCTTAGATTTTAAGTTAGAAAAATGAATAGTTCGAATATCTCTATTGTCAATAAGTTATTACTGCAATTTTAACTACTACAGCCTTACGAAATAACTATCATAGTCCATCATATTTTTAAGATGATAATTGTAAAGATCTTGGATCAAATTCTTAGTTTTTTATCCTCCAACCTTTTAATACTCTAGGAAAGGTACAAATTCTATGTGGTTTTCTAATAAGGACAAGTAAAATAAATAGAACTTCTTTCATGTATTTACTTGAACAATATCCATATGAGAAAGATTAGCTATGGCAACAGATACAATTTGGCTGATACCGTCTGTTATAGCCAAAAATCCTTAACAATTATTATTAAAATAATTCAAACAGAAAATGTTGCAAATGAATTGCATTTGCGGAGAAAAAAGCAACATCTACCAGGAAACTTCGATTTGACTTCGTTTTTAGATGCAGGTGAAGTGATTCGCATAGAAGAATGCATCCGAAAATAAAATTATTGATTTAGAGCGAAGCCCCAAATTCTTTCTTCATTTAAGAAGCTTCACATATTTATTTAAAGGAATATATTCTGGCCAATTAGAGGCAAGGCAGCTAATGAGAAAGGAAGCTTGAAACAAGAAAAATGTCGCCAGAAAAGGCTTTTAAATAAATGTCATATAGAAATAACTAAATTTGTTTGTTTTTTGTTTTTTAGTTTTTGTGTATTTTTTTTTATGTATAAAATAAAATTATAAGCTTATAAACAAAGATCACTTAAATGTACAAATCTCTCAATTTTACTCTTCAATTTGAAAGATATTTTTCTCTCTCCTCGATGTTGTTTACACTTTTGTTGTTCGCACATTTGATTACATAACATGTTCTCAAGATTTTCAAAAATTTGGAAGACACCGAACATATACATATATGTATATATACCATATATCAACAATTTGACTCATGAATAGGTTAAAGAAGAAAAAAACGAAAGGATAGTGAACGGAAACTGATGTGATATATAGTAGAAAATAGATTGATTTTGAGTACTTCTTTTCTCTTTTTTTTTTTATCAATTTGTTAGAGGTGACTTTGTGATATGTGAGAGTAGGAAAGTTGGGGGCAAAGGAGTTGAGTTGAGTTGAGTTGATATTGTTGTAGTTGTAGTTTCTTTTTGTTCTTGTTATAGTATTTCTTTTTCTTTTTAATTGTTGTTTTTTTTTTTTAGTTGTTGTTGTTATGTTTATGAGGTGGCAGCTTTGGTTTTGGGCGCGCTCTTAGTGCGACCTTCAGTGTTCAATCCAGCTAGAAGCTCGCTTTTGCGGATGCTCTTCAAGTCCAGATCACCATAGTAGTCTTCGCTGCAATTGTAAAGGGACGAGGTAAAGACATATGTGAGAATAGGCCAAGAGAAATGTATGTAATTGAGTGTGACTGTGTGTCTGTGACTGTGTGTGTGTGTGTGTGTGTGTGATAAGAGGTTAGTGAAAGAATCGAGTCTGTTGTGATGGGTGCTAACGAAAAGGCGGCTTTGAGTTAACTGTTGGGTGGACTGTGGTCTGTGGTCTGTGGTGCAAGCGTGGCAAAGTAAACTCGAAACTCAAAATCAACGTTTCCAAGCAAAAACATTTAACAACCGAAAAAAAAACAAGCAAAACCCAAGTGCTTAATATAGTGTATACACGCATAAGGTACGATAAAAAAAGCAAACAAAAAGTGGGCAACTTACCAGCCGGGAACATCCTCGGGATCCTCGCAGTTGCCGGTGCCATCGCTGTCGCCAATCTTGAAAACTGTGCCGATGGGGCAGCCATATTCGCGTGCCACGCCCTCCAGGCAAATATAGTACTTGCGGCAATCCTCGGGATGTGCATGACGAGAGAAGGAGCCGGTGTTGGCCAGCTCACCAGCAGCCGGGCAGGCAAAGCCGTTGGCAACCTCTGCAAGCATTAAACATTTAGTTTTTTTGGGGAAAGAAAACTTTGGCAGTTGAGCTTTGGCACTCACCTTCGTTCTTGCACTCGGGCACCTGGTCGGCCCACATGCAGACGCGTGCATCGCGATCGTAGGCCAAGCCGGGCGAGCACTGGTATCTGGATGGCTCGCCGTTCCAGCAGTTCCAGAACACATCGCACTTGTTCTCATCGGGGAAGATGCCGTACAGACGCGTGCAGTGCGGCGTGGTAATTGGCGGTTCTGCCAAAGAAATATTCATTTAAGATCTGACACCAGACTAGATATGTCTAAGTGGTAACTCACCTAGCTCGGAGCGTTCGCCGCACTCGACATTGTGCAGATAGTCGCAGTTCTCCGTGAGGAATTTGGAGTCGGAGGCATCGAAGGCCAGGCCGTTGCCGCAGGTCTTCAGCTCGGAGACGCCATTGTCGCACTTCCAGTACTTGTCGCAGGACGTCTCGTGTGGATAGAAGCCAAAGTCATCCGGACACTTGAAGCTCTGTTGGGCGACAGCTGCAAGTGTGGCAAGAGTGGAGAAAGTGTCCAATTAGACTCGAGTGCATAAAAATATTAAAACTAATCGAAATCAATTTGTTGGCCTGCATCAATTGCATTATTTATGGCACAGCGAGGCGTGGCGCCTAATAGGCCCCAAAGTGGCCCCCTGAGTAATTGCATGGCCAATGCCAAATGGGCGGCTAATTGTTACACACACACACACATATATACATATATATATGTGTGTATTTACATGATACACACATATACGCACAACAATTTGTCAACTTGTGCAAAAGGCATTCACTTTAAAAAGTCGTCCCAGACGATGGCTGGCAATAAATCTTGCTGGCAACTTTCAACAGACAGCTCTAGAGATCTGAGATACACACACACACACACGCACACCCGTTCACACACACACACACGTGTGTGTTGTGTTGCGTTGACAGCTCAGGGCCAACTGCATTTACTTTTTGCGCTGGCTGTTGTTTCTCTTTTTTCTGTGTGTTTTTTTTCGGCGATGAAATTACAGCGTCACCGCCGACAATATCGATATCCACACCGAACCCTGTGCGGCTGGGTTGAAGCACCTGAAACGCGCCACCAAGGACTTATCGTCGCCTCTCGCTCTGTCAGAGCTGCGCCCCTTGCCCCGCGCCCGTCGCGCTGCTCGTCCGGGCTTAGTGCAACCGCAAAGCGTAACGAACTAAATTCCATTTATATACCCCAACTAATGCGGTATTTTTTAGCCTGCACTCGGCAATGCATTTGATTTTATTTTATTCTATTTAATTTCATTTCATTGCAAAGCGAAATCAAATGGCAACAGCAGCCAGCAAATAATTATTCACGTTTTTAACATTTGCCAAACGAATTCGCAACAAAATGAACAAACGCAAGTGTCCTGGCCCCTGGCCCCTGGCACGCCCCCGCCCCCCTTGTGTGATAATCTAATTGCAAAGCCGCAAAACTGCGGTCGGGCTACAAATGCCCAATCAGAAGTGCAGCCTGCCACACCTGCCACGCCCCCCCCCCCCCCCTCCCAGGGCAGCAGGCCAAAAAGATTGGAAAAAGAATAAATAAATATATGAGGGAGAAAAAAAACAGTATACTAAGCCTGAAGCAACTCTTGATAAACCAAACAACATGCAATTTTCATGTTGTGTAAACTAATCAAATATCAAATTTAATATACATAAAAGTTTTTGGTTGTGCACAACAGAAATCAAAACCGTTGGCGATTATCAAATTATTTGCAGAATTTAATTAAAAACTTTGTTTTCATATGGAATTTATTTTACAGCTGTGTGTGCGGTTGTGTGTGTGTTTGTGTGTGTAAACACACTCATCAACTGCACGCGCACACACACATACACACACCTTTATAAATGTTGGGCTCATATTTATTATTCGCACTTTTGGTCAGCGGGTCAGTTGGGAGCAGTTAGTCAATTGCATTATAAATTAAAATAAACATGCTCTCCCCCTCTCTCCCCCCCCCCTGACCCTTCACTTGTTTGCTCGAATATTGTTAATTATGGAGATATTTAGATTTAATCAGCAGTCAGTTTTATGATAAGCAAGAGATTTGTAGAGAGTAAAGTCAAAATTGGTATTTTCATAAATTTGTATATGAACTTTTTTTTTACAATAATTCCCAACACTGCGCAACATAAGTGTTGTTTAAAGGAAAAAAACTATTAAATTATTGTATGACTAAAATAATTTTGTTATAAATTTCAAAGTAGATATGAGCATAAAGTATAGATATACTAACAATTTATTTAGGTTAATTTTTCTTCGCCAATTTCCTCTGCTTGAAAACAAATTAAAACTTTTCAACAAATATTTTAGAGATTTACATAAAGTAATCTAATCTCACATAACTTTATTTATTCTTGCCACTTTTTATGCTTTTAAGTTAAAAACATATAAAAAAAAGAAAACAATAAGTTGTTGCGGCTCTAACTATTAAAACAAGAGTTTGGCAGACAGCAATTATTGTGAAATATAATAACAATTTACTCTTTGCAATTTTGCTCTGTTTATGAGTTTTGGAAAGACCAAAAATAATAAAGATTTTATGCACATACAACTTGTTGAGTAATTTTCAGGGCACAGTTTTTGGTTTTGAACAGAAGCTCTAATGCGGCTGCCCAGCTCAGGTGTGCCTGCAAACGCAGCGCCATTTCAAACAGGCACTTTCGAGCACTTAGCAGCTGAGCACACAGAGAGAGAGAGAGAAAGGGAGAAAGAAGGGGAGAGAAAGGGAGAGACTATGTACACACAACATTTAACAACTAACAAACAAAGCCAAACTCTCGGAGTGTACGCAGCCAACAGTTATAATAATTTAGTTTTGTTGTTGCAACAACTGAAGCAATGCAATGCACAAAAAGCGCAATTCAACCCAAGTGCAGCCCCAACTGGCAACCCCCCCTCTCTAATGCAAACAGGCAATAGAAATGCGTCATGGAGAAGGGGCACGGCCTCTGGCGGCAACAGTGGCAGCCACAGCAGCAGACCGCAGCACTAATGCGCTTACATATGTACACACTCTGCTCTGCCATGCCCACACTGATGATTACATTCAGTTATGTATGTGTGTGTGTGTGTATCTGTGTGTGCGTGTGTGTGTGTGTGAGGGAAGGGGGTGTGTACATTTGTCGCGCAGCGTAAATACCACATGTTAACTAAACAATTACCTTTGAGCAGCTGCTGCTAGCTGCTGGCCCAAGTGGCGTATACGCAATAAATTTTAACATTTACCAAAGCAGAAAAGTGAACGGCTTGCTCTAATGAAAATTAACTGGACATTGATCAAAGTGCCGCTAAAGCGCGCTAAAGGCTGTACCTTGCCTTCTAAGGTCCTTCAATGTCTATAAGCATATATTTTTTTTAAATGATTTATTCCTCAAGAAATTCCATGTAAATATATACGAAGTCTTTTTATATTTAAGCTCTTGCCAGCCCTAAAAAATTTCTATTTTATTATTACTCTTTTTTGCTTTATTTTATAATATATTTATTTATAAATATATAAATATATCTATATATATAATTATATTTATTTTTCTTACATTATGTTTGGATATTATAGTTTTATTCCTCAAGAAATTCTATTAAATGAATACGAAGTCATTTTATTTTTGAACTCTGGTCAACCTTAAAATTTATATTTTATTGTAACTCTTTTTTTTATTTATTTTAATTAAATTGTGTTAAATTTAATTTATTTAATGCCACTTTCTATAATTATTTTATTTTATAATGGTAAATTCTTCTGAATAACTCATATATTTGTTCTTTTCTGGATTGTTCTGTTCTGTATATATATTTGTTCTCTTGATGTGAGTTCTTTTATTTAGACTCGATTAAATTACACTTTTCTATTAAATATGAAATCAATCTGCTGAAAAGTGATTCATGACGAGTTTTTGTATCCCAAAAGTACTCAAGCCATGTTTACAGTATGCATATATAAAACCTGCCGCATGATCTAGTATATCTTTTATTTACCAATTTAAATTAAAAACCATTCTCCAATTTGGATGCTCAATTTTTAGCATATTTTCCTTGGCATTTCCTTGATTGATTTTATAAATAACCAACGACAACAACTGATGTCATTTGCGGAATATTTTAACTGCTAATTAATTCGTTCTAGAAGCTGCCCCGCTAAATGAAAACGAAAGCAAAAACTCAATTCTAGGCCGCATTCGAGAACCGGTTTGACGAGAATCGGCCACATTTGCCTTGCCACATACTACTAACCCACTCTCCACTCTCCACTCTCCACTCTCCACTCGCCGCGGCTGTCGGTTCTGTCGTCTCTGGGTTCTTTTGGGCGACATTTCCGGTCGGCGGCACGCCCTGCATTTTGAATATGGCACACGCCTTTTTTTTTGGCCAATTGGCCAATCTCGTAAATTAGCCGAGCTTTACTTGGCCAAAACTGATTGCCTTGCCGCATGTTGCATGCTGTTTAATTTGCTGTTTGCAATAATTGTTTTATCTATCAATTTTGAGCGCTTAATTACGTTTTTTATTTACAGTTTTTTGTAAACAATGTAGTTGTTGTCTGTGAGTGTGTGTGTGTGTTTGTTTTAATAATAAATTTGTATTGACATTTTAACAGTAAAACCGCCAATTGTATTGGTCTTGTCGGTTGAATGCATATCATTCCCGCTGCTGTTGTTGTTGTTGTTTATATCTACTGCCGTTCATCCGGTCGTCCATTAACATAATCATTTAATTAACCAAAACTGTACACACACAAACACACACACACACGGGCTGATAAAGCGGCTCATAATGCAGAAATTAATAAATAAAAAGCGCAAGACAAAAATAATATAATAATAAAATTGAATTAATTTATGTTTCACCTAAATGACAGACATTGTCAAGATGCAAATAATACAAATAAATGAATAATTTAACTTGAACAATGAATACATTCACAATTTGCAACTACATTATTAATTCACAACAATGCCAAATGATATGTGATATGCACATGGCAGAGCATTACATTTATTATTGCAGACCACGCCCCCCCAGGCCCCGCCCCCATAGTCCCCGCCCCCCATTCAAATAATTCCCAAATGGGGCAGCGAGTGAGAGTTATAATTGCGCAATTTATTTAAATAACTAGTCGCATGTCATATCGCAGGGTAGCTAAGGTGAAAATCATATAAACATACATACATTTATTTATTTATTTTTATAAAGGTAATCCTTTGGGGACTCTAAAACTGAACGATCTCTAGCTTGAATTTTTAAAGGAGACATTGCAGGCACTGTACCTCTCCTATATATATAAATCAGTTCGCTTTCTATGTCACCTGCTTTTACCGATAAATCTTTAGTTGGGCATATATTATATTTAGCACCGACTACATATCCCCGAGGCTAGCTTCAGCTTCTTTTCCGACTAGATCCTTCAGCTATCTTCTTTTATAATGTCGCACTATATATCAATTATATAAGCAGAACATTTTTAAATGGCTTTGAAGCTCACATAAAAGTATTGAGAACATGAATTAAACGATTTTAAAAAGTCACCAAGTTCGCTCAGCACTTTTTATCGAAATGTGATAAATCTTGCTTCGTAAAAGTTGAATTTTAAAAGAGAGAGAATCTTGAAATGTTATATTATGAATAGAAAATGTGCCAGTCCATCGTTAAAATAATCAATTGAAGTTGAAACTAAATGAACTGAAGCATGTACATCGAATCGAGACTATCGATTAAAATATCGATGGGAAAGACAGCCAAGTCCATCCCCAACAAATAATTATTTCCTTGTGTCAAACATTTCGACTCTTTTTCCATATAGGAAAGGGAATGCATTTTATACGAAAATTAAAACAACAAGTCGAATTCCACGTTCGTTTAAGCTTAAACGATATTTCAGATAGTAAAACATATCGCAGACAGCTGCGAAGACTTCGTCTAGAATTCAGACAAACTCAGTTTCAGATGCATTTGCAGCGTGAGTTTTTTGTTGTCTTGGGCGTGTCTAACATTTAATGGCTAAGGATCAGCATAGTCGGAGCTAAGCCAGCGTTTGATCAAGCCATTCATCAATTGGCCTGTCATCTATGGCATTCCCTTCTAGATGCATATCACAATTTTATGGCTACGTGTCCTGCAAGCGATATCATGACAAATAGTGACAAATTTGCATTTCATGTCATGCAGCCTGCAGCCTGCTCGCAGCGCTGACTCATAAATATGAATATCAACAGAGTGCAGTTCATTGAACTAGAAGTGCACACACACACTCACACACACACACGCACACCCACTCGAAAGGCAACAAATTCCAGCGAAAAACACTTGAAGCCAACTGCTGAGAGTTTCCTTGCCAGACCGCTGCCAAAGTATGTACATGTCTATATACATATATATTTATAGATATGTATTCCGACTCATAATCGTTAGCCGCAAGAGCTGCAATCAGAGCTTTGCTTGTATTTTGTTTCTCTTTTTTATTTATTCTTTGCCTCCACAATAGGTGTTTTGTGGCACTTGTAACTATCTATCATTTGGGCTTGTTGTTGTTGTTGTTTGTATTGTTGTTGCCTTTGTTGTCTGGGCCCTGCCAGCGCCAAGACATTGCCGGCCATATAAATCAAGAAAATTGCTGACATTTAAGCACGTTTCATTTCATTTCGTTTCGTTTCGTTTCGTTTCTGGCCCCACTTCGGCTTTGGTATTTACCTAGCAACAACAACAACAACAACAACTCTTTTAGCAGCATTTCCGCTAAATGTTGTTGCCTTCTTCGGGCGCTTGTTCTTTTGGCCAAAAACTGTTTTTGCCCTATAGCGCCATAATGATATTTAAATATTTGCCCACATAGCTGCCGGCATGCCACATATGTGGGTTAATCTGCCTTTCAATTGTTTGCCTAATGTTTATTGCTGTTGTTGCAGTTGTTGTTGATATTGTTGTTGCTGTTGTTGCTGAGAGCTGGCGCGTGTCTCGTGTGCGTCATCCGTGTCATATATATTCGAATAGTTTCTGACGCGTCACATATTGAGCCACAAATCCGTCTTAGCCCATGTGAGCCGCGCGCCGAAAACTTATAGATTTATTTTTCAAATTTAACGCTTCGACGACAGCCTGAGCTGCGGCCAAAAAAAAAAACAAAAAAAATACAGAAATGTGGCACGCAAATTGACTTTCGAGTGGCGTATTTTTATTTATATATACATCTTTTTTTTCGGGCTCCTATTTGTTGTTGTTTTTACTTTGGGCCAACCCGCGCGCTACACTTGCCTGGCCCCATAAATCAGCGCAGATATCCAGCTAATGTGTGCGAGTGTGTGTGCGAGTGTGTGTGTGTGTGTGTGTGTGTGTTTGTTGTGCCACTAATGCAAGCCATAGCTCGCGCAGCTGTGTGTGTGTTTTGGCCATTTCGTTTGATTTTGTTGCCACAAAATAAAAACTTTTCAAGCGTGACTTGCTGCTGCTGCTGCTGCTGTTGTTGTTGTTGTTGCTGTGTGGCAACAACAAAATGGCAACACACACATATATTGTTTGCATTTGTTACGCTTTTTCTGCTGCTGCTGCTGCTGCCGCTGATACTAAACCGCAGCAGCCAGTCAATGCAAAAATCCAGCAGCAGCAGCAACAGAAACGCGCCACAAAAATAAAAAATAAAAAAAAGGTGGGGAGGGGGTAAAAAAGTCGCGCAACCGAATGCGGAAATTTATTGTGTTTTGCGTCGCTTTTCGGAAATCTTTTGAACGCTTAAATTGTTTATCGCCGTGATTAGCATGCTTGCGGCAACATTTGGGCCAAGTGTTTGCTTATTTGGCCAGTTGCTTTTTTTGCTGAATGCCCCGCCGAGCAACAGTTGCTGCTGCTGCTGCTCTTATGCAACAGCAGCAACAGCAGCAACAACAACAGCAACAACAACGATTTGAACTTGACAATGCGTTGCTTAGGCCCATTAAATGTTGCTCTTGTTTAGTTTAATAACTTTTAAATTGTTGCCAATTAAAAGTCAGACAACAACAAAATGCATAGCACGCAATTTGGCCAAAAGCGATTTTTTTTGTTATTCCTTTTGCTTTTGCTTTTGTTCGCCAGTTGAAAAAGCGTCAACAATGTTGCGGCTAAAATCACTTTGATGGCCCAAACGAAACAAGTTTGGTTAATGGGCCAACTGGGCGTGGCCCAGCAGCTGCTGCGTATTTAAAATTCCTGCGCCAAAAGAAAAAAACAAGCCGATAATCACGCAGCAATCTTTTCAATTAGCCGGCTCGAAACGTGTTTCAAAATTGTCAGTTTTTTGCGCAAATATTGAAAAAGCATTTCAATGTCAATGTCATGCAAATGTGGCTAAAAGTTGGCTCAGCTCTGGCCAAAGATCATTTATAAGAAAGATCATCATGATGTTGATGATGATGATGTAAGCGATGCAGCCAAGCTGAACCTCTGCCGAAGCTCTGTTGTAATTTCTTCTGCACTTTTTAAGGCGTCGCCTCGCGATGAGGTAATGAAATCGAAGCAAACCAATAGATACAGATACACACCAATCGAGTGTGTGTGTGTGTGTGTGTGTACAGAAAATGCAAGTAAACGTCAAGTCGGGGATTGCTGCAACATGGCCAACTCCAGCTCGATTACGCTTACGGTGTTTGCATTTGGCTTTTGCGCCTTCGCTTTTTTTTTATTTATTTAGTTATTTTGGGTTTTTCATTTCATATTTTCCGCCTGCTATTTGCCAAGTT
Organism: Drosophila montana; assembly: GCF_035044405.1. Taxonomy (NCBI): domain Eukaryota; kingdom Metazoa; phylum Arthropoda; class Insecta; order Diptera; family Drosophilidae; genus Drosophila; species Drosophila montana. The sequence continues at coordinate 1,741,490 of NW_026998620.1, read as the reverse complement.
GGTAAAAGTGGGCCAAGCTGGGCGATAGTTGATCATAGCCGCCTGATCACCTGTTGCACAAGCGCCCGCTCTTATAACACACTCGATTTAAAAAGCACATTTTGTATCTTCTTTTTTAACACTGGGCCGCTGAGCATTTTGTCAAGTGTCCTTCAGCGTGTGGCTGATTGCGTAAGAGAGAGAGAGAGAGAGTTTGAGCTCCTTGAGCGTGCTTTCTTCTCTTTATATTTTTTTTCTATCTCTTTCTCCTTAACATCATATAACTAACAGATAATACATACCGGCTCCGAATAATGCCACAAATACAACTATAAATTTCTTCATTGTGTTTGGTTGTTGTTGTTGCTGTTGCTGCTGTTGTTGTTGTGTATTTGGTAATAACGCTTTTAACCGTTGCTCGACGAAACGTAACCGAATCTTAAAGTAGAGGGGGGTAGGCGGCTCGCAGCACTTGAACAAAACTTTGATATAGCGCACCACTTGGACCGACGACTTGAAACTGTGTGTGGCTGTGGCTGTTGCGGGAGCTTTTTATACCGCTGCGCATGCGCGCCAGCCGCGAACAATCCAGAGAACGCTGACGGCGGCAGCGACGCTGGCAGCAGCTGGCGTTGACTGCGCCGCTCGCAGCGACGGCGCACGTTCACCGACAACGACGCTTGCAACGGTACCACCAAGCGCAGCCATGCGGGGCTCATAGCAGTCAGCTTTGTGTGTTACTTTACAATCGCTACCTCTCTCTGTCGCGCCCGTGCGTCTTGGCCATCTCTCTTCCTTTCGCTAGCGCGCTGGCTCACTCGCTCTTGCCTTCGCTCTCTCTCTCTCTCTCTGTCTTTCTCACACTCTCTTGTCTATGTGCGCGCGTGTAATTGTAATTGTAAGCGACGCGTCGCTTTTAACTGTAAGTTGCTTGTTTTGTATGCACGCAGCGCACTGTCGCCGCCGCCAGCGTCGTTGGCAGCGCTGCCAGCGTCGACGCCAGCGTCGCACTATTGTTGTATTTCGGCTGCCTCCAAAGCGAACCAGACGTTCAATTGATCTGCGGCGTTACGTTTTGCACTTTGAGGCGGGGGTTGCAAATGGAATTTTATACCTGAAAGTTCAACGGGTGTGTGTGTGTGTGTGTGTGTGTGTGTGTGTGTGTGTGTGTGTGTAGCCAACGCTAGCATCCATTTCGAGTTGTTGTTGACGCTTGTAGCTAATTATGGCCTGGGACTCTGGGCGAGTGCTGCCGGCCTCAGGGCACGGCTTCTATTTACCTACCCAAAAAACCGAAATTCATAGTTGAACTTCACCTCATTGGCTGTATATATTGTATGTGTGTGTGTGTCTGTGGGTGTGTGTGTGCGTGTGTATTGTCTGTCTTGCGACTGAGTCATGCGCCTGGCATTTCTAGCAACAGCTCTAGGCGCATTGCGCATACGCCGCGTTGTCTGTGTAGAATGTTACTTTATACCCTTGCAGACTGAGCTAAAAGTTGGTCACGAAATGTGATACACACACACATATATTCGACTCTATAAAGTATATATACATATATTTGAACAGTTTCTTCAGAAAAATGTAGAACAGGAATATTTTGTTTTCGTGCAAACTAGTTTCTTAATTTTGAAGATAGCTTCGCAAGCCGTAATTTTGCAGCATTTTGTAGTTCTTCCTCATTCAATCAGATCAGAGCCCGATATTATTTAGATGTCATCAACTAGAATTGTTGAACAAGCATACCTTATTGTGTCTTAAGAAATCTTGTTCGTATACATCTATTAAGAATTTCTTCAAAATCTTTACACTTAAGTGAAAACTTAACAAACATGGGAAAACTCTATGCTTTAACTGTCTGGTTGGTGACCATTGATCGAAAATAAAGTTTAACATTTTGTTTTTCAATCTTAACTAAACTTCGTCTTAATTATCATAGTAAACAAAAGCATTGAACAACTTTGATGCTGCATGAATTGACAGACTAAAATAGAAGTTTTGTACGAACAACTCTTATAATTTTCAATATATTTTCAATAATATTTATAATAATATTTTTGTTTATATTTGATCAACATGCAATTACTTTCTCGTCGAATCAATTACTCAGGAATGCCCCTTGAAGCGCTGTATACTAAATGACGCACTTCGGCTATTTGCCGGCAAGCAGGGTATCAATTCTTTGGCCCAACGAAGTCAGCTATTCGTGCCGTGTGTCAATTGACTCAGCGCAACCATATTAAATGTAAATCAATGCAATTAACATGATTTCTTAATGTAAAAGCAATGTGATGGTCAACCGGTGGCCGGCAATGTATGCAATTGATATGCCGCCGCGCTCGCATATAAACAAATACGCACTCATTGCTTGGGGCTGGCATTAAAAACAGGCCGTCAACTGTCGATGCGTGCAAGTAAAAGGTAGGCCAGCCACTCGCACTTGCAGTTGCAGTCGCAGTCGCAGTCGCTGTTGCAGTTGCAATAGCAGTTGCAGCAGCAGTAGCAGTAGCAGTGGCAGCAGCCGCTGCAGCGACTATTAAAACTGACCCAGCGCGGCGGTCAACGACGGCCACTCAACGGCGCCGCTTGCGAAAAAAAAAAACATTGGTTGTAAATGTGTGCAATTAAATGCAAGAAATGTGATTCAAGGTTTCGGAATGCAGGAAGAATATGAAATTACAGTCTACAACAACAGCTACAACAACAAGAGGCGGCTTTGCAGAACAATTACAGCTGCCAACGACTTGTGACTACTGCAAAAATTGTGCAGTCAAGAGTTGAGCTGGTCTGTAGCCGGGCCTGGCCTGGCCTGGCTTTACTGTGTTATTGAAGTGGTCTCTAGAAAACTTGCGGCTGCCCACAGTGCCAGACAGCGAACCAGTTTTAGAAGTGCAAAAAACGACAACAACATATAAACACAAACTAAGCTACCTTGTCAGTTATGCTTTCGCTTTCAATAGCTGCCACCGATGCAGTTAATAGCTGCTGCGGCTGCTGCTGCTGCTGCTGCTGCTGCTGCTAGTTGAAGTATGCATGCATATTATATTATACTGTATATACTGCATAAATAAAAGGCCACTGCCTATAGCCTTTTTAAGTTAAAACATATTGTCGTAGAGCTGAAAATCTAAAAGTCAAATCTTTGATTATACTCTTACAAAAGGTATTCGAGTTTTTTCAAAAACAGTACAAGTTCCAAGAAAAATGCATAAATAGTTTATTCCTATTATCATTATCATTTGTATTATTATTGTTATTATTATTGGTATTATTATCATTTCATTATCATTATCATTATCATTATCATTATCATTATCATTATCATTATCATTATCATTATCATTATCATTATCATTATCATTATCATTATCATTATCATTATCATTATCATCATTATGATTATCATTATCATTATCATTATCATTATCATTATCATTATCATTATCATTATCATTATCATTATCATTATCATTATCATTATCATTATCATTATCATTATCATTATCATTATCATTATCATTATCATTATCATTATCATTATCATTATCATTATCATTATCATTATCTATATCATTATCATTATCATTTATGGCATTAGTATTAGAATGAGCATTAGCAATAGAAATAGCATTAGCAATAGCATTAGCATTAGTATTAGTATTAGCATTAGCATTAGCATTAGCATTAGCATTAGCATTAGCATTAGCATTAGCATTAGCATTAGCATTAGCATTAGCATTAGCATTAGCATTAGCATTAGCATTAGCATTAGCATTAGCATTAGCTTTAGCATTAGCTTTAGCATTAGCATTAGCATTAGCATTAGCAATATAATTAGCATTAGCATTAGTATTAGCAATATAATTAGCATTAGCATTGGCATTAGCAATATAATTGTCATTATGATTGTTATTGTCAATGAGTATTGCACTTACGCATCGAACCCTAATAGGTAATGGTTGAATTATATGCCCTATAATGATCTGAGTTTGGGTGCCTCTCGCTAGAAAG